>NW_021163148.1:12500-440000 GCF_004324835.1 Dendronephthya gigantea | reverse complement strand
CTCACTTGTTGTTTTATGGTGGAATTTCCCTCTTTAGCCTCAGCACATGCACGTCTCAACAGTTCACTCATTCCTTTTTGAGCTTTTGAAATATACGACACAATGTACATTGCGCACGCATAAACATCTAGGACAAATTGGATATCCATATTAGCTCTCCATGCCTTTAAGCAAAGAGGATTATAATTATTAACCTTTAATTCATTTGGTCTTCTTTTCAAAAAAATTGTTTGAGTACTAATTGACGTTCGGATGGCAAGTATATAGTTTGCTTCTGATACATTTAATGTAGTTAGTAATCGGTCAAATGATATGTCTTCACCCTCTTTCATATCATTAAGCTTTTTGTTGATATCTTTCCACAGTATAAGGGCCTGTTCGGAAAGTTGTGTAGGAATGGTATCATCCAGTGGATGTAGTATCTCTGTTGTTCTCATTGGTGGTTGTGGATAATTAAATCTACATACATTTTTTGATTTTTTCCTGCAAGTACGAGAATGTCGATGTGTTTGCCTGTTCACTAGCTCAAGTAGATTCTCATCATTTTCTGGCTTTTCACAGGTTATAATTTTATCAATAAATGATACAACATCCTCATCTTTGTCAACACCAAATACTGGTGCATCTTCAAGCCATATTAACATATGGATGTGGGGTGAACCTCGCTGCTGGTATTCTACACCGTAAAACTAATCCTTTAATTTTACAATAGGAGCAGTATTAGTCATTAGAAATTCTCTTAAAAATGTATTGAACTGATAATCAAAATGCCTTGCACAGGTGACAGGGTCACTTTGAATTAATCGACATTTTTCCTCCCAATTTAGGTTTTCTAATTCATCATGAGTGTAGTCCCTATGGTCAACTAGTTTACCAAGTATCCTCAGCAAATGAATCCATTTTGTATCAGCTGATGAAAAAAGCTGCAAAACAGTGATGCTGGTCCCAGTTGTCGTATGATTCCAAAAATATCTTTCTTTGCTTTTTCAAAATATGGTGGGGATCCCCTAAGTGCTCTCAGGAATTTGTATCCTTCATCAAAACGGATTAAATTTTCAATTGCTCCTTGTGTTTTTATATCACCGGCAGTTATTGTTCGATCATTTAATTTACATTTTCGAAGAGCTATTTGTGACTTGCCAAGCAGTATTTTCATTTGCATTTTCTTTACTTTAAAGAACATATTCTCAATACACATAGCAGCTCTGCGGTCAGACCTTCTTAACTCTGATTTACATATCTCACTATAGTAAACACTGACCTGCCTTTGTTTATCATCTGGTCTTTTATTACCAAGAAATATGCCAGGATAAGCTAACTCCTCAGAATATTGATCTCTGAATACACTAAGCGGTTTACTGCCTTCACCAGGGGCAAAATTATAAATGTGCTGTCGCTCTCTATCATTGACAAAATCTGTTCCAGTAAGCATACTGTCGGTGACACCAGCAGGTATTTCTGCCTCATCCTCACTCCAGTCATCATATTCTGATGAGGACTTACTGTTCAAATCAATATTATCATTTGTTGATTTATTTCTCTTCTGATCACTTGCAGTGTGATTAAAATTATACTGCCAGTTTTCATTTAAGTTTATTCCTTGTTCTGTATACAAAGTACTGGTATTAGCTAGCCACGCAGCTGCTTGAAGAACTTTATTGGGTTGTATATTTAATGAGAGTGCAGAACTTTTATACTGCACTCTGTGTTTAAGCTGAACCTTGATGGTGCTAGCTTGCTCTGGTAATCTTGGCAACATATTTACAGTTGTTGTCACATCAGCTGGAACATTAACAACATTTCCAGTTATCTTAAACTGTTTTCCCCTTGGGGCTTGCATAATTTTTTGAAATGCCAGTCTTGGTGCCACTAGCCTGCATTCAAGCTCATTTAGATCCCAAAATTCAGGTTTGTTAGGGAACGTCATTCCATTTGATATAGCACAAGGGGGTATTTTGCCCTTAAATGCTGACTGCATGAGTGACAAAGCATTCAATATTATTGACACTAAAATATTTTGCAGGTGCATTGTCCATTTGGATATTGCAATCGAAATCTCTCAGCTGGTGAAACACTATGTTTATACCATAATTGATCACAGGATGAGCATACATAAAGTGGGCCTACAATTACTGACTTGTGGAATTTGTTAATTAATTCAGCAATTGTTACTTGACTATTATTTTTTTTTCGGTACAATTCTCTCTTAGCGGACAACCTATTTTCCCTGGCATCATCAGATTCATTAGCTCTCATATTTACTTCACACTCTCGTTTGGTACATAGTCGTTTGTCTCTGACCTCAGGAGATTCATAAGCTCTCATATTCGCAAATGCCTATATATTTAACTTCATTATATCAAGAAAGATTAATAAATGTTACTCACAATTGCTTTGAATTAGATGAGTGTCAGTTTTATCACTTACTTGAACATGCCCATTCACACCTGTTGCAAAATGCTATACCAATTATGCCAATTTAATATGTACAAGTTGTTGTAATTGTGTTAATTTCAATGGAGTTATCTTGAACACTTGTGAGATTTCAAGTTTTGTATGATATGGATAATACTATATAGACAAATAATTAAAACACCAATTGATAATTATGCATGTTAAAATAAAATATTTTATTTTTTCATATAGACTTTTCTGGGCATGTTATACCACAACGAAAATGATCATAATGGTATACAAGAAGTACTTACCAATTTACATAAATATATCCCTTCTTACACCAAAAACAGTGCAAGGTTTTGTTGCTGATCAGCTTTCTGTGGAACGAGGGGTTAACACATTATTTGAAGTTTCCAATGGCTTTACAGCAGGAGAGAGACTGGAAGGGATGAATATAGAAATTGCAGATTAGCATGCAGGAAATAAATTTTTGAAGGTCTGTTTTACTTGGATACATTGAGAAAAAATATATCTTATATAGTCATTAAGCAAATGTACTGAATTGCATAGCTATGTGTAATCCATATTGTAACAAGTTTGCAAACAAACTGTAAACAAGTTGTGTTCACACTCCTTGTGAACAAGTTTTCAAAACCATAGATAAATGAACCAAAGTTAAAATCCTAAATCAGCTGTTTTTAAATTATTTTTTAAAGGTAGTCTTTAAAAACTTCTACAGTGGATCTTTTTCTGCTGACAAATGCACTATGTTCAGCGATAGAAATCTGATGAACCACAGAAATGTAAAGTCTGATGTTGATGGTGTTGTAAATCCTTGCAGGAAGTTCTTTGAACTAGAAGTAAATGCAAGCTGATGGCAGCGGCAATGGAAATCGTTGGTATGAAGTCTACATCTGATATTCCAGATAGTATATTTGTTCCTGTGAACATTGATAAATGTGAACCAGATGAAAAAAGAGCCTGCCTCAAGAGAATTGCCAAAGCTGTTGTTGACAAATATATAATAAAGAAAGAGAAAGTTCAAGCATTGCTTCAAGATGTACTAGCTAATGAAGAAAATCAAGCGACATTGCAGGCCAACAAAACTGATGATGGCAGATTCATTGGAAAGATTTCCAGGATGTGGAAAAACATTTGCTCACAATGGTAAGAGAAAAGGAGATCATGAATCTACTCATGATCTTTCAGTTATAAACAGTAATGAAGAAAATAATCCATGTGAAGCTCCTGCAGTTGCAAATTTTGATGAGGACGAAGAAAGTGATGATATGTACAATTACCAAAGTTCTTTCCTTGAATATGCTATGATAATAATTAATTTCTTCGCTATAAAAGAAGGAGATGGAAAACAAGTTATTTAGGTGCTGGAAATTTCAACTACCTTACCTAAGAAATTACTCTAGTAGTCCAAAGTATGCTCTTGAGGGATTGAATATATTCTTACAGATTCATGGATTATTCTCAGCAAAAGATGCACATAGCCTGATATGGAATAGATTCCATTGCAGCAAAACTGGTCGAGGACACAATATTCCTCTTGATTTAAGTCTAGAATTTGGAAATTGCTTGTTGAAAGAAGTTGTCAGAAAGCTACGCCCTAATGCAACAAATACCCATGCTGTTGATCGTTATTGCAAAGCAGTGGATATTACTAAACCTGTTCCACACAACTTTGATAGACAGTGCTCTATAATTGACAGATCTGGAAAACATTCACATATCTGTTATGGCAGATTTGAAAAAGCTTGTACAAGAGCTTGTAGAACAACAAGCATTCACACAAACACCAGGCTGAAGTATTATCATTACAGTAATTGCAAATCGAGTATTCTGCCTTCAACCTTCAAGACATGTTCAATTGGATTGATAAGCACAAAAAAAACATTGTAAAGGGAAGAAAGCTCACTGAACATCAATCCCATAGTTTAAAATAGATCACGTTTGGTTGTATGGTACCCACATACAAAATACTTAGATAGAGATAGTAACATGGAATATATGTTTGATTTTACTTTTTTCAATAATTAGTTGGAAAGTAAACTTATTTATATTGATATGATATGCTTTAATAGCGAATTGTAAATGTACTCTTTATGTCAGAGGCTTAAATAATATTAACAAACTGTTAGGGATAAATATCAGTATGAGGTTTCTATCACCCATGTTCACATTGCCGTAAACAGTTCAGAAATTGTAGTTTATATAGTTTAATTAAAGTACCTTACATAATAGACAAATGTACAATTATTACGTACCCATATCAAGTTGTATCCGTTTTCAGAAAAAATATCTTCAATCATACTAGTAGCAGCTCTTTCCTCAATGCCAGATGGCAGAGTTTCATCTAACATAAAATAGATGCTCATCAGCTCACTTTCTGAAAAGAAATTAAGTTCTGAATCATTTCTCAGTTCCTACCACTCTGATTGAACGCCACCCAACTCACAATGATCATCATGGACTGATTCTGCTGCCAGTATTTCATTCATGTTAATGTCATCAAATACACGATGCATGGCCAATAGTATTGCTTGGCTATGTTTCTTTCTCCATATTTGAACAAAATGTTCGACATGTTCAAGCGTTTTTATCTTGTCACAATTATTTATAACTTGATCAATTTGAAAGTATGAAAATTCAGCGATACTTTGCAACATTATAACACCTTCAGAACATTTTTTAATCCATTCTTTAAGTAAATCTTTGAGGTTATGTCTGAGTTTGTCTCTCTGCTTATCATTTACAGGCCCTCACACACTATACAATGGTTGTGTTACAGTTTCATTTAGCGAACTGCTAGATGTCTCTAGATCTTTCTTCTGCATTGTGTATCTATTTCAATATATTCTTTGATGTCAGACTTGCTTTTAGCTGACAATAATCCATTAAAAGCAAAAGGCATTTACTTAGCTGCCTTTCCCTTCCAGCCCTGCCACATTCCTGTACGTAGCTCTCGGCAAAACATAGCATTCCTCTCTCAACAAAATTCCTCATTATAACGGTTAGCAAATTCCTCTCTCCCGTTTACAGGGGCAGGACGTAACCAATTCCCTTGTCGAAGTTTTGACTCGATCCCATGAAGAACCAATCGCATTTATGTCAGTTATCAAAGCTGTGTTCCACCAAGTTTGTGCCATATCAAGTGACAGAGACGCAATATGATTTCTATAGTGGCCCAGTGGTGATCTGAGCAACCCAACCGAACAATTGCAAATGAACATTTATTCACTTGACAGCGTTTCTATTCCTAGGCTGTGCAAATTTTGCCCTGACGAAGAGGCATCAGACATCACAAAATTCTTCAATCACCAGATGATTTCTATACAATTTCTTCTTTGACAAATGCTTGAAATTGGTTAGACGGGAAGATAAAGCTGTCAAATTAGCGATGGGACTACTCAACTTATTGGCACCGGGAGGCTTTAAGCTATATGGCTTTCATCTGAAAGAGCTCCCCACAATTCAAGGACTTAGATTTCGACAAGACCCCAATTGCACTTAGTGCATACATATGATGGAACTGATCATTGTTTGGTTTTGGTTTTGCAATTGTCATTAAGTATTGGCCAGCAACAAGACCAGGAATACTCTTGAAAGTTAGTTCCATTTATGACCCGCTCGGTTTTGTTGCTCCTTTCATCCTTTCTGCAAAGCTGATTCTACAAGATTTCTGTCGCCTAAAGCTTGGCTGGGATGACAAAATTCTAGATGAGTTTTCAAACAGTTGGCAAGCATGGCTGAGCGACCTACACAATGTATCCACAATGTATCTTTATACACAAGGTATCCTAAAATAGTCCAACATTGTCATAACCTTATATGGGATAATTGTTTTGTTTTAAAAAATTTGTAATTGTTGAAAATGTTGAAATAATATATTGATGTGTTGTATCCAGATTAAGTATCAAGAGATCTCCTGACCATATGAGATAGATAGCTACATGGGTTGCCAATTTCTCCAAATGTGTTATTGATTCAATGATAACAAGACATACAATAACAACCACACTATGGTGGCCCATCATTCTCATTTTATATTTACAAGTAAAATTGTAAATTTAGTAATCATTTACGAACAAATTTTGAATATAAAATTAATTTCAATCTTTTTTGTTTTAATTCAATTTAATTTTTTTTATTATGATTTGATTTTAAACTCAAAATGACTTAATTTAAATAAAAAAAAAATATCACAACAACAATCAGAATAAAACAATTTTCCATTTTCAAAAATGAAACTCAAATTCAAATGTCTGATAAAAGTCCAGCATTCTTATAGACCATGATGCAATGCGCGCTTGTGTCAGAATAAAACTATTTTATTTCTTCAAAAATGAAACTCAAATTAAAATGTCTGATAAAAGACCAGCTGTCTCATAGACCATGATGCAATATGCGCTTGTCTTGACATGCTGGAGGATTGGGCCATCCTCCCACCCAGGCCTGAGACCTCTCCCATAACTGGGTGTGATTGAGGGAATTGACATTGACAGCGGGGTTGAAACCGGAGCATAGGCAACCGAGACGAAATGGCGGAGGCACGTTGGACGCGGAAAGACCTGGGTATGCGTTGGATTTGGAAAAGTTGTGTTTTTCAGTCGTGTTTTGAATCTTCTTTCATAACAAAATATACTCTGGGTTTTATGGAAAGGTTTCAGAATGTTGAGTGGAAAGATGATGATGTACTTTGCGAAGACATGAGGAATTATGTGTTGCAGAACTATTGTAGACGGAAATACTTGATTTTATGACACGGGATTATTCTCAATATGCTTGGAGTCTGGGAACATTAAGCCGACGATTGAATTACTGGGGAATAAAGTATGTGGATTACAATGTAAGCGAAGAGGAAGTAGAAAGTGCGGTTCGCGAGGAACAGGATGGTCCAGGCCAACTTTTAGGATATAGACTACTGCACAAAAAAATTTGTAAAGATCATGGTCTTCCTGTACTGAGAGGGCTTGTATTACGATGTAATGACCAACGTCGATCCTGAAGGACTCGAGAGGCGTGGGGGTGTAGGTCAAGCAAACTACTGGAACTTTTACTACTGGAACTTTTACTTCCTTGGTTGGTAGGCTTTTATGAATTTATTTTCTGTATGCACCCTTTCCAGTCTGGTATGGTCACTTTTTTCAAGGTTCCAGGGCTAAAATTTTGGAAATGGTATAATAGTAAGTTAATCTTAATCTTCCTAAAAATATGCGTAATTACATCTCGATTGTTGCCTGCTAATTCGGGCATATGTGCAGCATTTTTCCTGAGATTGCACATATGAAGAAGTTTAAGCTCAAATGTGCACACTACAAACTTTGCAGTCTTACTCAAGACAACTAGCCAAGGGACTATTTGATATAACCTTAGGGTCCTTTTAACCCCATGATCAAGGTTACAAAGTTACAAATTGGAACATTGTGTGTCAAAACTCAAAACACAGGAAAATACTTGTCATAACATTATTGTAACATATTTCCTTCCCATATGATTGGGTGTTTATCACCTAAATTGTGACCATTTACTGTATGTGTTTATCACCTAAATTGCAACCTTTCAGTAGATATTTGTAAATAAACATGCACTATATGGTATACAATTCATGTGCTTGTTAATTATAGGGGCCAAATCACACCCACTCAGGGGATGGACACGACAAATTAATGGGCTTCATGAGAGACACATTTCCACTTGCTTTATTTGGAGTGCAAGATGTTTTTAGTGGAAAGATTTTATTCTTAAAATTATGGACTTCAAATTCAAAGCTCATTGGCCGGTGGTATCTGGAACATTTGTTAGAGACTAAGAGTATGTGTCAAAGTTTTAGTTTTAATAATTAACAGTTTTTGCAAGTTTAAATACATTTGTATTCATGTACTTCATACAGCAAATACAATAATTTACTTCATTTCTTTAAGCATTAAGTCGGCAATTAAGACTGGACAAAGGATCTGATAATAGCAACAACTCATGCATTCCTTAGAAGTTTTCATCCAGATATAGAACATCCAGTGAATGGATATATGGCTTCGGTTGTGTGTGTGTTCCTTTCTCCTTTTAAACCGCCTCCTAGGGTCCCAAGGCCTAGGCATCTAGGCTATTTTTTTTATTTTTCAATTTTGAACACCTGAAAAAATTAATGAGTTTAACAACATTTTTAAAACTTTTTCCATTGGGATTGCCTGAAATGGCACAATTACTAAACTATGAAACTATTAGTATAAGTGTGACCATAATTAGTTAATAATTTGAAATTTATTAAAAAAAATTAATTTCCATGTAGATAATTTACACCTTTTTATTAATGTTCAGATTGAAAGATGGTGGTGTTCAATTGCATCACAGGTTTCAACAATTTTTCAAAAATCAACTGACTATGTTGTTGGAGCAAAGGCTACTATGATGAATGAATGAGCAAATGAGCAAACAGGCAGGTAAAGTAGTCGATCTTACATGTTCATTTACTAACATTTGTCAGCAAATGAGCTGATGTTAGCAATTTTATTCCCCAAGAGGGTTTTTAACTTTCAGAATTGAAGTATATGGAGAATTGCATGCAGATACAGGAATATACGGTGGCCCACAAGTGCAATACACAAAACTCAATTCCTCTACACAAAACTCAATTCCACTACACAAAACTCAATTCCACTACACAAAACTCAATTCCACTACACAAAACTCAATTCCACAACACAAAACTCAATTCCACTATACAAAACCCAATTCCACTACACAAAACTCAATTCCACTGCACAAAACTCGATTTACTACGCAGAAAACTCAATTCCACTACACAATTAAATTTGTGTAGTAATACACAATAGTATTAAATACAGTAAAAACTTTAACGACTATAACGTACTATATCAACCTAATATATGCGACATATGCATGCGTTTAGCTGTTTGTTGCACCACCTATTTTCTTACTGAGTTTTAAAGTCTTTTAAACCTTCGCCTAACTATTAAAGGAGCAATAATGAACATCAATTGCGAGAACTGTGCGTCAGAAGTGTCGGAGACCTTTGAATTTGTCTTAACTGTGGGAAAATGTTGACCGACATGGACGTCATCGCACATTACTTTATGAGAGGTTTTGAGTACTCGACTATCTTGTCATTTTTAAGAAAGTTTCATAACATTGACATATCCTTACGAACATTAAAAAGTAGGTTGAAAAATATGGGTTTAAAACGACAAAATATTGATGCTGATGAGGAAGAGGTGAACGCGGCAATTCGTCAGGAACTAAATGGGCCGGGATGTTTACGAGGATATCGATCTATGTGGCATTGCGTTTGAATTATGGCATTCAAGCACAGAGAAGTATGGTTTAACGCATTCTTCGAGAACTAGACCCGGATGGATCTGACGAAAGACGATCGCATCGTCTTAGACGTCGTCGATACATCAACCCAGGTCCCAACTTCGCATGGCATGTTGATGGTTACGACAAGCTGAAGCCTTACAGCTTCCCAGTGCATGCCTGTATTGATGGGTTCAGTCAAGGATTTTATGGCTAAGAGTTTGCAGAACGAATAACGATCCTTCCATGACTGCAGGCTTCTATTTGGAATATGTGCGTTCTGTTGATGGTTGCCCAATGGTACTTAGAACAGATTGTGGTACCGAAAATGGTAGTATGGCTGCCATGCAATGTTACTTCCGTTTTGGAGCGTGTGATCAATTTGCCGGGATAAATGCGCACATGTCTGGCTCTTCACATTCCAATCAAAGAATAGAGAATTGGTGGTCCTTTTTGCATCGCAATAGGTCATCATGGTGGATCAACTTTTTTAAGGATCAGGTAGAAATCGGTAATTTGAACACATCAGATGAATTACAGATGGAATGTCTTTGATTTTGTTTTTCGGATATACTTCAATGCGATTTTGATCAGGTCAAGTTCCACTGGAATACTCACTATGTGAGGAGATCAAGATTTGACACGGTAGCCGGCCGCCCCGACGAGCTATACCACCTCCCTTACAATTTTGGTGGTAGTGAATTCTTACAGAATGTTTCGACTGAACAAATAAATGACATGCATGAATATTGTGAGCAGCCAGAGAGCACCAACACGTATCAAGAGTATTTTGAATATGCAAGGCCACAGACCCGCTATCCCAAACCCTCAAATTGGAATGAAGCATTAGACCTTTACAGCCATTAGTCATGGTGACAAACTATGGAGTTGACGTTTGAAATTGATATATGTGATTAGTTTGCGCTGTTAATATCCATGGCATGAGTGCGAAACGAGAACGACCATATATAATTATTGTAACTGTGGCATGTATGGTATTAAATGGAACTCGCTGTACATTCATACAGTTGTACATTCATACAGAACTGTAAGTAACGTTTAGAAACAATTTATTCAAAAAGTAAAAAATTCAAAATACATTTCTGCATCAATATATAAAGACAGCAGCTATGTGAAATATCTGATAACATCTTAATACCTTTTTAACAAATAACAAGAAACATAAATAATAACTTTAACAATGTTAGGTATAGCCGGACATGGCCTATCGGACTCCAAAAGGTTTCCTTGTTATTCTCAAATTATAAAATTTAAAAAATATAATTGGAGATTTTACTGTAAAAGATCAAAACAATTGCACTCAAAACCATATTACCTAAAATTAAGATTTTGAGTAAGTCAAAGAATACATTTTTCACCTTTTGGTTTTCATTAGTGTCACATCAGCCTCACTTAATTTAGTATAATATATACTCATTAGTAAATACCAGTAAGTAAACTGACAAACTGTCTTTACTGATAGGTATTATTTAATGTCATAATCTGAACATGTCAATATCAACTTTTGTATTTATATATTGCAGACACAGTGTCCTATGTGTATCAAATTATGGTTCCCCAAATCCGCGTGTGTTAAGGAAAGCAAATGAAAGATCCTCCTTAAACATATCATATGAGCTATGGGTGATGGGCAAACTGAGAATACAAGCACATGTGTTAGCTTTTGGGAAATTAGACATTTTACCATTTTTTTCAGGATTATGTAGAAACTCTAAAAACAATTTTATGCCAAATGGTGGTATAACTTTACAGCCACAAGTAAAAAAGAGAATATCATGAAATGTTACTTCTGTTCCCTCCCTCTCTTCAACATCTAGCAAAAAATCATTCCAGTGTGATATGACCAAGGATTCACAGCAATGACGATTAGACCCGACCTCACTAAACTTAGTTTGAAACAATTCTGACATAATTTCAGCATTCAGTTGCTGAGGTGAGTAGCAAAAGGCTGGGTGGAAAGAATCAGGATTTTTCAACATAGACTTATAAACTCCTAACACAGACAGCCCTTTAACAAATTGTTCTTGAGAAAAATGTGACCTGCCAAATAAGAACCATTTAACAGTTTGCTGAACTAGTGTTGATATATCATCCAGGGATGATATGAATTTGAAGGTTCCTGCAAGACATAGGAGTGTGCTTAGAGGAGAACTGTTAATCATTGTGTTTGCTTCATCAGTGCTCTTGGTATTTAATAATTTTTCCAAGTTAGACTTCAATTCAAAGTCATAAACATCACTTACACTAACAGAAACATTATTTGGGCCATCTAAAATGCATTGATAAAGACTTGGTGAGAGACAGGAAAACCCAGGACCACCATGAACAAGGGACATTGCCACTACTTGTCCAGCATAAAAATAATGATCACTAGCTTGAGAATTAGCATGACAGGAAAGATATATACAATGATCACTTCCAGAAAAGAGCTGTGAGTTCAATCTAAAACCAAGGTGAAAAATTCTCTTTTGGGCCCCCCTGCATCTATAGCCCCTTCAGTGGCACCAACATCATCACAAAATTTAATGGAAACCTTGTTGTGTAGAGAAAACGATTTTCTGGTTAAACCTCTAACAATACCCTCCCACAAATGGCTACGGCTAATGTTGAATTTTGATATAGATTCTGAATTAATGACACTGGATAGATTTTTAAGTATATCTGGCAGTGGCTGTGTAGACTGCTGGGAAATGGGAGATTTGTTGTTTTGATCTAATTCAACATCAACATCACTCATGCCTTTAAAATCAACAAAGTCAGTTTCATCACATAACAAAGATGCATACAACCAGTCAACATCATCTTGCATCAATGTTGATGTGCTTGGACCTTCATTGGTTCCATGGTATGTTAGATCAGAGGTGCTTTGGACATATGTAACTGCATCTGATGGGTTTTTATCCCTAAAAATGGGGATACCAGATAGTGATTTTACCTACAAATTAAATCAAGGTCCAAAATAGATCTTGAACAAGACAGGGGGTTTCCCCTGCATATTTTTTTCCTAATTGATACTAAAGTGATACTGTAAAAACTGAATGAAAATCAATTCACAGCTTTCTATGGATGCAGGTTACATGCACAATCATGTGAGAACAACTAAGTACTTGCAGCATGGTACACAGAAGTTCAGATTCGTTTGGAAAATACAGTAGCAATATGGACTTACGTGTTGTTTTGACTGGTTTTCACATCCATTGATTGATCATATTCGTTGCCATCACTACTTGAAATAAATATATCTTTCTCTACACTTTCTGTGTTTTCGTCAGCACTTTCTGTGCACAAATATAGAGTTATTCTAGAATAATTCTTTCCAAGATCCTCCTTATAATCGCAAAGAAGAAATGGTGATTCAGTCTGCCCTGGTAAATTCAACGCTATCTGCCCATCAGGATAATGAATGTTCCAGTCTAGTTTTTCATTAAAGGCTTGATCGTATGCCTTTCTTTTCACTAATGCCGCTGTCAAAAGTTGGGCGTAATTTGCTTCTTTCTTTATTTTTAAAGGCAATGACTTCCCTCTGATAGGTGTATACTCGTTGGAGGAATCCAGAGAATCACGGTTGTACTTCATAACACCAATATTGATCAGAATGTCTTTATTTTGGGGAGTAGAACTTTTGGTTTTTCCCCGAAAGAATGTAGCATGTGTTGGCTTTTTTTGCTTTGAACTGTTCGAATGTATCGCAAGAACGTCGCTGTTTGGAGTCGATTGTTTTACTATCGGTATCGGTAAAGGCATTTCCACAATTTGGACAGAATTTATACTTCGATGAATTTAATTCTGAATCACACTTTTTGCACTTTATATTCATAATTCAATAGCGAAAATACGATAATTCCCAGAGTGAACTCGCTGACACACAAACACGTATGTGTGTTGCATGTGCGTGTGAATAGCGTTGAGTCGAGTTCTGTGTAGTGGAATCATAGATATAAGTGGAATTGAGTTTTGTGTAGTGGAATTGGGTTTTGTGTAGTGGAATTGGGTTTTGTGTAGTGGAATTGAGTTTTGTGTAGTGGAATTGAGTTTTGTGTAGTGGAATTGAGTTTTGTGTAGTGAAATTGAGTTTTGTGTAGTGGAATTGAGTTTTGTGTATTGCACTTGTGGGCCACCGTAGGAATATCAGTTTCTTTAGTTAAATGATGTATTTTGACAACTGAAAATGTGCTTTTCATTCATAAAGGAACTTATTGGCATTCATATTCATTCCAATAATTCAAAAAGAAGTAAATGCTTTTTACAAAAACACATGGAACACACACAGGATAAGACAGCAAAAGGGGGCACAAATGACAAAGGGTATTCCTGACCACCTCTTTCACTTCCCAGAAGTTTATGGTGCTGAACAATGTGGTAAGCTGTCATAAAAAGAGGAACACTTGATTTTAACTGTAGAAATCTGGAATCCAAGGAGTAGAATTTGACCAAATACATGCAATATTTTGCAAGCAAATTATTACGATATATGGTCTATCATACTTGCCCCACTCTACAGTAATGTTTTTATTAGGATGGTTTAATAATGTACACCCTTAATTTGGTATTTTACAGGTTTGCACATAACACATGAAGCACTTGCTGAAGCCAGGGAACTGTCTGGAGTAATGAATGTGGGTGTGGACTTCATTGAACATGCTGTTCGTCAGGAATGTGAACGCATTATTCCAGCAATCGACAAAGTCAAACCATCTGATGCAGCTGATACATATTTGTTTTTAAAACATCACTATGTACAACCAGGACATAATTATATGTCTGAATTTGATAGTTCATAAAAGTATACAGTACCAGATTATAATGCACAGGTTCATATTACATGAACTAATATAACATAACATTACTTAATATAGTTTATAACTTATCAATATTGTCTGTTAATAAAAACATAACACTAAGTTATGAAAGTCTTATGTACATTGCTTACATCACCAATCAGGTTACATCTTTGTCTGGTCTTTAATCTTTAATACCTAACATGTCACAATACTTGTTGCATTTATGTTTTGATGTGAAGTTTTCTATTGCCACAGAAGAGAGCTTTCCAATGCAAAAGTAGAGCTCTTGGTCATTATCATCGTTGTTGTCGTCAACATCATCAGCAAATATTTCCTTTGTGGCAATTTCTGGATCGTAAAGCTGGTAATTGGAACCTTGTATGTCAACCAACATCATCTTTCGTTCTGTAGTAATGTAACTGACGTGTACCAGTGCCTGGGCCTTCTCATTGAGGGTTCTCATTCCAACATCACATTCTACACCAAGGTCAACAATGTGATTCCATTGTTATTGATGTGCTTGACGAACTCGCCTTATACGAATTCTTCTAATGTGATCGATTCACCATCCAACTCGGAATAATATAAATTGTTGTACGAAAAGCACTTGCCAAATTCTTTTGGAACTTTTTAATTAGACTTGCTCGTGATAGCAATGGCTACAGTGTTCATCTGCACTTGCTTTCTTGTGTGGGCTTCGAGGGTTGTTTTGATTGTGTTAGATATTTGGCTTTTAGCATGATCACTATACTTTTTCAGCACCCACTTTTTTCCTTTAGCACTCTTTCAACAGCCAAATAGTATTCTATTCTAACTGCATTCCTGCTAACATCAGCTCACGAGAGAGAGTTATGGGCAATGCGAGCCCGTGAGCTGAGGAGCAGGTCAACAAGTTTTCCTGTTAGGGGGGGGGAAGGGGAAACGATAAATACAAACGACTCATCGAGGAATTAACCAGTTTATTTAAATACTTTACCTCGTATTTATACATCGAATAATGCGTAACAATTTTACACCTCCGCCAAGAAACGTCACACACGAATTTTACAATATTGTGTAGAAACTCAAACAGTCCCATAAGTGGGCATTTCCAACTACGTACCCAGGAGCCGCGTTTAACAAACTGACCCTGGTTTCCTGATATCTCTGTCTTTTTATATGTGATGTCACGCATGATTGCACTTAGAATAGTATTCTATTTTAACTGCATTCCTGCTAACATCAGCTCACGAGAGACAGTTATGGGCAATGCGAGCCCTGCCGCAGGACTGTGTCTACAACCGGTGACGTCCAACAGGGTAACCCCAGGCCACTGCACATTCTTTCCTAATTACTACCCGAAACTAAACCCCACCCTATATCCCGAAACTGATATCAGGGTCCCAGATCACACAACTAAACTTGGTGGCGAAGAAAGGTTTAAAGTTAATTAAATTGTCACAGTTCTGGAATTGTATACCCAAATCTTCAGCTGGAGTACGCCTTGCCACGGATAGAATGCTATCATTCAGTCTCTCCGCGGTGCCCACCGCTGTGAGAACTTCGTCCACGTGTGTATAATGATCAACCATCTGTGTTGAAGACCATCCAATATGTTTGGCGATGTCATCCTTAGAAGCGCCAAGAAGGCTCAGTAGAATAGCAGTACCACCACGGAATCCATGAATCGTCTGGTTGGTGTATAGACCCAATAACTTCAAATATGTTATAAGCCTAGCTTGAGCAGCGGAGGCCAGGAAAGGGGAACTGGATACGGAGGTATGTCAGACGATCGTACGAAAAAGAAAACCTGACGCCAAGTCAACCCGCATTGCTTTGCACAAGGTACGATAGAACTTAAGACTGTTAACCGGGCAGATGGCAGGATTCTTTGACGGATGAAGGGGAATTGGCCGTGCAGCAGTTTCTCTGATGGATTTCCCAACTCGCTGATAAATAAGTAAACTTTTGCCATCCGGATTTTGTAAAATATCCACTGTCTTCAGTCGACCCAAATCCGATGCTCTCTGGCCAGTAAAGAACGCGAGGATAAAGAATGTCAAGTCCCGTGCATAAACATATTTATCAATGGCGGTTGTAGACGAGAAAGAAGATGTCGCAAATGAAGAACAATCTTGTAAAATTTATCGAAAAATAAAGGGGTCGCTTTCCGGGGAGATACCCTGGCTTCTGCTTGCTCTGTCTTGATCGATTTGAGGTATTGTTTAACTAAATAGTGAGCCGCTGGGTTGCCAGTTCCTAAGCGGACATCGTACTCCCCCGATCGATCTAACTCATTAAAGATGGACCGAAGTTTCCCAATGGTAGAGTCGACGGTACCGGCAGATAAACGCGATGGGCAAGCACAATGTCCCCGAGCTGTGGAGCCAAGGAATTGACAATCACTGCTGTGGACTTTCGTTCTTCCCTTACGGTCTTTCCAGACGAGAAAGCGGACCACATCGTTAGGTTCACAAGAGGACGATGTCTTCAGTGGGTCAAGCGCAGCGAGAAACGTTTCAAGTTCGAGCTCTAATCGTGATTTTTGTCGACCATACTTGGACGACCTCCTTCGTGACTGAAGATCTTTAATGCGCCTATCAATCGATTGTATATCAAAGTCCAAATCCAGTAACGGAGTGCCAACGGTAAATGAAGTTTGTTTTACGCCACATTTTTGGCAAAATACGGCACAATCATCGTTAGGGTAACGGCAGGCTTTACACATCATCGCCGGGCGCCAAATCCTGGGTACGCCCTAAACAATAGCGAAAAGAAAATACGTCGATCACCGGGTACACACAAGATTGCCTTATAATCGAAAGGCCCAAAGGTCCCAGTCCAGAGATCGGGATTCAAATATTCCTGCACGCGTCGGAAAGAGCAGGATACCAGGCTGCGTTTTCACACCCAGGCGGACACTATCCAAAGCACGGCCCTTGACCATTGGCCACCAAAAACGTCGTGGGAAAATATCGGGGATGACGAGGGTAAATCGGCACGGCGAAGAGAGCAAGAATCGGAGAACGGGGCCAATTATCGCTATGGGCGGGAAGACATATGCATTATCGTCAGGAAGCAGAGTTTGCGAGAATAGATTGACACCAGCAGAATCAGGAGTTGCCCAAGGAGAGAAATGGCGAAGAGCGTTGCCGTCTGGGCCTTTCTGTGCATTTGAGTCAAGGGACATCAAGTCTATCGTGTGAGGTCCCCAACGACGCTCCAAATCACGCCACAGGAGGCTGGCGAGCATGCAATCCGCACTGGACAAGACTCTTGATGGGATATCCGCCAAGTTCTGCTTTGATGGCACGTAACACAATGTAAGCCCAATGTTAAAACGCAAAGAGATGTCGAAAATCGATTTGATCACTCTTGTGAGATCCGAACTCTTGCCGCCTTGATTCTTCCACGCTCGCACAAGGGTGAGACTGTCCGTGTGCGCGTCCACGCGGTTGTTACGTAAGGGTGGGGCTGCCGCGGAGAGGGTGTGCTGAAGGGCGAGGGCCTCCTTAATAACTCTGGGCTTTGAAAGATCGTCGGGACCCCAATAGTCACGCAGTGTGATAGGATCGTTGCCTTCGCAAAAAACAACACCGCCCCAACCCGACTTGGAGGCATCAACAAAGAACTGGAGCACAAGATGCCGCTCGTCAAACCAAGGTAAGTGGCCTTCCCAAGTATCGAGGAATCTCCAATAGGCAATCTCCTCTCGTAATTCTCCAATGATCTTGACGGTTTTGTGGGGTTGCTTCGCAAAGGACCCAATTGCCCGAAAAACCACGCGCGTATGCAACCTTGCTGCCGGAACAGCGATGGAAAATGACACAGTTTTTCCCGCAAAATGTTGCAACGTAGTGAGATCGACTTCCTTCTGAGATAAAATGGCCTCCCGTAATAATTTAAACTTGATCCTTTTATCTTCTGGTAATAAGAAGGCCTTGAGCAAAGAATTTGACAAGTACCCCAGAAATCTTACACACTGCAAAGGGAGTAAGTGCGATTTCGAAAGTGCTAGGGTGTAGCCTAAGGTGGTAAGGACTGAGGTAACAATGTAGGCTGCTGCCTCTGCTTTTTGGAAGTCAGACCAATTACATGTAGTAGATGTGACTAGCTGGCCATTGTGTCTGTCATCAATATATTGACTGCAGGGAACCTTTAACGTAGGGATGTAGCTAGTAGCCACCAAACCAGTAGAGTGATATATATAGGCACTAGCTTTCCAGCCAAATGGTAATGAAGCATACACAAAGTAGCAACCATCCCAGCAAAGACCAAACATCGTCCTACTAGTTGGGGTCAATAATATGTGATCATAGCCACTCTTATCGTCGCACACCGTCTGAAAATGTCCCAAATCAACGTACCGTGGTAGATCTGATAAGTAGTCCAAAGAAAACGGAAGGTCACGGATCCACAGGTTGAGAAATCTCTTGTCATGACACATTCGGGGTTTGCTGGGTTCGACAGTGATGGGCATCACCAAATGGGGTGGTTGAACTTGGCCAACAAACCCCCAAAATATCAATGAGCTCGTGCGCACTCGTTCTCTGATCGTGGAGGAGACAAAATCCGTAAATGGCTCACAGGATGGGCTATTCGGAAACAGTCTAGAAGGAGGGGAAGGTGAATCATAGTCCTGACCAGCAAAGGAGCCTTTGAAATGCTGAATAAATGCCGATACATCAACCCCGTTTTTAATGAAAGATAGTATCTCATCTGCTCCTTCGGGAGCAATCTTCCGCCATTCATGGTAATGATTATGGAGTTCCCCGGGAATGAACGATGACGGGTCACGAAAAATGGTATCCTTTGGACTGGCTAAGACTTGACAATTTGAAACCAGAACTGGGGAGGGCCTAGGACCGACAATAGTAGTGGACGAGCCTTGCCAATTGCACCATTTAATAGGTGGTCTTGGGTGACGTTGACTGTAAAATGTCCGAGAATCGAACGTTTTTTGGCGTTTGGACGTATGGATATTCTGAGAAAGAGAAAAGCGAAGTGAAAAATAACCCATAAGACCTACTCGCCCACTCTATTGTCGGTCCCAGGCAACCCCTAAGGGCATAAGAGGCATTAGACGCCCGCACCCGGAGCCGACAACAGTTGAGCTAAAACAGGATCAAACAAAACCGTCCAAGGCCCGAATGGCATAGTAGAATTATTGGAGCAAATAAAATAGCAGAAAAACAAAGAGAACACAGGTTATACGTGTATGCTGAACATTTATTATTGTTAAATAATATTCAATTCACATGGAATGCTGACTACAATCATAAACATTGTCTATTTTGAATTTATTCATCTTGGCCCAGGTGGATTTCGTGAAGGACAGTTTCTTTGAAAATGGCCAGGACGACCGCATGCAAAACAGAGTCCGCGGCCACGATCTGGGCGCCAACCCAAGCCACAACTTGCCAAGGGACGACAATAAGGCTGAAAAAAGGATTGTCGGGTTGTATTCTTGACCATCTTTGCAATGGTCGACGCGACCGCAGTTTCTTCCTTGGTGCCTAACAAACGAATGATGACATCCCCAAACTTGTGACGATAAGCCAGGGGTCTAGTCTGACGAAGAATAGCCTCATACTCCGCTGCTCTCGGGTGGTTGTTGCATCGAGCCACGTCCGCCAAATTTTGCAGTGCCGATAGTATCATGGTTGGATCACGCAGCTTTGTGGGAGCGGAAGCCAATTGACGCACCAAGTGAAGAGCAGCTTGCTCCCCCACAGGATCTGCGCGGCTCGTCTTTAAGACTTCAATTTCGGTTTGAAGAGCTTTCAACTGATTTTCAACCTGAAGACGGCGAGATAGTAATAATCAATAGTCGTAATAACTCATCACTGCCATCATGGACGATCAAAAGAGCTAATACGGTGCCCACTAAATGGCATAGCGATATAAACAAACTCTCAACTAGACAACTACCACCGGGTAATGCATAAGTACCCTCTACTTATGCTGTCGAAACGTCTCATTCCGACTGTACATTCAAAATTGACGCCTCGGCGCCTACCGAGCCGATAGTACCGCCTGGTCGTAATACTAATAGTGGGATTAAATTTTCCTTCGCCTCTAACAAGTCAAAAATACCGCAGATACCCATTTAAGAAAATAACTCATCGGTCGTTACCGAGTCATGATATTACATTGAAATGTACTGCTCGGCGACCAAGTCATAGTTTACAGTCAAAATATGTACTTCTCGGCCACTACCGAGTCATGTCTCATAGCTTCACATTCAAAATGTAATTCTCGGCCACTACCGAGTCATGCCTCATAGCTTCACATTCAAAATGTACTTCTCGGCCACTACCGAGTCATGCCTTATGGCTTCACATTCAAAATTCAGTACTTCTCGGCCACTACCGCGTCAATAATACTACATATACGAATCAAGAAAAATAATTCCTCGGTCCCTACCGAGTTAACCTCCATTGTTTTTGTTTGAAAATGCATAATGATTTTGCCGTTAAATTTAAGGCAAGCGAATACCCCAAATAAAATTGAATCGCTCCATTAGAGTATATGAGAGAAGTAGAAGGGAATTTAAGCATGCGTAAAGCTTAAAGAACAAACTAAAAATCTTTAAAGCTAGACAGAGCGAAAGAACTAAACCAGAAAAGCAAAAAACAGAATACAGGTTGAAAAACGATTCGAGGTCCACGCTTGGCGCAAACAAATAAAGCTCAAAGACAATAGGGAAAAATGCGAACATTGTCCAAAAGCAATATAGTCACTGACCATGAAATGGCTGCTGGATACCCGTGAAAACAAACTCGCTTGTATTTAATTTTCTTTGTCTGCCCGAACCACAATAAATATACAAGCGGAATCCGCATAGTCGCATGCCATAGACGATATATCTCTTATATTCCGCTATGAATGCCCATCCAAAGCGATCTCGAATCAAAATGCACACTGCAAAGTGTTATACAAAAATACCTGAACTATAAATCGAAATAAGTATCGTAACGCATACCTCAAACAGAAGAGGTCAAATAATCAAACGGTATTGCCATTAAGTACATACCTGGGCTGGCAGAGCTTTCAGCTTTCAGCAACTCGGCCACTGATATTGAAGCTGGGTATGTTATCTGCACACTCTGCTTTGGTGACTGCATTGGGGTAGACAATGCTGCTGGTTTACTCATACAAGTTCGAGGCTTACTCAGGGCTAACATTATCATCATCATCCACATGATCATCTTGTAACAATGCAAATCGTACAAGATATACCTTGTGAAAATATGAATATTAAAAAATGAATGCATAAACATATTGCAAATGTGATTTTTTTGAAATAATCAAGGACCCAATATCTAATCTTATAATGTGCAGGCAACCCAGGGGGATTTTGACACATGTGTTTAAAAATTATGTAGTCAATCTCCATTGTTGGGCAAAGTATAGCTGTCAACTGTAGGTCTAAATTATGCAGGTACACAGGTACTGTGTAGTACTTTAGTTATGTAGTACTTTAGTTATTAAATTTTTAGAATATGTTCACTGGATGTCTAACATAATTATTTTTATGTAGGATATTCATTTTAGGCATAGGCCAAATTAGCCTTTCTCATGCCCATTTTCCCCACCATTTTTGGGTACTGCCTCTGCCAAGTCTGACTGCATGCCTAGATTCTCTGCTATGGAGACTACGCCAAAAAGGTAGATTCTAGGTCCCATGAGAAAGGCTTAAATTTACAGGCACTTTATAGTAATTGGCAGATACTTTGCGTAATTACCGGAATCTTTGTCATGGATAAATAAAAAATGGAACACATGCACAGAACTTACTAGAGGACTAGTGATTTACTAAATAGCTCAATCTTCCAAGACTTCACTTGTCAAAAGTTCCCTACCCAAGGAACTGATTAAGCAATCAAATTCCCTAGACTGTGCCCACACTCCCCCTCAGTGGAAAAACATTGATAGATGCGTAACAGAATATTTTCGACAGATAAAATGCAAATGTTAACAATAACAAAATTAGTAAATATTTCCAATATAAATTACCATAGTTACCTTATCTTTTCGATATGGAATCTGATTTATATTCGTACATGAGGGCCCTTTATTAGACACAAGGACGTCGCATGTTGAATAAGGCAGGTTGAAATGTGCTGCACAGGCCTTCTTCAGATTCAATAAAGTGAGTTCTTTATATTCAAATGAGACAAACTCGCGTGGCTGCATGGGTTTGTAGGTCAGTTTAGTATCAGGTTAAGAAGAAAGCCTTTGAACAGTTATTTCGAGCGGTGTATTTATGGTCTTACCGCTTCCTTTTTGAGCGTCTTTCCTTCGCTTTGCTGCTATTTACATTTGAATTTGAGTTTCATTTCTGAAAATGAAAAATTGTTTAATTCTGATTGTCGTTGTAATATTTTTTTTTATTTTATTTTTATTTTTAATTTAAATGAAGTCATTTTCAGTTTAAATGAAGTCATTTTCAGTTTAAAATTAAATCATAATAAAAAAAATTAAATTGAATTAAAACAAGAAAGATTGAAATTAATTTTATACTTAAAATTTGTTTGTAAATGATTACTAAATTTACAATTTTACTTGTAAATATACAATGAGAACGATTGGCCACCATACCACACTATAAATAAAAATCACACTGTCAACAATTTGTTCACCCCATCTCATATCTAGCAAATTCTTATATTCAAAAGACCAATAAAATGGATTTTGATAAAGTAGAAACCGACGGGGGGAATCTGGCTGCCCTGCTCGCCTTATCGGATCATGAGATGGATAAATTCCTCAGTTCCCCAACCCACCCCAATACCCAGACAACCACCCAAGAATCACCAGTTTCCCCAAAGCACCTTGCACAACCAAGTCCCAACTACCCAACTTTGAACATAACCCAAACCACCATATCCTCCCAAATGCCAACCACATCTCCAGTCACTCCAACCTCAACCAACCCTCTTACAGCCAAAACCCACCCACCCACACCCCCTAACATGCCACTCCCAACCTCAATAAACACCCCCTCTCCCACCACACCCAACACACATAGCCCCACCATCCTGGCTCCACAACAACTATCTATTTCACAAATCCACACCTCATCAATTCCCACTAATTTTAGCCACACACCATCCACCACCTTCAACCAACTGGTTGAACTCCAAAAAACACACTCATACCATCAACGCCAACAAACCATCATCAATAAACTCATCAATCACCACACAACACCCAATGGTACAACCCTGGATATAGTTGTCCCCAGAACACCAAAAAGCATAGGACAACCACATCCAAAACTGCCAAACACAACTCACTTCCATACTACACTGGCACCACACTCAACAATTGGAAAAAATTGCAGAACACATAGCCACACTCTCCAAATCTGTCCAAAACAACTACACAAAAGACGTCTCTACCACTATTCTCAACATTGCCAGCACCTCTAATCGAAAACAAATAAAAAGCAAAGAAATAAAAGCCGCCACACGTCCACCCATCAACCACCATACAAACGCACTAAATCCGCACCACCCACCCCCCCGGATTTTTGTAAACATACCCATCCCAAACAGACACACCTCCACCCATCAAACCAACACAAACGCCTGTACCAATGTCCAACGAGACATAAACAGCAACCATCCGCAAACGCCTGGTGGAGAAACAGACACAGTTCCCCACCATATAACAACATGCTCATGAAAGAAAAGCAATAAAAGCATTCTTTCATTATCGTGACCAAATCACAAACCACACCAACAATAATGTCATAGTAAACCAGACAAACCAGACACTTACACCACCACCCAAATTCTTGCTTTCAAAGGGCTTGAAATTCATACCCACACCACACAATACCAGTCTAAAAACAATTACTAATGCATTTAAAGAATTCGTTCAAAACAGACGTACAAACGTTCAAAACAGACGTTCAAAACAGACGTTCCTCCAACGAACCACCAGCACTTGGCAACCACCACTCCCAGATAACCCTAACCTCATCTCATACATCTGCTCAGTAGCGGAATCCATCAACCTCACCTTCAAACATGGAACATCAACTAAACACATCACAAACTTCGTTGAGAAAGAAACAACTTCCTCGCTTCACATAACATTCACAATAAAAAATATGTCATCAAACCAGCAGACAAAGGGGGTGCTGTCGTTATATGGTCTACTCTCGACCATGAGAAAGAAGCAGCCCTCTCTCAACTCAATGACAAAAAATATTACAACATACAGGCCCCTCCAATATCAATCATCACAACACAAACCACAAAAATCACACAGTATGTATAAAACCATGACATACCTGTTACCACTCTCACCCCTCCACATACATGTCTTCTACCTACTACCAAAAATACACCTGGAAATCCAGGCAGACTAATCATATTTGGATGTGATTCGCCAACAGACAAGCTTTCCTCATACATTGACACACATTTACAACCATTCTGCACCTCTCTGCCATCCTACATAAAAGACACAAATCACTTCCTACAAATCATTTTCAGAATTGAAACAGCATTACCACCAAATACAATCATAGCCACCATTGATGTCAAATCCTTATACAAAAATATCCCACACAATGAAGAAATAAATGCCACCCTTGAAGCATTATATTCCAAACATGGGCACACATGGCCTCTCTGTAAAGTCATATACTCAAGGAAAATTACTTCACCTTCAAAAACAAACTTTACCTCCAAAAACATGGTTCTGCCATGGGCACCAAAAAATGGCACCCTCATTTGCAAACATCTTCATGGGTGCACTGGAGGACTCTTTGCTTTCATCTGCACCAAAACCACCAACATCCTCTCCTGTGGAAAAGATACATTGATGATATATTTTTACTTTGGACACACGGGGAGGATGCATTTAAACCATTTACCACACATCTAAATACATTTCACCCGACCATCAAATTTGAGGTAACACACTCCACAAAAAGTGTCAACTTCTTTGACACAACAGTATACATAACCTCTCAAAACACCCTCAAAACCACATTATACATCAAACCAACCGACCTCATGCCTTTCCTACATAACAATTCACATAACCCAAACTCCTGCAAGGACCTCATCTACAGCCAAATGCTCAGATACAGGAGGATTATCACTAGATGAGGAGTTTCATCAAAAGCTCAAAATCTAAGAGTAGCACACATTAACAAGGCTGCTACATTCACTCAATCACAACTACTCTCAAAAACCACTTCACACACACTCCCATTTGTCATACCATACAATCCAGACCTAAAACCACTACGCCACATTCTCCTACAACACTAGCAATACATCCAAAATGACCCAACCCTATCCCAAATATGGCCAAATCATCCAGTTGTGGCTCATCAAAGACACAAAAACCTAAAAGAACATTTTGTACGCACCAAACACATCTAACCATCTAGTCACAACACCACAACACACCACCCACAACTATAAGAAACCTCAACACCAACCCCCCCCTATGAAAAACCCTAGATAATACCACACATTACCTCACCTCAGCAATTAAACCAATGGGCCATTCAAATTCACCAAAGATCAAATATTTCCAGCACCCAGACACAACTCACAGAACCAGTTCTATCAACCGACAACCAACAAATAGAAAGAGCACACCCATGGAGACCACATGGGAGCCATTCACCAAACTACAAACCACCTTCAGTCACGTTGACAAATCTGGACCCCTTAGACAACACAATCTTGCAAACAAATAAACATTTGGATTCACATAAACAAACACTATGTACAAAAAATATGTACAAAAAATATGTACAAAAAATATGTACAAAAGTACATTAATTAATGGCATGGATGGCAGACAACCATACCATACAATGCTGGCCATGAACATACAGTTGTACAAATAGTTATCATAATATTCAACCACCATCACATTGCAATATCGTGTAAATAATTCATTTGATTCGCTCACCAAGCATTGTTGTAAATACAACACACATTCAGTCTCTTCAATCACAGCTTTGATACAGTTTCATCATTGAAACAAACACACCCATGAGTTGAAATATCACTCCGAACGTCCTCCAAAGGGAACTTGTAATTATATAATTCGAATACACTATTCGTCATTAAACCAGCCACCATTTGCAACAATTCAAGCAATCCACCACTACCCTTCTTCATCCCCCAGATCCATCAAACTCTCCCCCCATCCTTGCCAGTGCTACCACCATCCCTTTCCCGCTCTTCCCACAATGTGGAAACACAAACCACACAACCCATTTTTCAAACAAAACCCAGACCGTAAGGTGAACCCTAACCCCAACCTTAAACAAAACCCAACCCCACAACCACATGCAACTCCAACCGTAAGATTAGTTTCCAAGGCCTAAATTGTTGTAATTTAAAAAAAAAGCACACACCCAACCCCCTCCGAAACAAATTCGGCCTCACTTTCATGATTCACAACCTCGATGTCACACAGCACCCTCATTTTACATTTCTTGCGCGTTAACACCAAAGCAAACTTCGGTAAGCATCTGGACGCTTGCTTTTCTTCGAATTGAAGGGTAAGTAAGACCATTCCAATCTCTTAAAACTGTAATTCCTAACATAACAGTTCCTGGGGCACCAGTCAGCCGTTATAGAATATCATATTTACAGAGATGGGCCTAAAATAAAATAACATTTTCCTCAGCACGCTCCCATGCCGTGTTTTATAATTTCACTAACGAGAATACACGTGGGATTGAATACCACCCTTTCTCACAAAATCACCACACATTGGGGATGTTTTATGGAACCAATCAATTCCGAAAACGAAAACCAACCAATTCAGGGTTAGCCCCCAATAGCAAACCAACAGCCCGCTACATACGGATAAACAGCATGCTCATGCATATCTAGACTTCATCATCATCACCGATCTCACCACGAATTCACATCACACAATTTCCGCTCATTACCACAAATCACATATGCGAGCACATTGTTCCAAGACCTGCTAGCAGGTTAGAAATGTGCTTTTTCCCTAGTTATGCTTGGAGCCTGATGAAACATAACTACAGTTTTCAACAAAAAACAAACAAAAGGGACTTGACTAGAATGGCAATAACCGGCATTCATTCTGGCCAAGGCATCTCACGTGTTTTCATATTGCACCCGGGTTTTGCCAAACAATAAACACACATATTCGTGGCATTTCACAAATATAATTTTCAAATCCAGAATTATCCATACTATTCAACATTCCACAATTCCTATAACGGAATCATATCAAATGTTACCAATCGTCAATCAACATTGCCACATTGCCACATTGCCGATCATCTCATTTTCAAAAGGCACTCTCCAACACCCCTGCAATCAGGGCATAGCCATCTCCACCACGTATAAAATCAGAATACAATGACCGCACTGAACATGGTGAAAAACAACCCTAAAATTGGATTAATTTTTTGCAATTCTTAATGATTATAAAATTATTTTTGGGATAAACTTTGTCATCGTCTTCTTAGAATACAATGACCGCACTAAACATGGTGAAAAACGATCCTTTTTTCTAATTTTTATATATTATAACGAGAGGTATGCATAGCGTACATGTGGGTAGCCTCGAAAACATCAGCACCGATTACAGTAAAGCAAAGCACTGCAATTTACATAGTCATTCTCAAAAATCGCGCATGGTCACCGGCTTTTAATTATACCTATAATGTCTTTTGAACATCAAGCTCAAAAACTATTAAACAAAGTAGATTTTATAAGTAGTGGTCATTGTGACACTTTAGTATTTTACTCTGTCTAACGCCAGACGATTTTACTTTGTCACAGGGAAACCCCTTGGGCACTAGAGGGTTAAATAACCGATAACCTAAAAGTAATGGATTAGATATTATGGCAGCCTTTTTGGGGTTAGGTAAGGAACATTGTTTGCAAGTTATGCTCACTGTCAAACAGATGGCGACAAAAATCATTGCATTGATTAGTTTTACATTTTCAATGTCATAAACCTCTCTCACCAAAGAAATGCACTAGTCAATATATATGTTAGATACAGTAATAATAGAAAATTAGATTCTATTACACAATTGAATTAAATAATCACATGAAATACACATTCTAGACAATTATATGGACATTCTTCATATAAATTTCGAATGACGGAATTCACACATAAAACATTTTTTTACAAGCAAGAGAATAGAGAGAATATAGAAAAAGTATACACAAAAATATTAGAGATAAGACATGTGTTGGACAAAACAATAATTAATGTTGACAGTACAAAAGGAAAGAAGTCAGGTTCCAGGATGGCGGCACACATTGTGATATATAACAAATATCTGATATATTGAAAGTATAAAAGAAGTTTTCGGAGTATTCCAGTTTTTTTTACAATTTCAAAAAGTCACTGGTTAGTTTTTCAGGTCAGCTTTCTGCAATCTCAGTATGCTATGATGTTTATTGTTTTTCAACAACTTGTGCATGTAATTTTGTCGTTCTATGTATGCAATATACGATGTTAGCTAAGAGGTTGATTTTGAATGATGCTATAAATCATCAATGCAAAATTTCTTGCCATAGTTTTTCTTTCGTATGAAAGTACTTTTTTAACGATACCATGAATCCAGTATATGAAGGCAAAACTAGGATCGCGGACAATGTTTCTATCACCATTAATTAGTCGGAAGTTCCCCGAGCGTATTGATCCAATGAGAACCCTTTAGCCTGTTTACATTGTTCATTGATCATATTATCAGTCCGACAATCAGTTAAGAATGAATCCCATTATTCAGCACTGATGTAAACGCGTACTAACAAATAATAGTTACCAGAAATGCATCATTTTGTTGCCTTTGTCTTGCATGAATGTGTCAAAAAGTACACGTTAAAAATACACGTTAATGTAGAAAAACGAAGGCACATTTGGGATTCATTACGTACGGCTGATTCAATACTAATATCAAATTAGCAATAACACTGGCATTATTTACCTTTAAATTATTGATGATTCAAGTTAGCTTTGAAGTCATGTGATTAATTTGAGGATGTGCCGCCGGAACCTAAAAGAAAAAATAAGTAAGTGAAAACGAAACAGAAAAGAGAACAAAATAACCAAAAAATGCTTACCTTTTTGTAAATTGGAGGCAGGCCAATAAATATTGGCCTGGTTTGATCTAACCATGTTATACTATGGTATTTCTTTACTTTTCAACAACTTATTGTTGTAGTTCTTTGTAACATGTGATGTTTGCGTGTCATTACTTTCTTACCTTAACGGAAGCCCAAATTGATTTGTGATCACTAAAGTAAGTTTCAAGAGTTTCTGCTTGGACATCTTCTTCAATCAAATTCGTATACACATGATCAATTAATGTCCTATTATCTGTTGTACAGCTAGATATAAGTTGGTCAAGGCCATTTTCATTGATCATAAGGTTGTATAATAATCTTTGTTCTACCTCATCAAGCCAATTAACATTAAAGTCTCCAATGATTATAACTTGTGTAGAAGGATTTTCCTCCAAAGTGGCACAAATGGCAGGCAAAAGAGATGATAATACAAGTCTTGGAGATTTGTATATTCCAATTACAATTAAGTCTGGGCGTTGGACTGTCTTCATCATAGTTAACTCGATCCCATGACAGTTTTTCGCACAAGGGTATCCAATCATCATGGGAATTCTGGAATAAACAGCTGTTCTGTGATATGGACGGTTAACATTTGAAATCTCGTCATTTCTAAATAACTCATAACCTTCAATTGCATACATTTCATCAGGATCTTGTAAACTAAATCTTGTTTCAGTAAAAATTATGATGTCGGCTGAGGAATAATTAATATCTTTTCCTACATCTTCTATGTGCTTCTGCAAAGATCTTGCATTGAGATGACAAATTTTAATATCAGTGTGATTCAGCATGTACAAAGGAGTAAAACAAAGATCTAATGTTTATTTTATATTTTGACATAGGTAATTGGAACCATATTGTAGTTCTTATATAGTTATAAGTTAATTTGTAACAATTGTCTGAATTAGACAAACTAGAGAAAAAAAAGGACGTTATGTGTATGTGGGCTAAAGGGGAACATAATGAGTAATTTGTTGAATGGTTAATTGCGAATTGAGGGGCGTAGAAATAGAAATAAAAATAACCAGATGGGGTAGTTTGGAATTTGTTGGACAACCGCCAACCATGTGGTGTGTTTGAAATAAAATTTTTTTAAAGAGGGGTTTTGTTTGTTTATGATGGAGTTCTTCAAGAAACTATGTAGTTGCGTTTGTAGTAATAGGTTGTGTAGCGTTATTGGTGGTGTTTAAGTCAAGGTTATGTAAGGAGGTAGGTAGAAAAGTAAAACAGAAGACAAGAAGGCAAGCGTGCGAATCAGTATCCCCGTACGCGGCGTTTCATCCTTTTGCGGACTCGTCAGCGGGGAGCAGGGTTGGCTTTGTGTGAAGGAACAATGAAGATAAGAAGTGAGTAAAAGTGGTGTGTGTTTGTAGGAGAATCATAAAGAATCAAGGTAAGTTATCAAACCTGCGTGAGAGTGTATTCGTAAAAGGCAAAATGGTAAAATTAAACTGTGTGTCTTACCAAAGTTGTTGTTGACTTTAGATAAACCAACGCGGTGAGCCATCTCAGGGTTGATGTGAAATCGAGTGTAATTTTACTTAAAAATTGTTTTGAATTGCTTGACAGCAGAGCTTGTGTTCGAGCTTGTATCCGTTCAAGAGACTTGATCGAAAAGGGGTCAAGGATTGCACGTGTGTGCATAAAATGCGTTAATATGTTACGTCACTGAGGTCAGGTGTCAAAGTCTGTGTTGGGGATAGTGGGGGTTTACGTGTCAATTATGGTTGTGTGTGGACATCCAAGGTTTAAATGTGTTTTGGTTGTGAGTTGTACTTCATGTAGTATGGTTGGTTATAATTGTTGAAGTTCCGTTTTATCACCGCAGTCATGAAATAAAAAATTGGGTTGAAATGCTTTGGATTTTTGGCGAGGAATTACAGAATTACAGTGCAATATCGTCATCTGTGGGTAGTAAACTACCCCGGGTCCTAAAAACTTCCGTGGGTCGATGTTCGGCGATGCATCAACCGTGAGGGTTTCAATCGTGAATAGGGTTATCAATTTGAGGTAGTCAAGGTTTTTAAGGTTTGTATTTTGAAGTTTTATGATAAGCTTGTAAAACGTGCATATAATTGTGAGTGTAAGGTTGTAGGTATATAGGTATCATTATTTAGTAGGTGTTTAAATTATCATCGGTAATTAGAAGTCAACGTGGACATTGTCATCCTACCATCAAATTTGACTTTTCCTTCTCTGAGAAATCTGTCAACTTCCTTGACACAACTATCTACAAAAACAAAAACAACAAACTGGAATCAGACCTGTACATTAAACCAACTGACAAAACCCTTCTACTACACAAAAGCTCATTCCACCCCACCACATGCAAGAACGCAGTCATCTACAGTCAGGCTCTACGATACAGACGCATAATTACAGACAACAACAAATTACAACAACGACTAAACCACCTCCTGATTGCACTGATCCATCGTGGATATGACCATGACACCATCACCACCAACTTCAACAAAGCCCTACAACACACCCAAACAGACCTACTCAATAGGAAACAAAGCCAAAAAAACACAAGCCGCCCAATTTTCTCCATTCCATACAACACAAACACAAAATACATTGCAAACATCCTACGTAAACACTGGAACATATTGGAGAATGACCCCACACTGAGGAGTCTATGGCAAGAACCTCCAATTGTAGCCTACCAACGTAATACTAACCTCAGAGACACACTTATCACAGCAAAACTTAATACCAGACACAGCGCTAACCAAACATAATAACATCCCATAACCCAAATCCCCCAGGCCTTCCATCAACCCCAAACCTAACCAAAACCAGCCAAAAACCTCCACACCATCCTAAACACAGATACAAAAAATTTTTGACCACTCCCAATTGACATTGTGTCTGAATACCACCTTGAAAACACCAGAGTGGATATAACAAACCAAAGAACTTACTGGGACACGCTGGGTTACAAGTGAGAACATGCAAGAACCAATTAACACATGACAAGCAAACCCTGTGGCACTCTCCTGTGAAAACAACAAAACTACATGACTTAACCAGTCATATCAAATCTGGCATCCTGGGCATCCTGCGGACATAAGTATAGAATTATTTTTTTAAAAAAATACTTGTCCTTAGCAGAATTAAGCCATAAATGTGACCAGATACCCGAACAAAACCTAAATGTTCAACCACACGGATTAAATACACTTCAAATCAAACCACATGAACATGGTCATGGATAATGTAGTCACGTTGAACAATCCTTATGTAATATAATGTACAATCCGCTTCCATATGCTGTATATATATTTATATATATAGTTATAGTAATTCAAACGCATGACAACGTCCACGTTGACTTCTAATTACCGATGATAATTTAAACACCTACTAAATAATGATACCTATATACCTACAACCTTACACTCACAATTATATGCACGTTTTACAAGCTTATCATAAAACTTCAAAATACAAACCTTAAAAACCTTGACTACCTCAAATTGATAACCCTATTCACGATTGAAACCCTCACGGTTGATGCATCGCCGAACATCGACCCACGGAAGTTTTTAGGACCCGGGGTAGTTTACTACCCACAGATGACGATATTGCACTGTAATTCTGTAATTCCTCGCCAAAAATCCAAAGCATTTCAACCCAATTTTTTATTTCATGACTGCGGTGATAAAACGGAACTTCAACAATTATAACCAACCATACTACATGAAGTACAACTCACAACCAAAACACATTTAAACCTCGGATGTCCACACACAACCATAATTGACACGTAAACCCCCACTATCCCCAACACAGACTTTGACACCTGACCTCAGTGACGTAACATATTAACGCATTTTATGCACACACGTGCAATCCTTGACCCCTTTTCGATCAAGTCTCTTGAACGGATACAAGCTCGAACACAAGCTCTGCTGTCAAGCAATTCAAAACAATTTTTAAGTAAAATTACACTCGATTTCACATCAACCCTGAGATGGCTCACCGCGTTGGTTTATCTAAAGTCAACAACAACTTTGGTAAGACACACAGTTTAATTTTACCATTTTGCCTTTTACGAATACACTCTCACGCAGGTTTGATAACTTACCTTGATTCTTTATGATTCTCCTACAAACACACACCACTTTTACTCACTTCTATCTTCATTGTTCCTTCACACAAAGCCAACCCTGCTCCCCGCTGACGAGTCCGCAAAAGGATGAAACGCCGCGTACGGGGATACTGATTCGCACGCTTGCCTTCTTGTCTTCTGTTTTACTTTTCTACCTACCTCCTTACATAACCTTGACTTAAACACCACCAATAACGCTACACAACCTATTACTACAAACGCAACTACATAGTTTCTTGAAGAACCATCATAACAAACAAAACCCTTTTAAAAAAATTTTATTTCAAACACACCACATGGTTGGCGGTTGTCCAACAAATTCCAAACTACCCCATCTGGTTATTTTTATTTCTATTTCTACGCCCCTCAATTCGCAATTAACCATTCAACAAATTACTCATTATGTTCCCCTTTAGCCCACATACACATAACGTCCTTTTTTTTCTCTAGTTTGTTAATTCAGACAATTGTTACAAATTAACTTATATATAAGAACTACAATATGGTTCCAATTAACCTATGTCAAAATTAAATAAACATTGTGATACCCCTATAGGGAACGGAGAGAGCGCCACCAAGCTCGCCATATTGTTTAGTTCTAGTTGTAACAATTGAATCAATCTCATACAGTTAACCAGAAAACAGTCCCCCTTGTTTATTCACACACCCCTAACACACTTACTAACAAACACAACGATCACTACTCAATGGAACTATTACTCACAAAGGATAACCTTAATTTTTAAAAAGTCCCATTCAACTCCAAAATCGAAGCAACCCGACCGAAACCCTACCAAAACCTAACCGACCCCCAGAATATGTTGATTGATAACCCTGACAACGCAATCCCCACCCTTGACACTAACCATGCCCATCCAACCAACCCCCCACCCTCACCGGACATGTCGAGGAACAAATAAACGAATTTTTACAGACTGACGACGGAGACATAACAGACTTGGACACCTCCCTTATTTTGGCCACAAATTGATCATATCCGATCAGGAAACTGATTCAATAATAGAAGGCCTACATAAGGAAAAACAAAAACTTTTAAACAAAGAAGACGAAAACCCAGAGACAAACAACACACCCCAAATCACAACTAACCCCGAAATCGCAACCAACACCACACCACACAATGACCAACCACAATCCATTCCCAACCCCAACAGCATACCACCACACCTCCTGGAAACATTCCGCATTATTAGCACACAGAAAACCAAATTATCCAAACTCAAATGCACACTTGACGAACTGGAAGAACACAAAAAAGCACAGACACTACCCCCTGGACTAGAAATCACACACAAAAGCAAACACTACCTGAACAAAGACCTACGACAAAGATGGAGGACATCTTAATGAATGCCTCACAAGAACTACTGACAGTAACCATTGACTATCACAAACAGGAAATAACAAACACAGAGTTCAAAATACAACACAAATCTGCACAAATCAACAACAAATGTGACACAACGACTGCCAACAACATACTACAACAAACAGACGCCATTGCAACCAAATACACAAAACAAGCCTGCCTAGCACCATCCCACAATCGCAACATAAAACTAAAACGACTTAACAACACAAATACCAGAATCACTCCAACAACCTCCTCACCCCATAGGACACCATACAGAACAACCAGCCAACCAACCAACAAACCCACACACACACCGACCAACAGACACAAACCAAAACCCCTTATGCAAACCCACACCCCACACCACCAAACCCGGAACAACTAGTACTAGCACAACAACAGTAACAAGAACACCACAACTTCGAATACCAACCCACTATCGACAACCTAATAACAACAGACACCGAACCCATCAACGAAACAACAATGAACAACAATCAGCACCCCACATAAACATTCCATCTCACTTGAACTACAACACACAACAACAAATCCTGGATTTTCTAAGACGCAACAAACCCACACACCACAAATAACAAAAAAACAGATAAAACTCAACACAGATACAAACAATTACAACAAACGAAACATCCTAAAATATTTGAAAACACAACGGAACACAAATAACAACAGACACAAAAGCAAAAATAAACTACATAAAAAACTCAAATATAACTCCCAACACAATACTATTTAACCTCTCTAACAAACCCATCTCACAGGAAGCACAAAAAACCCTGTCGAAAGGCCTTACCTTTGTCCCGACACCCAAACACACACCATACAAGACCATATATGCCTCTTTTCTGAAATATAAAAAAAGCATGTACAATAAATATTTCTTCAGAAACAGAAAGGACACTAAAAAACATCCATTTAAACTACCCAGTAACTTCACAGCACCAAACCCCGACAACAGCAACCTGTTAGAATACATATCAAATGTACTCTACGATCTCAAAATTGAATTTGGAACACAAAAACAAACTACAAAAACCAACTTATCCTCACAAAGCCTTAAAACCATCCATGATCTAAAAAAGGATGATATAATAATCAAACCAGCAGACAAAGGAGGAGCCATTGTGATATGGCCAATGGAAGATTATCTTACTGAGGCATATAGACAACTTTATAATGAGAAACACTACCAGAAACTAACACATGACCCGACCCCTGAAATTCTAACTGAAACCAAAACCCTAGCACACAAACTCCACAAATCTAAGGCCATTGACAACACAACATTTAAATATCTCACAATTGACAATCAAGCCAGGACACCACAACTATACCTTTTACCCAAAATACACAAAACTAACATTCCAGGTCGACCTATTATCTCCGGTTGTGGTGGACCAACAGTCAAGCTTTCTCAATATGCTGACCATCTACTCAAACCACTCCTACAACACATACCATCATATGTCCAGGACACTACAGACTTTCTATGCCGGATATTTGCTCAGAATAACACACTACCAGACAAGTTCATACTTATTACTATTGACGTAAGAAGTCTCTATACCAACATACCTAATGATCAAGGCATCCAAGCCTGTATAGACATGTTGAAAGAAATCAACACAATTACCCCTGAAATGGAACTAGTTCATGACATCCTATCCCTTGTACTTAAGAAGAACGCCTTTGCTTTTAACAACGAACACTTCCTACAAATTCATGGCACTGCTATGGGATCACCAATGGCACCTACCTATGCAAACATATTCATGGCAGCACTTGAACAGGAGCTCCTCCAACAAGCTCCTGAAAATCTTATACCTATTGAATGGATAAGATTTATAGATGACATATTTGCAATTTGGACACATGGCACTGACAAACTGGAAAAATTCCTTAAATACATAAACAATTTCATCCTACCATCAAATTTGACTTTTCCTTCTCTGAGAAATCTGTCAACTTCCTTGACACAACTATCTACAAAAACAAAAACAACAAACTGGAATCAGACCTGTACATTAAACCAACTGACAAAACCCTTCTACTACACAAAAGCTCATTCCACCCCACCACATGCAAGAACGCAGTCATCTACAGTCAGGCTCTACGATACAGACGCATAATTACAGACAACAACAAATTACAACAACGACTAAACCACCTCCTGATTGCACTGATCCATCGCGGATATGACCACGACACCATCACCACCAACTTCAACAAAGCCCTACAATACACCCAAACAGACCTACTCAATAGGAAACAAAGCCAAAAAAACACAAGCCGCCCAATTTTCTCCATTCCATACAACACAAACACAAAATACATTGCAAACATCCTACGTAAACACTGGAACATATTGGAGAATGACCCCACACTGAGGAGTCTATGGCAAGAACCTCCAATTGTAGCCTACCAACGTAATACTAACCTGAGAGACACACTTATCACAGCAAAACTTAATACCAGACACAACGCTAACCAAACATAATAACATCCCATAACCCAAATCCCCCAGGCCTTCCATCAACCCCAAACCTAACCAAAACCAGCCAAAAACCTCCACACCATCCTAAACACAGATACAAAAAAATTTTGACCACTCCCAATTGACATTGTATCTGAATACCACCTTGAAAACACCAGAGTGGATATAACAAACCAAAGAACTTACTGGGACACACTGGGTTACAAGTGAGAACATGCAAGAACCAATTAACACATGACAAGCAAACCCTGTGGCACTCTCCTGTGAAAACAACAAAACTACATGACTTAACCAGTCACATCAAATCTGGCATCCTGGGCATCCTGCGGACATAAGTATAGAATTATTTTTTTAAAAAAATACTTGTCCTTAGCAGAATTAAGCCATAAATATGACCAGATGCCCGAACAAAACCTAAATGTTCAACCACACGGATTAAATACACTTCAAATCAAACCACATGAACATGGTCATGGATAATGTAGTCACGTTGAACAATCCTTATGTAATATAATGTACAATCCGCTATCCATATGCTGTATATATATATATATAGTTATAGTAATTCAAACGCATGACAACGTCCACGTTGACTTCTAATTACCGATGATAATTTAAACACCTACTAAATAATGATACCTATATACCTACAACCTTACACTCACAATTATATGCACGTTTTACAAGCTTATCATAAAACTTCAAAATACAAACCTTAAAAACCTTGACTACCTCAAATTGATAACCCTATTCACGATTGAAACCCTCACGGTTGATGCATCGCCGAACATCGACCCACGGAAGTTTTTAGACCCGGGGTAGTTTACTACCCACAGATGACGATATTGCACTGTAATTCTGTAATTCCTCGCCAAAAATCCAAACATTTCAACCCAATTTTTTATTTCATGACTACGGTGATAAAACGGAACTTCAACAATTATAACCAACCATACTACATGAAGTACAACTTACAACCAAAACACATTTAAACCTCGGATGTCCACACACAACCATAATTGACACGTAAACCCCCACTATCCCCAACACAGACTTTGACACCTGACCTCAGTGACGTAACATATTAACGCATTTTATGCACACACGTGCAATCCTTGACCCCTTTTCGATCAAGTCTCTTGAACGGATACAAGCTCGAACACAAGCTCTGCTGTCAAGCAATTCAAAACAATTTTTAAGTAAAATTACACTCGATTTCACATCAACCCTGAGATGGCTCACCGCGTTGGTTTATCTAAAGTCAACAACAACTTTGGTAAGACACACAGTTTAATTTTACCATTTTGCCTTTTACGAATACACTCTCACGCAGGTTTGATAACTTAACCTTGATTCTTTATGATTCTCCTACAAACACACACCACTTTTACTCACTTCTTATCTTCATTGTTCCTTCACACAAAGCCAACCCTGCTCCCCGCTGACGAGTCCGCAAAAGGATGAAACGCCGCGTACGGGGATACTGATTCGCACGCTTGCCTTCTTGTCTTCTGTTTTACTTTTCTACCTACCTCCTTACATAACCTTGACTTAAACACCACCAATAACGCTACACAACCTATTACTACAAACGCAACTACATAGTTTCTTGAAGAACTCCATCATAAACAAACAAAACCCCTCTTTAAAAAAATTTTATTTCAAACACACCACATGGTTGGCGGTTGTCCAACAAATTCCAAACTACCCCATCTGGTTATTTTTATTTCTATTTCTACGCCCCTCAATTCGCAATTAACCATTCAACAAATTACTCATTATGTTCCCCTTTAGCCCACATACACATAACGTCCTTTTTTTTCTCTAGTTTGTCTAATTCAGACAATTGTTACAAATTAACTTATAACTATATAAGAACTACAATATGGTTCCAATTACCTATGTCAAAATATAAAATAAACCAATAAATATTGGCCTGGTTTGATCTAACCATGTTATACTATGGTATTTCTTTACTTTTCAACAACTTATTGTTGTAAACATGTGATGTTTGCGTGTCATTACTTTCTTACCTTAACGGAAGCCCAAATTGATTTGTGATCACTAAAGTAAGTTTCTCTGCTTCATCTTCTTCAATCAAATTCGTATACATTGATCAATTTGTCCTATTATCTGTTGTACAGCTAGATATAAGTTGGTCAAGGCCATTTTCATTGATCATAAGGTTGTATAATAATCTTTGTTCTACCTCATCAAGCCAATTAACATTAAAGTCTCCAATGATTATAACTTGTGTAGAAGGATTTTCCTCCAAAGTGGCAACAAAAAAAGAGATGATAATACAAGTCTTGGAGATTTGTATATTCCAATTACAATTAAGTCTGGGCGTTGGACTGTCTTCATCATAGTTAACTCGATCCCATGACAGTTTTTCGCACAAGAGTATCCAATCATCATGGGAATTCTGGAATAAACAGCTGTTCTGTGATATGGACGGTTAACATTTGAAATCTCGTCATTTCTAAATAACTCATAACCTTCAATTGCATACATTTCATCAGGATCTTGTAAACTAAATCTTGTTTCAGTAAAAATTATGATGTCGGCTGAGGAATAATTAATATCTTTTCGTACATCTTCTATGTGCTTGTGCAAAGATCTTGCATTGAGATGACAAATTTTAATATCAGTGTGATTCAGCATGTACAAAGGAGTAAAACAAAGATCTAATTTATACTCATTTCTCAGCGATTGCATTTCTTGTACGACTTTAGGATCAACAGAAATCTTACTCTCGCACAGATCAGTTATACATAGTACTTCAATTGTTGTTACTCTGCTTAGAGCGACGTAGTGAATATGAGGAATTGCTCTTCTTGTATTCAAATTAACGACGATTTGTGATTGAGTATCACCTTGTGATCTATGAACAGTTTTAGCAGACGCTGGTCTTAAGGGAAATTGATTTCTTACCACTTAAGCAGACTTTGTTTTACCTACAGCAAATTGCGTTGTAACCGGTTTAATAGGTGTCCAACTACTTAGTATGCATGTACCTCCCGCATATAACATTCTATTTTCTTGTCGAGTTTTTTTCCCAACATCTTCGCAGTCAAACTGAACGCAGACGAGGCCAGAGGGTTTGGTATCGTTGGTCAACTGAATATGTTTAATGACATTACTTGCGCCGTTTCGCCCGTTTGTTAGTCCATCATCAGTACGTATATTGATCGCAAGTTCTGTTCGTTGTCCGACTGCAATATGTAGCTTATAAGCCAACTGTTTTGAATTTTTCAGAGGAACATGTGGTATTTGTCTGATTATTTTTTCCTTGAGTTCAGTTGAACAGGCTCCAATGACGCTATCTTGTGCCTTGATTACGTATTTATCACCATAATTGAATGATTGATAAACTTTATGACTATATTCATCAACTAAAGCATTTTGAATGAATAAACCTGGGACGTCTCTTGGACACATATTCTCTTCAACGCATCTCTCTTTCAGTTTTTTAAGATCACTAGGAGTATGATTACCTTCACGAAGTCGATTGAGAATCTCTGCGAAAATCTTGCTTTCTCTCTGTCTCATGATTTCATCGAGCTCAAACATTTTAAAATATTTCCTCCATAAGTTTGGGGCAAGAATATCATAAGAATTTAAGCACTGAACATCAGTGAATATATAACTATCCATCACAGGTTTTAGTTGAAATAAGTCACCAATTGTGATTATGCTGACACCGCCGAAATCTTCTTTGCTACCTTTTAAATCTTTCAAACGGTTGTTTAATTGAATGGTGAACATACTGTTGCCAACCATTGATATTTCATCAAGTAATATTAACTTTAATGAACCCGGTTCCAGTCTCATTGTGTTTAATCTGCCAGAATCCAATGGTTTATAATTTTTCAGGGACTGACTAGCTGGAATGCGCAAGGCACTGTGAATCGTGTTTCCTTTTATAAGATATGCAGCTTTTCCTGTCGGAGCAAGCAATGACATATGAACACGATGAAAATCTTCTCCCGCTTGTGTATTGTAATACTTCAATGCTGCCTGGTATATCGATTTAATAAGGTGAGACTTTCCAACACCTCCACTTCCACTGAGAAATGCGTAAAATGGTTTATCTGATGTTTTTATCAAATGCAGAGCATGATAGAAAAACTCTCTTTGTTTCTTATTCAGCATCTGAACTAAAGCTCAATATTCGTTATCTTGCATTTCATTTAAGATGAGCGGTTCATTATTTGGTAAAGAAGACGGTATACCCAAATTTTCTGCAAGATGATTTTCTACAAAAGTTTCGTTTAAATCTGGATGTGTGTCCACGCATCCTTGGTCCTGATCATGTCGTTCAACATCTTGTGTCACAGGTGCTATTGTATCAAAAGCATCATCACATTCGTCAAAATTATGTCCAGTTTCATTTAAGTCTTCACTACAAACAGCATATTGCTCCATTTGCTTATTTCATCATATCGAGCTAAATAGTGCTCCTCAAAAGAAGAAAAATTTCTCAACAAATCGTTTGCTCATTTGCCAAGATTATAGCATATAATCCCGATAATGTTTTTCAGGTTGTGCCTCTTTATTAAACCAGACACTTCGGATTACTCTAGATCGAGATCTTTTCTTACATTTTTACTTCCAGAAGCTTACCATTTAGATTTCGTCATTTGGTAATTCATCGTCATTATCTTCATCATCATTTTTTAATGGAAGTTTATCAACATCAGACTTGTTTGTTTTTCTATATGTCTGTTGACCACAAGAGTCGTACCATGCTGCCCAATCAGCTAGTGTCACATTTTGCAAACAATCAGGTCGTTCTACATATCTTTTTAAAAGACCTCCAGACTGAATTTTTTCCGATTCATCAGCCATTTTCTCTATTTCACTCAACGGTTTAAGCAATTCGACTCTTTCAGAAGGAGGAGATGTATTAATGAAAATTACATTACGTGAAGATTTTCGCATTGGAAGATGCAGAACAACATACACTGCTTCTTGTGCTGTTATTTCAACAGCGTTAAAAAATTGGTTGCCAATATCACGAACTTGCTGTTTGATATTAGTATTCCATTCTTTTGCTTCAGCACAAGCTTTACGAAGTAAATCACTCATTCCTTTTTGGGCTTTGGAAATATACGATGCAATATACATTGCACATGCATATACATCTAAGACATATTGAATGTCCAAGTTTGCTCGCCATGCTCGAAGACAAACAGGATTGTAATTATTAATCCTTAACTCATTTGGACTTCTTTTCAAAAAGATTGTTGGAGTATTCAAAGATGATCGTACAGCAAGGATATACTGACGTTCTGAAACATCTAAATCTTGTAGTAGTTCATCAAAGGTAATGTCTTTACCTTCCTTGAAATCATTTAGTTTACTTTTAATATTTTTCCACAATTCTTTGCTGGCTTTAGCAGCAGTTGAAGAAGTATCTTCATCAAGTGGATAAAGAATCTGAGTACATCTCATTGGTGGTTGTGGATAGTTGAATCTACAAATATTTTTAGACTTTTTCCTGCAAGTATGAGAATGCCTGTGTGTCTGTCTATTTACAAGATTGAGTATTTCCATATCATCTTCTGGTTTGTTACAGGTAATTATGCTGTCAAACACAGGTGCATTTTCAAGCCATATCAACATATGAATATGAGGTGACCCTTGGTGTTGGTACTCAACTCTATACAACCAATCTTTAATTTTGCCTAATGGGGCACGTTTGCTCATTAAGACATCTTTTAAGAAAGTATTGAACTGAAAATCAAAATGTCTTGCACAGGTTACTGGGTCACTTTGAATCAGTCGACACCTTTCCTCCCAAGTAAGATTATTTAATTCTTCATCACTAAATTCCTTGTGATCAATAAGTTTACCGAGAATTCTTAATAAGTGATTCCATTTTGTTTCTGCTGATGAGAAACTGCAAAATAATGATGCTGGTCCCAACTGGCGAATCATAGCAAACAAGTCCTTTTTGCTCGTTCAAAATAAGGCGGTGAATCCCTGAGAGTTTTCATAAATCTGAAACCATCATCATGGTTTATTAAACTTTGTAAACCTTCTGTAGTTTTTAGGTCTCCAGCAGTAAGTGTTCTGTTACCTATTTTGTTTTTTCGGAGAGCAACCTGTGACTGACCAATCAAAAATTTCATTTGTATTTTTTAGCTTTGAAGAATATATTTTCAACACACATGGCAGCTCGTCGATCAGATCTTCTTAACTCAGATTTACGTCTCATCTGATAATCTAGGAAGCACATTTACTGTGCTATTTACTTTTGCTGGAACATTGACAACATTACCAGTAATCTTGAGTTGACCACCCCTTGCTTGGGGCCTGAAAAATCTTTTGAAATGCTAGTCGAGGAGCAATAAGTCGACATTCTAGTTCATTCAGATCAAAGAAAGATGGTTTTTCTGGAAATTTCATGCCATTGGCAATTGCACAAGGGGGAACTTTCCCTTTCATTAAGTAATTGTTACAGGTTTGACAAACCCATTCAATGTTATCCACACTTTTTATATTTTGCAGATACTTGATTATATCAGGACTGACCATTTTTACTCTGTCTGCAGGGGAGACAGAATGTTTATACCATAATTGATCACAGCAAGTGCAAACATACAAAAATCCTCTAGATACAAAATTATGAAACTTTTTAACAAGTGCAAATGTATGAATATTTTCACTGGGCAAGTAATTTACAGCATCTGTAACAATTCTCACTGAATGCGATTTGTTACCTTTTGTCTCGTACTGCTTTGCAGAGTTTTTTTTTTCTACAAGCTCTTTTTGTTTTTTGTCATTATTTTTTTGCAAGTCTAGCTTCCTTTTTGCTGAATGGTCTCATTATTTAATTTTTCTTTCTTTTCGATTTATATTTTATTATATTCTCTTCTTTTTGCAAGTCTAGCTTCTCTTTGCTCCGTTGACTAATTTACAGGGCTGTTGCGACTGGGGGGGCTAGGGGGGGTGTCACACCTCCCCAATAATTTTTGATAAAACTTTTCAGGTAAATTTTTAAACAAAAATTTCAGGTAAATTCGTGCTTGAGAAAGTGTGGAAAAACAAAATACTAAGGTATATAGCGATATGTTATAGAAATCTATCGCTAAAAGGTAAAAATTAAACAAGCAAGGACGACAATATTATTTGTTGTATATAACGGGCATTTTTCTCAGGTGACCTGTGGTATAATAATTATGCAAAATATTCCGCCATGAATTAAATTACTCTAAAGTCAAGTGTTTGCTTAATTCTGTTCATAAGAATATCGACATATGAATAATCATGAACGGTAAGTTCGTCGATTGTCGAAGTCATATTGTAAGTATTAATTAAAGTTGTATTACTTATATTAAAAATGCTATTCACCACGCATTGAATTTCCGTAAAATATTACGGTGAATGTCTGTGATTAAAATACAGACGTATGAAATAGAAAGGTTATGACCGTGACTTGTCGAATCTATTGCTGCTGTAACAACTTTATACTACAACATAATAGCATTAAAATAAAGTGATTTGCGTGGTGCTACAGATCAGCTGAAACGCCAAAAAGTGGACGGCAGTAGATCCAACAGAAAGAGAGTCGTATGTTTACGTTGTCATAAAGTGTTGAATGCTGACAATACAAGATATCACCAAAGAACTAAACATAATGGCCAGACTCCATCCTTCAGAGATATTTCTGAAAGGGGTCAAACGCTACTGAATTTTAAAGTGGATGACAGAAAGAGTCAGGTAAAATTAAGCAAGACGATGCTCTATGCCTTAAGCCTGGTTGCTATATAGTCGCGACACAGTCACACTGTGTTGCAAATGTCGCATTTGCAGAGATAAACTCTGTCTTTATCTATATCATGACACATTTGTGACCATATGATTTGACAGGTGTTATATAAATTCTCAATGCGAGAATAATCAACTCATATCTCAAAAATCTTAAATTAATAATAGGAAGAATATCATGAAACGGAGCTCGTTCCCCCAGAGCAGAGTTGTGCTGGATTAGCAGGTTCCGAATTATGTGTTGAAAATGTTGAGGAAAATGTTGAATCACAATCTCTACACCCATTGGAAGAACAAGTTGATAATTTGCACAATGAGCATTTAGAAAGTGGAGAGATGTCGATGAGCTCAACTATAAACAGCAACGTAGACAAACTGACAAGTTTGCTGTTTGATCCACAAAGAGTATTCTCAAACCCAGTGGAACAACAATATTGCGCTGTATCATCACCCTGTGTTTCACCAGAAATTTCAGATTCTATGGAAACTATTGAGTCCAAAACTGATGACAAACACGTTTTTGTACCTCAGTCATCCGAAGTTGTCGAAGAGCCTACAATTTCACAAGATAGTCCTGTTAAAGTTAAACCTCTGTCAGAATTATTCTTTGAATGTTTAGGCCAGCTGCGTAACTGCTCAGGGAAAATTGTAAATTTAATTACAGGTGATACAAACAGCCATGTAATTCATTATGAATCCGCTTTCACGGAAGTCAAAGATACTTGTGAAGAAATACTATTTCTAACACAACAAGCTCATGATGTTGCTGAAATCCAACTGAAGGAAATGGCTGATATTCCCAGTGAATCATTTAGCACATCAGACCAAGGAACACTTGTTGATCATGATCCAGCGAAACGGCCAGAAAAACTGACGGAAACCCAAATTAAGTACTTGATTCGTATTGGGCCATGCCAGCCGAAATTGTCTGCGTATCCGAAAAACGATGATCTAACAAAGAAAGGGAAACAGTCTTCTTTTTGTCCCACATGGTATAAAGAATACCCGTACCTGGAGTACAGCACATAAAAAAATTTAGCCTTTTGTTATGTTTGCAGCCTATTTGAAAGAGGTTTAGGGGGTGAAAAGGCGGAATCAGCATGGGTTTTCGGAGTTGCTGACTGGTCAAAAATGAAGGGAAGTCGTGGAAGGAATAGGGCAGGAAAACTGGAAACGCATTTTGCCAGTGCAGCCCATGCATCAGCTCTTCAAGATTACCTCCATTTCGTTCGTAACGACAAACATGTTGACAAGTTACTCACTAAAGAAGAACGGGAAAGAATGGTCGAGTTTGAGAATGGTCGCATTAAAAATAGAGAAGTGGTTGAGATTTTGATCATATTGTCCTCGTTCTGACAAGAAATGGCCTCGCCCTTTGTCGACCCGGATTCTTTGAAACCCGAAGAGCGCTTGATTTGCATTAAAGAGACACATGATAAAACAGGTGAGGGGCAAGCGAAAGATATTGTAGATTGCCTAAAAAGCGCAGATATACCACTCGCAGCAGTTCAATTCCAGATGTATGACTCGACATCCAGTATGTCAGGTGTTTACAACGGAGCACAGCGAAAGTTAAGTGAAATTCTGGGTCGTACTATACCATATACGAAATGCGTACCTCATGGCGTCAATCTGGTCATAGAACATGGTTGCAAAGCATCGTCTTTGATTGCTAAGGTATTTAATGTACTAGAGCAAGTGTTTGTCTTTTTCACGAAAAGCACAAAACGTAATAAGACCCTAGTGGACAAACTCGAGGAAGTTGAAAATGTATTGATGTTTCGAAACCTTTCGAAAACCAGATGGGCAGCACGCACTGAAGAATCAGTACAAGCTATTTGGCGAAGTTTAGAAGCTATTCTCGATGCTTTCATGTGTCTTGAAGGTTCAAAAGACCAAGAAACGAAGACAAAGGCGTCTGGTCTTCTCAATGCAACGTGCAACATTGACTTTATATGCGGGCTAATGCTTTTGAAAAATATCATGCTTAAAGCAAAGATGCTGTCTGATTATTTACAAAGCGAAAACATCAATGTTGCGGGTGCACTGATTGCCTTAAGTTCAACTAATGAAACTTTGAAAAGAGTGCGGGCCGACGATAATGAAATCAACAACGAAATCGAAGCGGCGATAATAGTTGCAAGCAATCTTGGGACAGACCCAGACGCTGATTTCCTAAGGCTACATCCAGTAAGAAGACCGTCACACCGTTTAGACGATAATCCTGCCACAGCAATGCCAGTATTTTGCGATATAACCTCGTTTAACAGATGTGAGTTTTTTAAGTTTCTTGATTTCCTGATTTCAACCTTAAGAGAAAAGTACCAATCCCTTGCAAGTGTTTTTCAGCCATTTTTGAAAGTTATGGACCCCAAAGGCCCTGGCAACATGGAAGATGTCAAGATGCTGGCCGCATCATTACCCTCTGTATTTCCATCGGACGTGTCTGCAACCCTGTACAATGAATTCAAAGTTTTCTTTCAGCACATCGATGAGCTAAGAAAGTGTGGTGATTTCGATGACATTGGCAGACAACACTCTGAGATATCGAAAGCTGCAGATATCGCTCTTGAGTTGGCAAGGCAGCATGGTCTTTTTAAATATGTGTCGAGAGTTTACCAGCTTTTTCTAACAGCTGCCCCGTCAGTTTGCAAGAATGAAAGAACCTTCAGCGCATTAAAAAGGGTGAAAAACTACCTTTGAAGCAGCATGTCTGGAGCACGGTTGCAATCCTGCATTGTACTCGCAATGGAAAGACTTGTCGTACCAACTCGACCTGAAAAAACTAGCTTTGAAATGGTCCCTTTTGAAAGACAGGCGGCGGCAGAAACCAGTAGCGTAGCCAGCCTGTCGATTTGTCCCGCTATGCTAATATTTTAGTGTTCACTGACTGTGAAAACAATAGATTTCTAAAGACATAAATCATTATAATAACTCGAAATTTACATAGCGGGACAAAATCGTCAGGCTGGCTACGCCACTGGCAGAAACTGTAAATCTTTTGTATTAATATAAACTTTGATAACTGCATGGGAATGAAGAATTTACAGAACAACTGTCAACTTAGTGATTGTGATTTATTGATGTAGTCACAGAAATACTGTGTGATAAGTAGGGTTTGGTATTTTACTGTAATGACAACATCAGCGTGATGATTTTAGTGGAACGTGGGAGAAACTTGTTTCAGTTGCTCATTTGCTCGTGAATGCGAATTAAGTGCATCTGTGCATGGGCAGTTTATCAACCTAAATTATATATGCATTCAGGCCCCTTCCTTTCCACAATAAGTATTATTCTTACTACCCCTCTTTCAATAAAAAAGTCTTGGAACCCTCTGGCCACTTTATCTTCCATGCACATTGATGGTCATGTACATGGTATTTTAGGTGCTCTATTCGGCTTTAAAATTACATCACAGTTTTTCATGTACAATAATTAATTTGGTAAATTTCAGGTAAATTTTCGTTGTTCACCCCCCCAATTTAGTATTCTTTTAGCTTCTCTTTGCTCTGTTGACTTATTTAGTATTCTAGAATTATTATAATCTCTCATTTTTGCAAGTCTAGCTTCTCTTTGCTCTGTTGACTCTCTTAGTATTCTAGAATTATTATAATCTCTCATTTTTGCAAGTCTAGCTTCCCTTTGCTCTGTTGACTCATTTAGTATTCTAGAATTATTATAATCTCTCATTTTTGCAAGTCTAGCTTCTCTTTGCTCTGTTGACTCATTCTGTCTTTTTGTTCTTTTGGCATTATTATCCTTACTGATTTTTTCAAGTCTAGCTTCACTTTCTTCAGTTAACTCATTAGTTTGTACCCTTTCTCTAAATGTTTGACCATTCCTTTTGTTGTTCAGTTCTTGTGTGTTTACACTATGTTGTTCAAATAGCTCAGCAGAACCTACATCAACCATACCACAATTTGTAGAATTTTCTGTAGACAATACTGTTTCCATATCATGATTATGGATGCACTTTATACCCTTTAACTCAAATGGTAATACACTACTTGCTTCATTGAACATTGATGTTAATCGAAAATACTCTCCAAGATTTTCTATTCCTTCCACTGATATTAAAACACAATAACCCAATGCAGATGGTTTACCAGATAGATCTCTTGAATGTGAATCAAACACTTTAAACACACCAGGAAAAGGCATCATAATTGCCACAGTATTCATACCAATTGTAAGTAAACAACTTTTATAGTTTAATGAATAAAATATTTCATTTAAAGCATGCTCAAGTGTCACAAATGGGAGACTATTTTCACTCATGTATAATGCTCCTGAAAAGGAATCACTGTATTGAAAATTAAAGGTATGATTGTCTATGTCAACAAACTCAGGGACATCAGTTAATAATAAATAACTCCTATTTATACTTTGACTGATAACACCATACAAACTGTTTCCATTTATTAAAACTGTGTTTAGAATTGATCTATCCCAAATATTGACTGATTTAATTTCTTTGTAAACAATTGCATATGACATGGCTACACACTGTTTACCAGCACTCATACCAAACATTAAATCATTACCTTGATTAAAATCTGCATGAATTGTATAGGCAGGATCAACTAAATCATTTAAAGTTCTAGGACCTAGATTTTCCTCTACATCATTTGAGAGTTTTAGTAATAATGGCACATAAACATCATGATAGTATATCATTTGAACATACCAAAAGCACAACTCACTAATCTTTTGGCTCTTATTCAATTGGCTTTTGAAATAAGGCAAGCAGAATACATTGAAATAAAACATTAATAGTATTTGATTCCAAAGTTTACCTTTAAGACGGCACATACTGTTGCGACGGTCTGTAAAATTGTGGTGTGAACCAATCCTGGAGCAATAAATTTCAATAGTGACACCCATATTTGTGGCCTAGAACTCAAAACCAATTGTCAATTGTCGAGTTAATTTAGTTATTACTAAAGATTTTTTTTTGTCAGTATATTCGTAATGTACCTGCAAGTCAGCAAGCAGTCAGCAGTGTTATTTTGTTTGAGTATAGCAGCAGTTGCGGCTGTTAATTGTTTTATACACCCGCACAATGGCTGGGTTCAAATTTCAATACCCGCACAATGGCTGGGTTCAATTTCAATACCCGCACAATGGCTGGGTTCAATTTCAATACCTGCACAATGGCTAGGTTCACTTTTGGTACGTGGCCTTTCATGTAAATAGTACCCTGGTCTATAATGACGACTAGTGCGAGCAACAATGGCTCCGGTTTTTTTTAGTTTTTCGATACGTGCACTCTGACACGTGGAGCGCCTGACAAGATAATGTCAGGGCAAGATTGCCCCGTATACAATGAAATGTACACTTGTAAAATCTGATTGTAGTCGAAATTGCTCGACCACAGTAGATAAATAAGGGATTAAAATAACAAAAACCCACAAAAAAGCAATACAGCTTACCTTAACTTTGCTAAAACGAAACAACGCAGTCAACACCTCCACGAAATCACAGTGGAAACTCGAAATCTTTAATCTTGGCAAAATAACAACTTACGATATTTTCCGAACTAGTTACGATATTTTCCGGAAGTCATAAAGAACGGTATTATCGTCATCTGTTCGTTTATCCGACGATCGGCGAAGATCTGGACATTTATTTATTTCGTGCTAAGACATTTTTCAACTCTCACATAGTGGTTAGCCGTGCATGCGCAGCGGCTACCCAAAAAAATTATACGTATAAAATCAGAATACAATGACCACACTGAACATGGTGAAAGACAACCCTAAATTGGATTAATTTTTTGCAATTCTTAATGATTATAAAATTTTTTTGGGGATAAAATTTGTCATTGTCTTCTCAGAATACAATGATCGCATTGAACATGGTGAAAAACAACCTAAAATTTTTTTTCTCATTTTTATTGATTATTAAAATATTTTTGGGATAAAATTTGCCATTTTCTTCTCAGAATACAATGACTGCACTTAACATGATGAAAACAATACTAAATTTTTTTCCCCAATTTTTATTGATTATGAAAATTTTTTTTGGATAAAATTTGTCATCCTCTTCTCAGAATACAATTACCGCAATCAACATGGCGAAAAACGACCCAAAAAAATTTTTTTTCAAATTTTTATTGATTATTAAAATGTTTTTGGGATAAAATTTGTCATCTTCTCAGAATATAATGAACCACACTTAACATGATGAAAAACGATCCTAAATTTTTTTTCCCAATTTTTAATGATTATAAAATTATTTTTAGGATAAAATTTTTTATCTTTTCAAAATACAATGACGGCACTGAACATGGTAAAAAACGACCCTAAATTTGTTTTTTCCAATTTTTATTGATTATAAAAGTTTTTTTGGATAAAATTTATCATTGTTTGTCTCCTCAGAATACCATGACCACACTGGACATGGTGAAAAACGACTTTAAAAATTGGATTTTTTCATCAAATGTGGTCTTTAAGGTCAAGCTGTCTATTTGCCAGAAGCCATTGGCGAATGAATGACGATAAAAGGTCGTTAATAAATGAGTCTTCACGATATTGTTCAGCAGTCACATTTCTTAAGTTACAAGCTTTATTAAGTTTTCGGAATGCTTGCAGAAATTCAGTAAGAGTTTCACCAGGTTTCTGCCACCTCGTCGCAAGCAAATGCTGGGTGAATTTCTCATTTGGTGTCTTGACAAAGAGTTGTTCTAGCGCTTCAATGGCCGACTCATAATCTTTACAGTCTTCGATATATTCGTAAACATTATGCTACACATAATTCAAGAGTGTCCTAAGCTTATCGGAGCCTTATCACCACACTCTGCAATAAAATGCAAGGGACAACGAGCGTGATGATGTTTTCATTGTACTGAGAGAGAACAATTACACAGAAAACTTGTGCTGTATACTCTATATCATGGGGTGATTACGAGAAAAAAATACCTAGGTGAAACAAAACACCAGTTCGGCACACATTTAAAAGAACAACAAAAGGCTGTTTTGAACTTAGTTCAAAATCAGCCTTGGTGGAACACCTATGTCAAACTAACCATAACATTGCATGGAATAATTCAAAAGTCATTACCACTAGTGATCGGTATGGACAAAAGCGTTGTTTGGAAGCCTGTCATTTTAATGCAAGTCTTTGTGCCCTAAATAGAGATGACAGAAGCTATTTGCCAAAGAATATTTACATCTGATTGATAGATGATGTCATTTTGAGAGTATATAAGAAACTGAGTTTCAAGATCAGATCACCACTGATGAAGACACTAGACCGGAGTGTCGAAACATTGCGTCGTGGAAGTTAATCTTTGTGTGGTGATTACCTTAATTTATTGAAACCAGAGTAGCAATAATTACGATAGATAGACACTATACCCACTCATATAATAGTAGATTAAAATTGAGCTATTTTTAATTTACTTTCAGGTTGCATTTAACAATTTGTAAAACATCTTCTTCTGGTGATCAATGTTCAATGTACAGTGACCGAAATTTAATCAATAGAAGAAATGTTAAGAGTGCTGTCAATGCTGCAGCAAATCCTTTTTAAAATTGAAAGCTTAAGCTAAAAATTTAGCTGTTTTAACAATGGACAGTTTAGATGAAGATAAATAAATCTTCCCTGACAATAAGGGAACATCCAATTTGCTTATAACTTTGTTCCTGAATTTTACTAGTTCACTGTGTAATATTTTTTTTTGCCCGTGTGAAACTGGCCTTTCAGTACATGTGTTTGTAACATCATTTGACATAGCAACATCAACTTCATTTTCTTTGCACAGATTCCACAGTGCATTTTTCTTGGCATGTGCATTTTCAGCACAAATATCACAACATTTGTGTTCATGTTTGCACCTGTCTTTGTCATTGTTGCTTTGGCTTTTTGATTAAATTTATGTCAATGTTTTGCTTGGGTTAGTTGTTGTTTTGCTAGCGTATACTTTTAATTTAATACCAGCACGCCCGAAAGAAAGTGGACAATATAAGAGTGATAGAGGGATATATTACGGTGTCTCGTATTTTATAAAAGCAAGAATAAATCTAAGCCAGGAACATTAAAATTTGTGATATGACTTACTTTGTTTTTAGTGCAAAGTTTTAAACTTTCAGACAGAGTCATTCAGTCAGTCAGTCAGTCATAGTGTAAACTTTACGGGGGGGTAGATTGATTCATGTGTATAGTACCTTTTCGTATATGATCAGTAATTTAAAGTTTTTAAATCAGTTTAACTTGCTTTATTTATTAATGCTCTACATCCCTTTTGCTAAGTTCACCAAAATATTGAGGATTTTTGACCGTTACTGCAAATTTTGAGGCATTTTTTTTTCTGTTGTTTTGATTCGAAGGAATTTGCACGGATTTGCCCCTGGAACACACAATTTTTTCTTATTTCTTTCTTATATATATATTATATATTATTTTTTCTTATATATTTTTTCTTACATTCATGATGTAAAAAAACGAGGAGCTACAAGCATTGCTTCAAAACACTCCGGGCGTAAAAATCGAGCAATTCTTTGAGAATCCACGCAATTTATCAACTTATGTTATGAATTACTAGCATTCATTCAACACAAATATAATTTCCATAAATAGAGCTAAGATATATGTAGTGTAAAAATATATGTATTGTAAAAAAATATATGTATTGTAAAAAATATATGTACTGTATCAGGTTATGATAATTCAAATGTACCTGGAAAATATACATCAATCAATCAATCAATCAAATAATTTATTCAAGATACAATGGTACATCTTAACTAGTGAGACCAACATTCTTGCAGGAGAACCATGAGGTTAGATTTATTGTATGATGTCCATAATGCAATCTTGCATTGCCTTAATGGCAGCAGACTCTTCAACCATGGATCCAGGTTTAAATGAAATGTATAATTGCGAGTCATCTGCAAATGCATGGGCATCAGGTAGATGGTTTTCAATGATGGTGAACAGTTTTTAAATTGGTTAACAACGTTAAGTTTCTTTGCAGATAAATAATACTCGGAAGTTGAAAAGTCTCTCCGATGCGTTATCCTCATAACTTCGCACTTATCAGGATTGAAACGTAATTGCCAAGTGTTAGCCCAATTGCTCATTTTATCCAAGTCCAATTGAAGTTCATCGCCGTCTGTGTCTTCTTTGACTACCCGATAGACTTTAGTATCGTCAGCGAATAACTTTATTTTACTGGTGATATCATCCGGCAGGTCATTTATGTAAATTAAAAAGAGGATAGGCCCTAAAATTGTTCCTTGCGGGACTCCGGATTTAACACTGGTCCACGAAGAACAAGAACCTCGGACTATTACTCTCTGTTGACGACCTATTAGAAAGTTTCTGAACCATGTTAATAGCGACCCCGCAATACCATACTGTTCCAGTTTATACAGTAGACGTTCGTGTGGGACGCTATCAAACGCTTTAGCAAAGTCAAGAAATACTACATCTGTAGTATTTCCCTCATTTCTTGCTTTAGTCCAATCATTGTAGCTTAACAGCACTTGAGACACGGTAGATTTTTGACGAAGGTAACCAAATTGGTTTAGATTAAATACTTGATGGACACTCCAAAAATTCATGCATCTTGACCTAACAATTTTCTCCCCTATCTTCACGATAACAGACGTGAGAGAAATTTGTCTATAATTCTCTCGTTTATGTTTTGATCCTTTCTTGTGTATTGGAGCTATATTAGCTATCTTCCAATCGTGTGGGAGTGTACCAGAAGAAAAAGACATATTGAACAATCTGGCCAGAGATGGTGCTAGCTGGGAGGTGCATTCCATTAAAATCCTAGGTGAAAAATCCATTGACTTATTGACTTGTCAGCATGGCGTTTAGATCTGTGCTCCTTGGCTCGTACTTTTTGCTAAATTTAGTGTATGTATTGCAAAATATATCATTCAGAAAACACAGACATGTATTTATCAACAATACTAGATATTATTTTATCGACAAAAGTTCAACAACAAATCTGGATGGAAAAGGATTGTATTGGTGTATCATTCAAGACCGGGAATTGAGAAAACATATCGGCTTTGGAGTTAAGTATGCTTTCTTGCTTCAGTTCGACACAAAAGCAAACAGGACCATGTGTACTGCACTTCTTCTAATAGCTGGCGATATTGCCTCCAACCCAGGTCCGATTCAAACAATATATGCTGATAATGGTCAAACTAAAGCTTTACAGAAGCAGGCAGGTCACAATATTTCGCAGAGAAAACTGTCTGTTTTATATGCAAATGCAAGAAGCATTGTAAACAAAACGACGAAACTAAGCCTTGAAATGAATGCAGAACAATTTGTTTTCCGACAATAGACCGTGCTGTGCAGAATGAGTTATGCAACGTTGAATGTACAGAAGATGAAATAGAAAGATATTTTAAAAACTAGATGTACTAGAAATACTACGTTTACCTACTAGTTTTTAATTTCTCGAAAAAAATATAAATGCGTTGGAAAAATTTATTTACACGTTTGAAAACAAGTGGTTGTTGTTGCAAACTTATTTCCGCTTCCACTTTGTGTCAAGTCGAGAAGAGCAAAATTTAGAAGTGATAGTCAGGGAAGTGTTAAATCACCCTTCATTCCACGATGCTTTAAGAAACAATCAAAGCTCTGCTTCGTCTTTGGGGCAGTCGGAGTTACCACGCCTGTCAGAATTACCCTCTACTTCCAGTTCTACTGGAACTGCAACAGCCCCCAGAACTCTGAGACAGGAACTGCAACAGCTCTTTTTCAGAGGTAGGGCAAATTCTCTTCCACAGTTTCCACAAAAGGGTAACTGGGGTCCTCGTTCGAGAGCCTCATCTTCGCCATACAACCGAAGTAGTAGCACAACAACTGTTAGAGGAAATGGCAATGGAAACGGCAAAGGAAAAAGAATTACATTTAATCGTGAGGTTGTACTTCTTCGCGTGCCATCTGATAAACTAGTTTGAGGAAGAGAGAAGGGGACCTTGCAAAGGATGGGCCATGTGATCAATTCTTTCGAATTCAACAAATGGTGGAGTGTGGAGGAATTGATCAATCGTCTGGAACAAGCATTTTATGCAAAATTGCTAGAATATAAACAATTATTGATTTTTGTAAAGTGTATATGTCTTATGAACACACTGTCATGCCATGGTTTGTTTGCAAATGCCATTACTTTTTTTCTGACATACTTTTTCAAAAAGGTAGAGAAAATTGCAATGGTGTTCTAATATGTTTATGAAACTGGCATTTCTCATTCTGAAAGTCTCCACCTGGAGAGATAAGACTAACAGCGGAGATGCACCAGTTTGTCACCAGTTAAGTTAAAGGGTTGAATTACTGAACAATTTAAACCACTAGGAACTATATAGACTGCACACTTGGTCAGTAAAAAATTCTATTACACATTTTAAGCAAATGCTATATTCCTGTGGAAATACCCTGTAGGCTTATACTAAAACAATTGATGACATGTAATAATTTGTAATTGGCATTTATGCAGTGCAACTTTGAACATTAATCTTTAGGATTGTCCTTTTGAAAAATATATTATTTGAAATAAGTTTGTTTTCCAGAGTTCTACCAAAGTATGATGGACAAAATTAAATAAGACACAATTGTACAACACAATACTTCATTATCCTCTAATGTGTCACTTGGTGATCTTAATTAAAATTAGAATGCTATACGTTACACAACTTCACCCCTCCAGGAAAAGTTTTGCAAATGAATGTCCTGCTGTACCTAATTAATACCAGCATGTGTACACTTAGTGGGGCTGGAAGTTTTGGGTCCTACTAATAACCGACAACAAGGTAAAAATTACTGACAGAAAGCTTATAATCATCGATAACGATGTAATAGACGCTAATATTGTGTTTCTTCGACTTTATTTTTACAATAACAGTAATAATATTACAAATTTCGGGCCCGTCTTCTTGGCTTTTTTATGCTTCCGCACGCCAGGTGAAGGCTATTTCAGATATGTCAGAGCACCTTGTCACCAGGCCTCTAACTCATACGCGGCCACAATATCCAATATGGCGACCAGACATAGGAGTGTATATTTTACAAATCATTAAAAATACGGTAAGTTTACATGCAAATTTATTATATATGAGTAGACTTTGTACTTTAATGTTTTCACACAATATATTCATTTCGGAATAATTAATACAAGTACATTATTGTATAATTATTGTTTTTGAATTATAATATGTTTATAATATTCTTGTATAAACGTTTGCTGTTGCATGGTGACATCAATATTAAAGTAATTTAGATTGTTGGTACCATTACGTTAGTATTTAATACTGCAAAGCTTTCAGTCCGTTAATCCGGGCCAGTGCAATAAAATTAAATTAATTAAATTTAACTTAATGTGCCCATATTAAATTTGATTTATGCCCATATTAAATCTGATTTAAGCCCATATTAAATCTGATTTATGCCCATATTAAATTTGATTTATGCCCATATTAAATCTGATTTAAGCCCATATTAAATTTGATTTATGCCCATATTAAATTTGATATAAAATGTGATTCATCAGTGAAGAAGGCCTGGGTTAACCGACAGAAAGCTTTGCAGTATTAAATACTTACGTGGTGTACTAACAAGCTAATTTACTTATAATATGTAGGGAATGGATCATGCATTAAACTAAGTATGACAGTACTACAGACTGACTCACTAATGTTCGAGTTTCATTCAGACAAAGTAATGTCATTATCCAATGTGATGTAATAGTATATAAGGATAGCATTATTGTTCCTGCTGTCACTTGTCAGCTAAGCCGCTATGAGTATATCTGCCAGAAATTACTCAGATTAATTGCCAGATTAATTTGGAGCTAAAAATCATCTGGAGTTTCTGGCTCAAATAACTGTAGGAAAGCACTTATATTCATCTATTCCACGAACAACATATACATTTTGTTAAAACTTATAATACCATTAATTACTATCTTAAATTTAATTTGAAAGGTCTAACCCCAAGAGTCTTAACATTCCAAGATTGGCAATTCACTTTAGTGGACATGTATGTACAGGAGGGCAGAAGAAGGTACATTCTTTTTGTTGTCCAGTAATTAACAATCTCTCATTTAAACATCTGATATGAAAGCTCTGGCAACATCTTCTGCATTTCATATTGTTGTCACCAATCTGAACTTCAATTCAACATAGCGGGCACTTTGCTGTCTCGAGATGTCGACACCCAGAACGTCTTTGTATGTTGTACCATTAATTTGTTTGTAAATAGTTATTCGCATTAATTAGTGTTGCACCAATCAGTCAATGCTTTCCCATTTACAAGTTGCATTGCATACCAGCAAACATATACTCCACAGCTCATGGAATCTGTTTGTAAGGTGTGTGGCAAAGATCCAATTTCAAAGCCTGACAAATGAAACTGTCTTTCAAGCATTTGCGCATGAATCTTGAAAGCATCTGGGCAAAGACATTATGGTGGATATCAACGTTTATCATTGGATCCAAATACATAATCTGCTTACGGAGTAAATCAATAGCCACAAATGTCCAGTGATTATCCGTTGGATTCCATGGCGCCAGAATAAAATCCTTTGTGGTGATATCTTCTCCTTTCCATAGTCGATTGCATGGTAGACCCTTCTGCAGTGCGAGCATTGATGTTGACGGTACGTAAAGCACATTTTTATAATTTTCTTGTAAGAACCAGAAGTACGAATTCAGCACTTCGTCAAATAGCCAGCCAACAATAAATTGTTGATTAACGCTTTTTAAAAGCATTTCAGTTCCTCTTGGAAGAAATGGTTCCAACGATTTTATTTGCAAGAGTGATAAACAATGAGGACCAATTTTTAGCATTGTTGTTGTTAATGGCATTCCATTTCGAATAGTTGGGGTGAAATTAATATACCTTGAGTTTGGTTGTATTCTGTCTTGTAAAGTATCTTCTACTTGATTTGTTTCTTTCTTCCTCATTTCATCTAGGGACATGCTTGTTTTATAATATTTCCTCATCATCTGCGCACGCTGCCCAGTTCTCCTACTGAAAGGGTTCAAATTTCTTAAGCGAGTGCTCAAGGTCTTTCTCTAGTTCGTCTAATGCCGCTGTGTTGATACATTCATGCACTAAACTTGTTATCCTAGCAACGAGGTCACAGCATCTTGTTACAGATGTTCTCTTAGGATATGTCGATTTTGGTACGTCTTTTATGAAACTTTGTGCTTTTTGCTGGGCAACATTGTTTTCTTCCATCTTATCATTATTTGTTGTGTGAAGCATTTGACTCTTACAGGTATCTTTATTTTCGTTTTGATGATGATCAATTTTCTTGAATATAATCTCATTGTCAATGGTTAGGTAAGGGGACTCTCTGTAACCAACTGGTAGATCATACCATCCCCATCCATTATTCGCCTCTATAACTGACAACATGTGCTTGCATGGTAAGTAGTGTCTCTGCCAATCCACACAGTCACAACGTGGCACATTTTCATCATTTGGAGAACAAAAGTGAACTTCGTAATATTGGTTTTGGGTCTCACTTCTTACTGAAAATATACCTGTGTCTTGATTTATTGTGTGCATTGTAGCTTCATCAGCATAGATAAGGCGTTTCATGCAGTGTTCCACAAAATAGTTTGGTCGATTGTGTAAATACTGTGGTAGTTGTTTGTTATAGCGTTTACAATCTGTCGAACATTCTGCATTATTGGCAATGTAACTAAAAAACAGAAATACTAAACTCAACTAATACATTTGAAAAGATTGTAGGGGTGCAGGTACATTAACCATTTTATCCCAAACTGCTTCAGACAGGTGCTTCAGATGCTAACATGTCTAAGTATAACCAATTACAATTGCATTTACTGTAATTCAGAATCTAATTTTCCCTGAAATTTGTTGCTGAATTATGAAAAATATTATGACACAAAATTTGTTTATTGGATGAAACGTTCATACCTCTCATATTTATCTGGAAGGAATTCATCAATTAAAATTTTCAACATAACACTTAGTGAATGTTTCCGTAACTTTTGCAGGTATTTGTGTTTAAAAGCACCATTTTGCCTTTCCAAGCCATTGTTTGTACTGACATATACCAGCGTCCGTTCCTTTCGGTACGCCCACACCCATTTCTGCAAAAAAACAATTACTTGTAAATAAATGTAATAGACGTATTTCTTCTTGGCCCGGTAGCGTCGTTCTCATAAATTGCGAGACAATCACGTTCCGTTCTAAAACATGTATGAGGTTCCCTGGCCAAGACGAAGTAGGGATGGAAAGGGTCTAGTGCGTGGTGCGCTCATGAGTATGAACGAGACTCCCTTAAACGCCCATATGTGTGCAGCATTATCAAAATTTAAATTTTACCGCAATTAATAATGACCTTTACAAATACCTTACCTTTTTATGTTTTAATCAAGTAATCTCAAACCATCGCCTAAGTTTTTCGTTGCCTTTCCAATCGGCAGTTAGTTGTAGATTTCGTAGAGAATCTTCAAAGCCTTCCTCTGTCTTTGACCGAGCTATCTGTCGCATTAGGGTCAGTAGTGTTTCTCGAGAGTGGCTCACTCCATGGTCTTTCTTTGCCGTCCAACGCTCCCACGCTTGTTCCCGGTCAAAATTGCATAACAATACCTGGCAATCTAGTATAACATAATGTAAAATAATAATAGAAAGATAGTGACCTCTTCTGTATTCTTTAAATGGAAGTTTTACTTTTTTAGTTATGTGTTTACCTGGAAAAATGGTCTCTATGGAATTTATCTCCTCTTCGCACAGATCCGTCATGAAGTGTCTTGGTTGCCATTGAGGATTCCATTGGTGAAGAATTGAAAGAGCCTCTGAGATACTTTCAGTTGTCTCATCTTGCACGATAAACGAAGCGACGATGGCGTAATCGACATTAGTTTTGACGGCAACGAAGAACAGAGGAAGAGAGTATTTGGTGGTCTTGTATGTTGCATCGAGAAAGGCCAAGTCTTCTCCATATCTAGCAAGCAACCTAGATTGCCATGCTGTTTGATGGACAAAAAGCAGTCGCCCATCTTGCCTTTTCGCCTTTGTTATGACCTCATCTTCACCTTCATCTTCACCGTTGTCGCTATCATGACCGTCTTCTTCGTTCGTAGATTCTTCCCCGCTACCTTCTTTGTATGGGCGAAAGAAAAATTTGTCAGTCGCTCGAGATGGCTCATTCTTCCACATTTCAACAATTTCTTGTACATTCTCTTGGTCTTGGTCAAGAGAGCCTTGATTTCATTGTTTCGCTGTACATATGATTCTTAATCGTCTTTCCTGTCAGGAAATATCTACGGTTGTTTCGTTCTGGTTGTTGTTTACCACGAAACATTTCATTCTTAACGTAAATTTTCAGATGTCGTCGCATCTCGTCCACATTCCCTACCCCTTCACCCACAAGTTAACAGATCTTCTCAATTATCTCTCCATCAATTCGTTGTACCATACCTGCATGCTAAATTAAATACAAAGTACATGAAATTAAGAAAATGTACAAGAAATAATTTTTGGTCTTTCCATTTTGTATTTTAGTATAAAATGTTGATGTGAAGACCAGCATTTTACACAAAAGTTCGCTTCAGCGTCAGTATAGTGACGTTATAATTGATGTACTAATTAATTATGAAGGTAAATATAGGATGAGGAATGTGATATAAGAATGAATAAACAGGCATCACATGTTATACCTGCCCAATTTTATGTGTGGTGTGATTTTCTGGTTTTGGAAAAGAAATATAAATCCTGTGTTCCATTGTTGGGCGTCCGTTCTGGAGTTCGTTTCGTAGAGCATTTGACGTCGAGTCTCTCTTTTTCTTTTTGGCATCAACGGAAACCTGGGATGAGGTAAATGTTATAAATAAAATTTAGTGTAAATTTATGTTACAGTGAATGTGACACTATGCGATGCGATAGAAATACAATATTGACGTTTCCCATGGCAGGGAAAACCCCGCGACCATGCATTCTTGAATATTAAGGTTTAATTGCTTTTAGTCTGAGAGCATATTTTTATGTCATCGCTGCTAAGTTGCCTTTTATTTCTTACTCTTTTGGGTTGATTTGATTGAAAAATATTAATAAAATTTTAAAGTTTTCGATTCTATCAAGTGTAAAACACTCAACATTGATTTAATACCCCAAGGCTGAAGTACAACATCAGGGAAAACCCCTGTCTATAAAACAAATGTAATTTTTATTGCTTTTAGCAGAATTGTATTTTATTACACATCCGTTTTCTTTATCTTGTAATGAAAGATGCAGTTTTAAGAATACATACTTGGGTGAAAATAAAATATAGATCGAAAAATTACATTTTCAAATCAAATGAGCATTTGAGCGGGAAATTTCCATAATGCACGCTTTGACTTACCTGCATTTCCAATGTTGTTACTGCGCGTATACACAGTAAATCTTGTTGTTGTTTTTATTTCGTACTCTTCGACGATTTCTAGAGCTCTTTCAAAAGATGTAATGTACCCAAAAAAAGGATTATTCTCTACCAAGTGATCGATGTTCGGATGAAATGATTCGCTTAGCCAAGAAGTATCGGTTTGGGACTTGTAACAAACTACGGTTCTTTAGGAAATTTTATGCGAGAGCAAAAAAGGCCCAGGAGTGCAGGTTAAAAACTGCTTCTATCTACATGTTGGCATTGAGGGGTATATCATTGCAAACCTTTTGCTGTTTTGCATAATAGACCGACTCTTGATTTAGGCAACAAAAAGGGAATTTACAAAAAGTACATACTAAACTTATTAAATTGCCAAGTTTCGCTGCGAAATATTGTAAAGTGCGGAAAATATAGCCATGCGAATTGAAAAATATTAATAAAATATATTACCGAAGATATCATTGCAGTAATATAAGAAAAGAAAAAAACGCCACACCAGCTCAAGCTTTGCAGTTAAAATATCATACTGATTACTGTATAAACAATCCATGACAGTATGCTACTATGCTTGCGACCGAAAATGTATTTGTGACGATTACTTTATTTTAACTTGGGAACATATCATATGTTATAAACAATTAATGGACACGAATGGAACATGAAGTCATGAATTAAATATTTAAACATGAAGTCATGAATTAAACAAAATATACACTCCTACGTCTGGTCGCCATATTGGATATTGTGGCCGCATATGAGTTGGAGGCCTGGTGAGGAGGTGCTCTGACATATCTGAAATAGCCTTCCCCCGCACGCCATGACTGAAGCGAGTGCTTCCACACTGAAAATTTATAATTGCCTTTAGATGCAATATTATGAATATTTTCGTCATTTTCTAAGTTCATTTCGGTGCCAAAAAGTTATAAGATGTATTTACAATATTACATAACTTCATAGGTAATATGTTTTATTTTTGAGATAAGCCGACTGTCATGGTTTTTAACTTTGCCATGGGTCGTGTTTTTTCTCGCGACTCGAGGAATAGCAGTTCACTACTTAAAAATAAAACATATTACCTATGAAGTTATGTAATATTGTAAATACATATTATAACTTTTTGGTACCGAAATGAACTTAGAAAATGACGAAAATATTCATAATATTGCATCTAAAGGCAATTATAAATTTTCAGTGTGGAAGCACTCGCTTCAGTCATGGCGTGCCGAAGCATAAAAAAGCCAACAAGACGGGCCCGAAATTCGTAAAATTATTACTGTTATTGTAAAAATAAAGTTGAAGAAACCCAATATTAGCATCTATTACATCGTTATCAATGATTATATAAGCTTTCTGTCAGTAATTTTTAGCTTGTTGTCTGTGGTTGTCGGTTGTTTTCGGTTATTAGTAGGACCAGGGGTTTTAAATGACAAGACATGCATTATCTTTTTTTTTCAGTTTTAAGATAATGATGGGTGTTGCCAGTGAATTAGTGGCACCTAATCTGTGTGATGGTCAGGAACTTAGTGGAGATGTCCTGGTGAAAAAATGGTAATCATGCCATATGCACTTTAATAAAAAACAAGATGCCTGTTCTGGCGTTAACTCCGGCGCACATGCCAGTCTTTAATATAGAGCCTCTGAACACAAACAATACAGTACATATTCGCATTTAGATGCCTTACAAAGCTAAATGTTCAATCGCGAAATTCAGCAGCACATCGTACTTTGAAAAGTATAGAAGTTCAATTGTTCAAAAATATAAACAAATCGCATGATACATTCGCTTTGTCTTACACTTAACCTTTGGAATTCACGCTTATATATTATATCTTCAATCCTGTGCAAACTACGACGTGTCAACGCGCCCATACACAACCACATGACACATCATCTTGTTAAACGGGGAAATAGCAGCAATATTATTAAAATAGGACCAGAATCTACATGTATTAAATATATTCTTACTCCAATTCAATCTAAACTTAATCGAAGAGCATGAAAACAATGGTTTATTTGTTCCTCTTGAAGGAACAAATATCGTATCATGCGAGCGAAATAGAATCGCGCATCGGAAAATTAGCCAAAGCTGTGCACCACAACTCTTAGGAGATAAGACTGGGACGTAGATAAATACAGTCACATACACATTTTAAATACTAGAATGTCTTGCCCCATTTCAGACTTACGACGACGAAAAATAAAAAAAACCAAAACCGGGGCGAATTTTCAACACCGTCGCTGACACCGGAGTAATCAGGGGTAAATATATCTTTAAAAAAAACACCTAATTTTTATCCAAATGACGTCTCTAACATTAATACTAGAAAATTATGGGTAATTTTTGGAAATGTGTGGTATGCATGTTGTTTTTGTGTAATATATTCAGAGAATACACACCAAAATATTGAATTTTAGAGTGTGTATAGGGTAGCTAAGTTCCTTTAAAGTGCTACTGCAACGAAATTTTCGACCCCTTTTTCTTGCCTTTAAAAATTATTCAGACTTTTAGGGCTAATTTGATGTATATATCACTTTTGTCTGTTGAGTAGAAGTTGCCTATATTCGCCTCCAAACCTTGGGTCATATGCACCACCTTGACCATGTTTGCTTTGTGTGACCTCATAACGAGTACCAATTCTAGAAGCCATAAAGCAATTTGTACAGCGCAAGGTAAGATCCACATAAGCACCTTACATCTCTCCATTTCAGATCGGCTGAAGCAAAATCTGACACCGCCCATGAAACCTATATTGCCACTTAAATACTGCATTAGCTACACTTATGTCCTTTCATAGGGGCTTTACACTTTGTACATTTGCGAATACTTGACTGATGTTGCATATCTTCTTCTTGAACAGCCAAGTAATTTTGCTGCTGTATTTGTTCTTCCACTATAAAGTGAATATAGTAATGAAATAGTTGACTAATTGCTTTCATTAGGTACTTAAATTAGTTAAATACACTTGCAGCTAGGGAAAAGTGTCCATCAAATGCTTTTCTGTCTTCATGACGTTTGATGGCATCTTCCTTGGACTTTCTATTTGTAAATTGCTTGCACAGTTGAGGCACGGTTGCAAAGGTTGAGGCACTTTCTTTTTATACTTGTGAACTGTGTCAGAGAGATCTCTCTTCAAGGTTGTGAATAGCAAAATTTTTACAGCATTCACATATTCTATAATATATAATCCATCATCCCTACTTTAGTGTGCAGTGATAACCAATTTGTGCAGTGATAAAACCAGAATGTGCAGTGATACAATGTGCAGTGAATAATCCTCTCAATGAAAGATATGAAGCATTGAATACACAGGAAGAGACAACAATTAAAATTTTGTTGACTACACTAGGTATCCACTTGAAAATTTTAAAAAAATTGGAATTATGGATAAAAATACTGAAAACATAGTGGAAACACTGTTAAAGCCAGCTTTGATTTGTTGTATTTTGTTAACATTTACATAATATATTAGGATTATGTCAAAGAGATATTGTAATCGAACAACAAAACGATGCATTGTCTACAGAAAGTGCACAGCCTAATATGCAAGTGCCTAATATCACAGTTAATAAAATATACATGGTTTGGAGACCATATAATACTACAATACAACTCATTAACTATGTTGAGGCACATTTATGCAAAAAATTGTTCCTTTCGCATCACATGTCTATTGTATTTTGCACAGATAAACCAATAGCAATCTTATAATTAACATATTTTTCAAGTCAAGGTTGATGAGCTTAGCAAGACGAATGCCATTGGTACGTTTGGCTAAAATACAATAGACACGTGACGAGAAAGGAACCATTTTTTGCATAAACGTGGACAATAACATAGTTAATGAGTTGTATTGTACTTTTATTTAGTCTCCAAACCATGTACATTCTATTAACCGTGCTAATATGACCAGTAATAGTACGAATAACAGTGATGAATCAAGTACTGAAATTGACAAATATCAGTACTTATCAGTACTTGTCATTTAGATAGATAGATAGATAAACCTTTATTTAAGCAGGATAACCCAATCAGCTTGAGAAACATGCTGGTATCAATAGGGGTCCTCCAATTACAATAAAAAAATAACAATTATGTTACATAGAGAGAATTACTAAGAAATAACGAATATATACATATATACATTTGTGCCAAAAGACACATGGTTAACCTACTTTCTAAAATTATTGTACACTATGCATCCGTTATAGTAAAAGGATCGTTTTGCACCCTCCGTCCGCACCTTTGGTAGGTTAAGCTGATTACTTTGCCTAGTTTGGCGAGTACAAATATCACGATTAAAAGTGAAATAGTTCATCAGAAATTGGGGCACTTCTCTGTTCAAGGATTTCTTAACCAAGTTTAACATGTGCCCTTCCCGTCTCTTATGTAATGGTTGCCATCTCAGAAAAGCTATCGCATTATCACTTGATTTACATGAATAAACAACCTTGGCTGCACGGTTTTGTAATTTCTCAAGACGTTCAGCATCAACCTTATTGCAACCACTCCACACCGAGTCACAATAATCAAAATTTGGTAATATAAAAGATTTATACATTAAATCTGCTGCATTTAACGTGATATAATTCCTAATTCGCCTTAACATACCAATTCGTTTACTAACTTTGGAGAAAATTGCATCAACTTGCGATTTCCAATGTAAACATTCATCCATAATAACACCCAAATACTTAAATTCAGTCACTCGACGAACAACAAAATTTCCCACACTGATGGTAAAATTATCGACTTTAGAAAGTCTACATGCAGTGCCTAATAACAGACACTCTGTTTTCTTCACATTGAGAAAAAGTTTGTTTTTCGAAAGCCATTCATATAACTCAGATAATTCTCTATTCAATATCATTTTGATTTCAGAGACTTCTTTAGATGCGTAAAATATCACTGTATCATCCGCATACATAAGAACACTGCATTTTGAAGCTACATTCGGAAGATCATTCACAAATAGCACAAATAGAAGAGGCCCCAAAATTGATCCCTGCGGCACTCCAGAAGGCACTTCACACGGCTGAGAAGTTCCATTTCCTACAGTAACTATCTGTGATCGATCCGATAAGTAATTTGTAAACCATGCATTTTCAAGATCTTCTACTCCATAGTTTCGTAATTTATCCAATAGCAACTGATGATCAATTGTATCAAATGCCTTGCTAAGGTCTACAAAAACCGATCCTGTTAAGAGACCCTGATCCATATTTCGACAAATCAAGTCCGAAAAAGATATAGCTGCTGTCTCGGTGGAATGCTTTTTTCTAAAACCACATTGGTTAGGATTCAGGTGGTTGTTTTCAACGAAGTACGTGTAAAACTGACTATGAACAGTTCTTTCTAAAAGTTTTGAAGCTATTGGTAGTATAGAAATCGGTCGATAATTGTCAAAGTCATCCGCTTTACCTGATTTGAACAATGGAACCACCCTTGCCGTTTTCCAATCAGCTGGAACTTGACCAGTTCTTAAACTTGCATTTACAATCCTTGTCACGGGGACGCATATAACTGTTGCCGAATCTTTCAGAAGACGGACTGGTATTTGATCAATTCCAGTTGCTTTACGCACTTTACATTTGTGCAAAAACTCAAGGGTCGATTTTTCTGTAACTGGTGTAAACTTAAAGAATTTTTTTCTAGAGAGTTCATCAAAAATTCCAAGCTCGAAGAACTTTCATTTCGTTGAAAAAAGCCGAGCGAATCTATGAGGTTTTGAATAGATTTGGCAAAATAGAAGTTAAAGCCATTTGCAACTTGAACATTGTCAGAAACTAACCTTCCATCTATGTTCATGGCAGTTGAGATGTTCTTTTTCTTTTTGTTAGGTAAAATCTTTTTCATCACCTTCCAGAAACTTTTAGGGTCATCGCTATGTTCATGGATAATCTTTTTATTATAATTGCACTTAGCCCTTCTAATTTGCAAAGTAACCCGATTTCGTATTGATCTATAAAGCTTCCAATCCTCATCCAAGCGTGATTGCCTAGCAACTCTTAATTGGTTATCATGCTGGTACATCAACTTTTTAATTTGTCTGGTCATCCATGGAGTTTCTATACCACGACATCTTTTATTAATCAACGGTGCATATTTGTCAGCAACAGCCAAAAAGGAGTTTTTTAAAGACAGCCAAAGCCGATCTACAGAACACAGACTATCCAAATTATTCCCAGTGGCATGATCATTCTCCTCCCAATCGACATGCTTTAATTCATTACTAAACTTTTCAGGCTCATAGTTTGCATAATTTTGAAATGTTTTCGTCACAGCCGGTAATTTCATACAGTTCAGTTTACGAACACAATAAATCATGTCATGATCACTTAAACCAGATGAAAGGACTCCAGATGAGCTTATCACAGAAGGACGATTTGTTGCAATTAAGTCTAATAAGGTAGAAGAACCATGTATAACATGCGTGGGATTTTCAATCATTTGAATAATGTTGTTGTTGCTCTTGAATAAACACTTCAATTGTTTAGTTACATTGCAAGGAGTCCTCTTCGCCAAAAAGTCACAATTTACACAATATGTGTAGTCATAGCTCTGATGCTTCTGTACTTGTCGGATCTGAAACACAGTCATCTGTTATTGTTAAACCGAATTAACCAAACACAATTGAGGACAAATCAATTCTATGTGTACCAGGACACAAGGGGAAAATAAAATGTGTAATATGTACTGTCTTTCATCAAATCCTGCAATTGCAAAATGCATGTGTTACAGGGGAAGAGTGCCACCAATATGTCTGCCTGAAGGAACAGAAGCAAGAGAAAAAAACAATTCAGGACCACTTACAAAGTCAATCATCATGAATGTCTCAAAGCAGACCGTTTAAAGAATCTTCCATCTATAGGAAAATCCCAATGTGTGCCACTGTGAATATGGTAAATGCACAGCAGCAGGAGCTAGCCAATGAATAAAATTGGATCACTAATAATTCACCCATATAATGATGCAAAATGCTAAAAGTGCCTATATCACTTGTGGGATCTTTATGGATCTGAAAAGAGCTTGAAAAGTTAACTTATAAGTCCTATTACCATTTTTGTTATAGTTAAATAGTTTCGGAAATATTTACATCTAAACATAGCTGTTGTATATCTCACATCCGGCTAGTTACTTCCGGGTTTGTATGTATTATAAATAGGCTAGCTTCTCTTTGTAATATCAGAACTTATAGAAAATATATACTTTGCAATCCGAATGAATCTAAGATTTAGATAAAGACAAGAAAACACAACATGGTGGCAACGGTTGGATAAAAGCCCCAGCTTGTTAACGTGAGCGATTTTTTGACACTAGCGATAAAGACGGAAGAAAATATTGGATATAAACATTTTTGAAATAAGACACTCGAAAATGGCGTTCAAAGCACCGTTTTCAGCACCTCAAATGGATTGGGAAGCTGACGACTCGACCATAGCTTTTAGCAAATTCAAGCAAAAGTGTGAGCTGATGTTCAAAAGTATACTCAAAGACGCTGAAGGAGAGGAACAAGTCAGCTATATCCTGCTATGGGTTGGCGAGAAGGGTCTCGACATCTACAATAGTTGGAGCTTTGAAGACGGGGAAGACAAAAAAGACCCAGCAAAGATTCTCGATAGATTTATGGAACATTTGGAACCACGGACAAATCATCGAATTCACAGGTATACTTTACAAGGTATGCGACAAGACCGAGGTGAGTCAATCGATAATTTTATTGCCAAGATAAAGAATATCGCAGCTAAATGCAAGTTCAGTGGCAATGAAGAGCTCGAGGATAGATTATTAGATCAACTAATTTGGGGTACAAATGATCCTGAAGTTCAGAAATCCTTAATCGGACGCGATGAAAAATTAACATTAAATACTGCCATAGATATTGCTAGAAGTTACGAAGCAACAAAACGACAAATGAATTCATTATCAAATCAAAATAAAGGAAATCCTCAGCAAATTGACAACATTAGTCGCAAGAAATTAAACGCTGATAATAAAAATCAAAATAGTATTATACAATGTAGGAATTGTGGTAAAAGTCATAAGCTACCACATAAAGGGAACTGTCCAGCCCATGGTACTACATGCAGAAATTGTGGCAAATTAAATCACTGGCAATTAGTATGCAAATCAGCTAAAAGCCAACATAGATCAAAGTCGCCACACCGAAAAAATAAAAAGTTCATTAATAGTCTGGAGGAACAAAGTAAGGAAGACCTGTATGCCGATATTCCAACAATTGGCACTATTGAAATAAATAGTGTGGTAAAGGATAATAATACTATGAGTGAGGAAGTATTTACTACCCTGCGTGTTAACCGTAAGAACAATGGGGATATAAATTTAAAATGCAAAGTTGATACGGGTGCTCAGAGTAATGTGTTGCCCATTCATTTGTTTCGTGTTCTATATCCTGAATTAATTAATGCTGAAGGGATGCCCAGGGACGGTGCTCTACAAAGAAGTGAAGTTATCTTAACTGCGTATGGGGGATCTGAGATTACCCAATTTGGAAAAGTACTAATACCATGTCAGCACAAAAGGGGAAAATTTAATTGTGTTTTTTATGTAACTGATGCAGTAGGTCCAGCTATATTGGGAATAAAAGCGTGTAGAGCCCTCGGACTGGTTTCACTCCATTGTGCGCTGGAAACAAAAGTGGTACGAGGAAGAAACATCCCTCAAGGTGTTGCCCAGGGGCCTAGTGAAGAGAAAGTTAAGTCCACTAAGAGTATTAGATTTGCGGATCAAGCAAAGATAGCAAATCAGCAACAAAGTCGGTCTAGAAGTTATATTAAACCCTCTGTGCCAATCACAGACCGTCCTCGTATAAAGGATAAAGAGAATCTGATCGAGATGTATCCAGAATGTTTTGACGGGTCAGTTGGATGTTTTGAAGATTACACATACCATATAACCCTAGATCCTAAAGTTAAACCAGTTATTCATGCGCCTCGTAAAGTACCATTAGAGCTGGTAGATAAACTAAATTTCGAACTTGACGAGATGGAAAAGAGCGGTGTAATAGAAAAGGTAACAAAACCAACCGAGTGGGTAAATTCTATAGTTATAAGGGAGAAGCCTAATGGAAGGCTTCGGATATGTTTGGATCCCAAAGACCTGAACGAAGCAATTATGCGGGACCACTATCCAACACCCACCTTAGAGGAAATCACCCCAAAGTTAGCTGGAGCTAAGATATTCAGCAAATTAGACGCTCGTAATGGATACTGGAATGTTAAGTTAGATGACGAATCATCATATCTAACCACATTTAATACACCAAATGGTCGATATAGATTCCTAAGAATGCCGTTTGGTCTTCGAATGAGCCAAGATGTCTTCCAATTCAAGATCGATGAAGTCTATCGGAACTGTCTTGGTGCTGCTGGGATTGCAGACGACATCACAGTCCATGGCCAAGATGAGTCAAATCACGATCTACATCTTCATGATGCAATGGAACGTACAAGAATGGCTGGCATCAAACTCAACCGAGAGAAATGCATCATCAAGACCGCTGAATGCAGTTTTTTTGGTATGGTATACACCGCGAATGGAGTCAAACCTGATCCAGAGAAGGTCATAGCCATACAGAACATGGAACCACCCAAAGATAAGAAAGAACTTCACACGTTCCTTGGAATGGTCAACTATTTAGCGCCATTTATGCCCAACTTGGCGAGTCACACGGCACCTTTGAGAGAGTTAATCCGGGATAACGTTGATTACAAATGGTCTCCGTCACATACAAGAGCTTTTAACATACTCAAGTGTCAAATAAGCACAGAAACTACACTTTCCTACTACGATAGAAGCAAGTCAGTTGTGCTACAAGTAGACGCATCAAGTAAAGGCTTGGGAGCCGTTCTATTACAAGAGAACAAGCCCATTGCGTTTGCATCGAAAGCCTTAACCCCTGCTGAGAGTAGGTACGCCAACATCGAGCGTGAGTTATTGGCAGTGATATATGGATGTGAGAAAATTCCACACTTACTTATATGGGAGGCAATTCGTTGTGGAAAGTGATCATCGTCCTTTGGAACAGATCCAGAAGAAGAATCTCGACATGGCACCTCCTCGACTTCAAAGAATGCTTCTACGGTTGCAACCATACGGTTGTATCATCAAATACAAGCCAGGCAAAGAGATGGTGATAGCAGATACACTATCGAGACTGTCACCAAGGGAGGGAGACGAAATCCCAGGAATGCGTGTGAAAATTCATCATCTAGTAGAATTTACACCTGTCGAACTCCAACAGATAAAGAAGAAACTGCTAGAGATGGAGCTCTTCAAATACTCAGCGAGCAAGTTATACAAGGGTGGCCTGATAGCATAAAGAAAATACAGCAAGCAGTAAAGCCTTACTGGAATAACCGAGATGACATTTCTATCCAAGAAGGACTTCTATTCTTAGGCAGTAGAATAATTGTTCCAGAATCACTCCGGCAGAAGATAATGCGAGAAATCCATAGTGGTCATCAAGGGATGGAGAAGTGCAAACTCCGTGCAAAATCCTGCGTTTATTGGCCCGGTATATATAAAGAGATTGAGAGTATGGTGGCGTCCTGTTGTGCCTGCAAGAAATTCCAGAATTCACAGCAAAAGGAACCCATGATTCCAAGCGAAGTACCGCCAAGACCATGGCATACTGTGAGCGCAGACCTGTTTAAGGTAAATAATTTCTGGTACATTGTTATTGCTGACTATTACTCGAAATTTCCATTTGTGAAGAAATTAAACAGTTTAACAGCAACCACTGTAGTTAATGTGGTTAGATCGATATTTTCTGAACAAGGCATACCAGAAACGCTCATTTGTGATAATGGATCTCAATTCACTTCTGCCCAATTTCAAGACCTAGCGAAGAGATATGGTTTTAGAGTGGTCACTTCGTCACCTCACTACCCAAAGGGGCATGGTTTCATTGAGAGACAGGTCCAAACTGTGAAGAAGATCCTGTTGAAATGCAAGGAATCAGGAGCTGATCCTAGTCTTGCATTACTGTCGTTGCGTTCTACACCGTTAAGTACAACACTCAAATCTCCAGGAGAGCTACTAAATGGAAGAATGTTCAAGTCAACATTACCAGTAAAAATTCATCCACCAAGCGATCGGTACGAAACCAGAGACTTGTTATTAACACAACAAAATAAACAAGTAAATCTATATAACAGGGATTCGAAGGAGAAGCCAAATCTCTTTCAAAATCAAGCGGTACAAGTTCAAGAACCTGTTAACAAAACGTGGAGCCCAGCGAGAGTAGTTGGTTTTGGACCAACTCCTCGTTCTTATATTACAGAGGATGGATCCGGAGTTCAGTTACGGAGGAATAGACAGTTAATCAAGCCTGATATACAGAAGACACCTGAACCGATAAATCGTGATGCCAGAAATCAGAACCAGGGTGATGTGAGACAGGAAGAGATGCCAGAAATCCGAACACGCTCAGGTCGCATAGTAAAGAAGCCGGACAGACTAATATATAAGTAGATAATATCATTAAATAGAATTAGAATAATTAAGATAAAGTAAAACAATTGATTAAGACAATTTCAGCATAAGTATTTTAGATCATAAGTTTTTTTATATAATTTAGGAAAAGAAAAATATATATATATATCTTTTAAGAAAGGAGGATGTTGTATATCTCACATCCGGCTAGTTACTTCCGGGTTTGTATGTATTATAAATAGGCTAGCTTCTCTTTGTAATATCAGAACTTATAGAAAATATATACTTTGCAATCCGAATGAATCTAAGATTTAGATAAAGACAAGAAAACACAACAATAGCGATCTGCAAAAATCTCCGTCGTCCTCGGGGGCCTGGGCCTTAGGAACCGTGTTTTGCCAAGTGTAAAGAAATCTATTGTATTTTTACTTTGGTTTTCCAATAAACGAAGATATTGTGAAAAAACATGTTATGTCAAGCTCAGAATCGAATTCTTTTGACGGCGAAGGCTCCTACGATTGCCCTGATTATGAAATGGAAGATGAATGTGTTGAAACAGCGTCAAATGATACGGCAGAAGGTGAACCCTCGTATGCCGTCGAAGATGAATTGTTTGACAACATCAACAAGTTGGCATATATGGACGAACCACTTGCCGACGAAGCATGTGTCGAAGAATACATAAGAAGGACAGGAAAAACAAACTAGGGAAATGAACGTGTTGAACCAATGACTGCATGAGCAAAATATGGCACTCTCTTCTTGGTAAGTCAGCATAGCCTATAAGTAAAAGTGATACATACAGTTAATGTGCAGCCATATTGCCCCGCCTTGTGTCTTTACATCTACATGTGTTTTGATGTTTTATAGATTTATAATAAAACAAAATATTTTTCAGGTGCACTTGTGGTTACTGCAGTGTGGAATATTTAGTGGAAGCAAAGGCGTGTCATTGTTGCAGGGAAATTGAAGACTGTGTTGCTGCATTGAATGTAACTATGAACAACGAACAATTGTGCATCACGAACCACCCAGGATTCGATGCTGTATGCGTCAACAGATGGTCTCTGGAACTTGCATCTAAAAATTATAAAATGCAAAGTGGACAGAAATATCAACAAGTTGAATCAAAGGGGATAGGTCAGTTTTGAATAAGAAATTGAGAAATATAGTGTCAGTGTATTGACTATGGATGATAGTTTACTGTTGTAAACAATGTTTGTTGCAAACAATATGTTTGTTGTTGTTGGATCTATCTGATAGCTGTATCAGATGATAGATGTACTTTTATACATCTTTTAGATTTCTGCATGCTGTTCCATAGAGACAGTTTACCCGACTTGTTCATGGTTATTTGCAAAATAAAAGGATACCATTGCCAGCATGTGTTTACCATTGCATCCGCAAAGCATTTCATGAAAGTGATGGAGACCTCACTGGGCATGACGAACTGGGTGAGCAAAACTAATCCTTTATAGGATGAGACTTTATTTTAAATTTAACTATTTTGCAGTCATTTACCAACAACAGATGTAATAATTGTGGAGAATTATAACTGCACCTTCTATATTTGGTTCAGTTTAAATCAACTGTACATAACTGGTAATAACTACATATATATACAAATAATATTATAAAAGTATTACAATTAACAATGACATTTTGATTTATTTATTTTGGTTTTTTGGACAATCCTTGACAAATTTATGGCCTTTCCTTGGTTTTCTACATACAGTGCATGTTTTCTGTTTGCCCTTTCTTTTACTTTTTTCTTTGCCAGGGGCTGGTTGTTCAAAAGCCGGTTAACGCTAACCCAGGGTTAAAAATGCCAAACCCAGGGTTAAATTTTTATTTGCGTTGCACAAAGCTCGGTTAGCGTTAACCCTGGGTTAAAATTGATAAAAAAATTAACCCTGCTAGCTAGGTGGGTTAACTTTTTAATCCTGGGTTAACTTTGATTCAAAATGGATGAATAAAGAGCTGAAACACGCAAACACGTATGATTCGTCATGAGTTAAACACTTTTGAAAGGTTTTACGAATAATTTAAACAGCAAAGAATTATTTATGTTTGACTTTGTTCCGTTTCAGCTGATGTATTGATTTATTTATCTTCACTTCAATGCAATACACGATAAATGAATACAACCGTACAAATTGAAATGCCGTAATTGAAATATTTGTTTCGGATGCCAAAATTCGATTCTTTTGATTGGCAGCAAGTGGTAAGGCTACATTTGCTCCTGAATTTTGAATAATCAAAGAATGCCTGAAATTTTAAAATAGAATGTTTATAATTTGCTTGATTTTATTTCACATCGACATTGTTTATCATACAAAATGGCCTTTCATTTTGAATCTTCCCAAAATTCCATGCACGGAAATTGCTGTTCAAAACAACGTCCCTGCGACCTTGCCCTCATGGCATATAATCTTTTGACTGACAATATATCCTTGTCGGGTAAAGTATTGACGCTCGTTATTTGACCAATAGAAAACATTCTTATATCCAATTTAGTCCTTAAAATACATTTAATCTTAGGTTAAATATTTTAACTAACCCTACCACTAACCCTGCTTTGAACAGCACAGTTTTTACCCAGGTTTAGCTAACCTAGGGTTAAGGATTTTAACCCAGGTTTAGCACTAACCCAGAATATGTATGTATGTATGTATGTGTGCATGTATGCATATGTATGCATGTACGTGTGCATGTATGTATGTATATATGTATGTATGGTAGGCCATTCGTTTCAAAAATACTTGGGCTAAAAACGAATGTGTATTCTATCAATTATCAGTTTCAATGCGTATACACACGTTTTTTTCCAACGAATATATGCGTAAATCGTAAGTATATCGCCTCTAGTTGTTGATGAAATCTCTTTATTTTCATCCACTCGTGGAATGGAGCTCAACCCCAAGAAATGCAAAGAAATGATTATAAATTTTCTTTAATACCGAATTCCATGTGACCAATCTATATTCATTAACGGACTATGCGTTGAGAGAGTTCACAGCTTTAAGCTTTTGGGTGTCTACCTGTCAGATGATCTTACTTGGAATATCCACGTTGACCATATTTTAAAGAAAGCTAATTCCAGACTTTTTGCTCTCCGATTATTGAAGAATGCTGGTTTGGATTCCACTGATCTTATAACCATTTATAGCTCAGTTATTCGGTCAATACTTGAGTGTGCATGCCCAGTATGGGCAGCTCTTCCTGATTACTTATCCTTTCATCTTGAGTTGATTCAAAAGCGAGCACTCAAGATTATAATATATCCTGACAAATTTTATTACGAAGCATTGCAGACATCTAAGCTCGAAAGCCTGGAATATCGACGTGATCAATTGTGTCAAAGATTTATTAAATCAACCAAGAAGAAAGCATGTAAAAATAATCCAGTCTACAACATAATCAGACCTTCCCAGCTCTTTAATGAACATGATTATTTCCTACGTAGGCCAAATACTAGTGAAATTGTGAAAACTAATACTGAACGCTTCCACAACTTTATTACTATTAAATATACGTAATCATTCTAGTTTACACATTAGATCTTTATAGTTGTAAATATATAATATAATTTCTATCTTATAGTTATATATTGTAGACCAGTATAATTGTTTGTATAAACTTGTTATATTGTAAATGATTATTTAACTAGTTTATAACATAGAGACAATTGTGTAATTCGGTCTATACTGCAAAGCAATTGATTAATAAACAGATATTAAATATACTACAGGCATAATAAATGCGCGTATACACGCATACTAAACACGCGTATACTAAATACGCGTATACTAAATACGCATATACACGCGTATACTAAATACGCGTATACACGCGTATAGTTAAATACGCATATACAGGCGTACAATTTAGGTATAAGCGTACGGTTTGGGTAGTTTGGTAGATGGAAAATAATGAAATGAAATACATAGTTCCACGCTAGAAATAAAATGGCGGGAGTTACCTCCCGAATATTAATCCGTAAACTTGGAGAGAAGAACAGAGGAATGGTAAGTTAAGTGAATTTTTTCATATTCATGAAACAATGCAAGGAAGTGAACATTTTAATAGAAATCGTCTTATTGTTGCTAAACAATAAAATAACATTCTTTACATAATGTGTCTTTTTTATGAATTATGTATAATTGTATATATTTGCAAATAAGCACAGGTTTTGAAATATTCTTCAGAATAATATATTTCTTGATACAGTCGTATAGGATTGTATGAATATACCTGTATACCATATATGATTGAAAGATAGATCTATGTTCCAGAAGGGCAATGTTATCACATGGACATTGTCAGTACAATAGTCCAGGCATTGCATGAGAACATTCAAACTAGTTATCACCTAGTTAAGGCTAGTTTTTTTTGGGTTGTTTAGAAGATGCTATACCATAATATAAATACAAAATACTATTATTTTGCATTAGTTCAGTATATGGCCCTTCCTGTGACAATTGATCAAGTAAGAAAGGAACTCAATGTAGCTACTAATATATCAATTCTATCACATGGCACCGAGTCAGGAGATCCCATGAGATAGCACGGCACATGCGCGGGTTCATTGCATGCCTCGTGTGGGTTCGAAGCGGACGAAGAAAAAATTCAGAGCAAAAAAAATAATAATTTCAAGTTAAATCAAGGCGTTTAAGCTACTTTCATTCGTATCTACGTGGTAGATACACAATCAAAAGCATCCAACGTAGTTAGTATCGCTGTGATAACGGCCAATCCTTGTTTTGGCCCAAGATTACTCAACCAGAAACCAACGTAGTTGTGTTCATAGTGTGCATATAATGGATGATGCACCCACCGGTTGAGAGAAGGCTAAGGGAAGCCAGCTCTAGTCCTGGCCCTGTTGGCGACACAGTCTCGCCTCTCATTGAGTTTATGGAAGAAATGAGGGAATTCAAAGCCAGCATGGCCTCCGAGATGGCATCCGTGCGTGGCGACTTAAATAATCTTGCCTCTACGATTGACGACTCTGCTCTTTACGACGAGCTTTGCCTTGACATAGACAACGTCGACGAAGGACAACGTAACGACTCGGAAACTATGTCCACAAATGTGTCTACATGTCTGGACACTAAACGTCTCCTTAAGGAGACCAGCAAGGGAACAGGAAGCGAGGATTTGACGACAAATCCAGATAGCCTTCATACAACTATAGCACAAGAGCTCGATGTGAGTGAACAGGTGAGCGCCGCTGTTCAAGAGCGTCTTGCCTCCATCGTCGAGGGCCTTTTGTGCACAAAATTATCCGATGAGAAATGGCGAGAAAAAGTTGGGAAGTATTCCCGACCCCAAAACTTAGAAAATCTAAGAACTCCACGAGTTAATCCGCTTATATGGAACCAACTCTCTGCTGGGGTTCGGACCAAGCACGCTAAACAATAGCGAACACAGCATGCTCTCGTTGGCGCCATAATTGCCATGACGCAAGCGGCGGACCACATGCTCAAAAGTGGAAATGCCGATGCAACACTGATAACATCTTTGACAGATGGTATTGCAATGGCTACCCAGTGTCAACATGATATAAATCAAGCACGTCGTATTGCTATGAAACAGGACATGCACACAGATTTTCAAGCACTGTGCAATGTTCCAATTCCCAGAGTGGGGAATTTTTGTTTGGTGACTTGTCCAAACACACCAAAGATATCGCGGATGCGAACAAGTTGGCGAAGAAAGTTCGTCCATACCAGACTGCTACTGCACGAAGCAGACAGTCTAGCACTCACAGCCGTTTTTCTACGGGGCAATCCAGACGTAGTCACGCATATCAACGGTGTGAAAATTTTTTCAACAGAGGTCGATTTCACAATGCAAAGAAAAAGAGAGGGGGAGCTGCAAAAAAGCAGTAAATTCCTCTATAACACAACCTGTACATAATAAGGTAAGCGAAACTGTCAGTTCATATTCTTTGCAAACTGCTCATGTGCCTGACACGTTAATAATTGCTGGACATTTAAAACATTTTGTTGATCGATGGAGGCAACTGACCTCAGATCCAAACATATTGAACTATGTCATGGGTGTTAAAATAGAATTTAATGCTCAACGTCCCAGCCAATGTGTAGCCAAAGTTCACCATTTTAACATGGCTGAAACTGAAATTATTGGAAATGAGGTTAATAAGCTACTTAGCAAGGGGGTTATTATTCCCTCCATACATGAGCAAGGTGAATTTATTTCATCAATTTTTCTAAGACTTAAAAAAGATGGCTCATATCGTATGATACTTCATCTTAAGTTGTTCAATGAATTTGTGAACTACCGCCACTTTAAAATGGACACTTTGGATACAGCAGTAAGAATGATGAAGCCAAATTGTTACATGGCCTCTATTGATCTCACTGATGCCTATTATATGGTGCCAGAGCATGAGGCAGACCAAAAGTTCCTAAAATTTGAATTTATGGGTCGCCTCTATCAGTATACCTGCCTCCCTAATGGACTCTCAAGTGCTCCACGTATATTTACAAAATTACTAAAACCAGTATATTCTACCGTACATAGTATGGGCCATATGAGTTCGGGGTACATTGATGACTCCTACCTCCAAGGGGATACCCCTACAGAATGTTCTCATAATGTCTCAGCCACAACAACGCTTGTGACAGAGTTGGGATTTATACCACACCCCAAAAAGTCAGTCACTGTCCCAACACAAATTCTTGTGTTTCTTGGGTTTCAACTCAATCAACATGACAGTCTCCCCAACACAAGAGAAAATAGACAAGACAGTGGCTGCTTGCAAACTATTGTTAGCTAAATCTGCACCTACAATACAACAGGTTGCAGAAGTCATTGGTCTATTAATCTCCAATTTTCCTGGAGTGGAGTATGGACCTTTGCATTATCGAGAACTAGAAATGGCTAAATCTGCAGCATTGAAGTTAGCTTGTGGGGCCTATGGCTCTAAAATGACATTAACTGATAGATGCAAGCATGAACTGGAATGGTGGATTAAAAATCTACCAAATTCTACGTGTAAGATTACTCATGGCAAACCATTTGCCATAATTCAATCTGATGCTTCTACACAAGGATGGGGGGCAGTCAGAGAGGGTACCACTACAGGGGGAAGATGGAGTACCATTGAATAACAGGCACATATCAATGTGCTCGAACTCAAGGCAGCCTTTTTTGCCTTGAAGTCACTTTGTGTCAATGACAGAGATGTGCACATCCACTTGCAGCTTGATAATACAACTGCAGTTGCTTATCTTAACAAAATGGGGGGGACACAATCTAGACCTCTAAACCAGTTAGCAGTTGAAATATGGCAGTGGTGCATTGAAAGGAACATTTGGATCTCTGCAACTCATATTGCTGGCAAGGTTAATGTTGAGGCAGATAAAACGTCTTGAGTATTTCATGATAAAAATGAGTGGAAGCTAAATAAGCAAACATTTCAAAACATCTTAACAAAATTCCCAAGCCTGGAAGTTGACTTGTTTGCAAGCCGAGTAAATTTCCAACTTGCTCAATATGTTGCATGGAGACCAGATCCTGGGTGTATTGCAGTTGATGCTTTTACATTAAACTGGGATACTAAGATGTTTTATGCTTTCCCACCGTTCAGTTTAGTTCCTTGTTGCTTGCCAAAGATACTACAAGACCAAGCCTCAGGAGTACTAATCGCTCCCTTCTGGGCAACCCAGGCCTGGTTTCCACAACTATTACAGCTATTGTTTGATCAACCATGGATCCTTGCACCATCAGTAAACCTCCTGCAGCACCCAGTTCAGTTGACATCACATCCACTAACCAAAACCCTTCGCCTGATGGTTTGTCCTGTCTCCGGAATCGCTTTGCAGCAGACGATCTTTCAGAAGAAGTTACAGATATCATCATGTGATCTTGGAGAACAGGTACCAAGAAACAATATTCCACCTACATTCAAAAGTGGTTGGACTTTTGTCGTCAAAGGACTATTGCTTGTCATTCACCAACAATGAACCAAGCTTTGTCTTTTTTGAGGATGTTGTTTCAACAGGGACTGAGTTACTCTACTATAAATACGGCAGGTTCAGCATTGTCAAACATAATTTGTTTGCCAGATGGTCAGGTTTTTGGATCCCATCATATAGTTGTCAGGTTTATGAAAGGTCTATTTGAACTGCAAAAACCAAAACCTAAGTACAATTCCATATGGGATGTCTCTGTGGTTTTGAAGTATCTGGGAACTTTTACACCCAATGAAGAACAGACACTAAAAAATTTGACGTTAAAGTTAGTTATGTTATTGTTACTGGTAACAGGGCAGCGAGGTCAAACAATACACTGTCTTAGCCTCAGTGAGATGACTCTAAGCGAGACCTTGTGTGAGTTTCAAGTTCTGGAACATATGAAGACTAGTAAGCCGGGATCAGGGACTACTATTCTCAAGATTGAGCAGTACACACCTGACAAAAACGTTTGTCCTATCTTAGTTTTAAAAGACTACCTACAAAGAACAAAAAGTGTACCTGGGGATAACAAGCAACTTTTCATTAGCTATCAAAAACCGTATCAACCTGTATCAAGAGAAACTATATCAAGATGGGTTAAAGTTGTCCTCGATAATGCTGGGATTGACACCACTGTATATTCAGGACACAGTACTCGAGCGGCTGCCACATCGAAAGCTTACCAAAATGTACCATTGAAAATATTGATAAAATCAGCAGGTTGGAGCTCGGACAGCACATTTCAAAAGTACTATAATAAGCCTGTAGCCTCTGATATGACTATGACTGAGACAGTACTTACAACATGTTGAGTTGATAATAATATGGTTTTGCTCACCATGTTCCATGCCTAAAATTGGTATATGTCATTGCTGGGTACATCAGTGCTTTAAAGTCTCATGGAATCTCCTGACTCTGTGCCATGTGATAGAATTGGTAAATTAAACGAGACTTAACTGTAAGTTGAAGTTTGATTGGAATTCTATCACATGGCACGTAGAGTCAGGAGATTACATGCCCACCCTGCATCATCGTTACAGATGTATAATATATGTACATATTATATTCCTGTGTCCCTACTTTGGTTTTATCACTGGGTGTATTATCATTTATCCCTGTGTGTATCATACTGATGAACCCAGCAAAATGATTTAAAGAATGAACCCGCACATGCGCCGTGCTATCTCATGTAATCTCCTGACTCTATGTGCCATGTGATAGAATTCCAATCAAACTTCAACTTACAGGTAAGTCTTGTTTAATTTACCAATTTTGAATGAAGACTTGGGGATATTAAATGACACATCTTTATTAAGGTAAATTAATTATTTTTTAATTTTGCATGTCATTAAACAATTATTTATCTAGAGTGATGCTTAATGATTTTTATGAATAATCAGTCAAGGAAATAAGGGCCGGCATATGTATTCAAATGATTAGAAATATGAGTTCCATGCAGAAAATAACATTAGGGAATGTCTTTCCTTTTACTATGTTACTTGTTTCCTATTTGGTAACCGAGTTAAAATTAAGACTTAAATGATTGCTGTTACTTAATTAGGAATCACAATTCCTATTAAATAAATAATATATATTTTTTGTAAAAAGAATTGTACATGCACCTCATACATACATCCTGATTATACTATAGAGAACTGTGTATGACACAGCCAGACTATCTATTTTTAGAGATGGTGACATTTACTATGGCAATCCATCAACAGAAAGTAAACAAACTGGTCAGTGAACTAATATGTCATTTAGTATGAGTAATGTTCAAGTGACCCTTTAATTTTGTATCCATTCCATTACAAAAAGCATCTTACTTCAAGCAGTATGATTATGAAAATTTGATTAGGGAAATTTACTGTTATTTAGTGACTAGTACACTATGCAATATGTTTGGTGGTCAAGCATCTTAACAACAACAAAGTTGTAATAACACTTCTTTCAATACAACTGTTGAAAGTGCTCTTGGTAATATCAACAGTATCATGAACAGTTATAACCAGCATGGATCATCAAATGTCCATAGAAGGCCTAAAGCCAGGCAAAGAAGTAGATCAGTACCATACACTCAAGTTAGACCAGTTAAACGTAAAGTTGTCCAGCTATTACGCAAAAAAAAGTGTCAAGCAGTAATAGTATGCAACAATCATTTGCCTACAAAGACTTTGACGAGATTTGGGAAGGAAATGTTGAGTACACAGATCAAACAGCTGAAAATGACATTTTGACATACATTTGCAGCTCCTTTAATAACTCTCAAACATCTGAAAATACATCTGTCATTGGATTAAATGGAGATATTAAGCCATCACAGCTTAAGTTCATGCACACGAAAAATGGAAAACTAACAAGCAAGGGAATCTGTAACTTACAATGGTGCTGGAATTCAATGTAATTATAGATTAGGAAACTGTCTAATTATTACAATAAAGATGAAGGTCTGCATCCACCACATTCTCAAACAAGGTTATTTACATATTTGGGGAGGGTTACTTGTTACAAGTAAAAGGTGGAATGGGCATGAAGACAGTTGTAGCAAAAATATATTTAATTCAAGATTTCATGATATATATTTTGTAGCATTACAATTTATTTGTCTTGCCATGGCTTTGCAGTCTGCTACAACTTTCAAGGGCTAAATATTCATGGAGACAATTACTTAATGTGTGTATGTTATTGTTTTTCCGTGAATAATTATGATTATATCTATATGACAGTAAAAAAAGTTATTTTAAAAATGTTAATTTTAATTTGTTGTGAATAGGTGTAATGTGATATGGAGCACTTTAAAATGTAGTGGATAATCAAGGATAATATACATGTTTTCTATTGTCAATTTTTAGGCATCAAGTGTGTGTGGAATTCAGAGCACTTACTCGCATGGTGTGAATTGTTCAACTACAACTGATAATAAAGGTTCAAACAATGGTGTTCAAAACAATGTGCCTATCATTGGCAATGGGTTTCCACAGAGAATGTTGAGTTTGCAACACAATTCTCTGTCTCCGGACACTTTCAACAGGCAATGCCAGTGGGTTGTCACCAAAAACTTTGAATTTAGTGGGTGAAGTTTCACAATCATCAAATGAAAAATCAGTACCTGCTACATTGACAGATTTTAATCAGTTGGATTCATCAATTGATATAATTACCAGCAGTAAAGAGGTTAAAGGTAAAACATATCATATATCACATGTTGATGTATTGTGATATAGTGTACCATAGTCACTCTAGGGGGATGGTCTGGAGACTTCAATGATTCCATGGCCTATCCTATTGTCTTCCGTTTTGTGGTGTGATGTCATCATCACCGTGCACATCATCTGCATATGTCTTCAAGTATTTTAGCACAGAGATTTTAGCATAATTACAAACTATACAGAAATTTGCAATTAAAATGAGGATTTTAAATGAAAATCTTAATTTTTATTGATGCCGGGTGATAATTGTGCCTTTAATCAACGCGGGACAAACCGTAGGACAAAAGGAATCGGGCTGTTCAAGCTTCCAACAGCGAAGGACGATGCAAGCAAGAAATGATGTCAGGATGATGATGATGATTCTGAACATCCTTACTAAATATCGAGTTAAAGATGAAGATTTTAAAGGGCAGTTGGCTGCTGATTCGCTACACGTTTGTGAGAAACACTTCCTCCCTGGCAAGATGGCGATAGTTAAGGACGTTCTATTATGTGCTCTTGTTATAATCACGACTTTCAGTGTTAAAAAAGTTCAATATGTCGATAGTGATTGTATTGGATTGACGTTAAATCATTCCAGTGTTGTTGTGCCTAAAAATGAAACGCACACATACTCATCGCTGTGGAATATTCAAGGTCACTTTGGCATTATAAATCGTAAACGAACTACGAAGGCTCTGATATTCCTCCTACTATTATGTGGCGACATTGAAACCTGTCCAGGGCCTATTGGTTGCTGTATTTGCCAGAAAACTATTAGAAGAAATCAAAGCAGCGTATGCTGTTGTGATTGTCGAAGGGATTTTCATCTAAAATGTTTCAATTCTCGTCTTTGTTGATCATGTTTTTGTTGCGCCTGAAGCCTATTTTTTCTGTGCTCGGATGTTTCATTTTCTAGACTTTTTTGTTTATATTTACGTTTAAATTCAAGCCTATTTTTCCTCCTCTCAGGTGATTCGTTTTCTGGAATTTTATTATTATAGTTTTTTATTGTTTGGAGCCTTATTTGTCTTTGCTCAATAGTTTCATTTTTTCGTTTTTCTCTGGTATATTCAGTTTGTCTTTGCAATCGTTTTTCCCTATGGTCATTACTTTCATTTGCTCTTTTACGTTTAGCATATTCCCTTTTCTTTGATAACCTTTTCTCTCTTTCCTCAAGTGTTTCAATTTTACGCTTGCCCATTTTGTGGTTCTGAGCACCTTGAGGAATTACAGTACTAGTTTCACTGTTTGATACTAGTTGACTTTGGACAAAAACATTGACACCTTTTAATTCAAATGGAATGATGTCACCAGGTGAAACAGTCTGAAAATATACAGTAAGCTCTTGAATATTTCTGATTTTGAATAAAATGCATTTTCCAAAGGGATTTGGTCTACCAAGTAAGTCTCTAGCATGAGAATCAAATATTCTAAAAGTCCCATTTGGCATTTTAAATATTGCCACAGTATTGCAACCAATTGTAAGCAGAGCAAAAGTATAGTTGAACTCAGTCAATGCAAATATTTTGTTGAACGCACTCTCAAGTGTAAAATGTGGTTCATCATTGCATACCATGAATACATCACCACAATATGAGTCACTGTACTGTAAATTGTATACTATCTCATTAATACAAATCATTTCAGGTACATCAGTTAAAAGCAGCAACTCTTTATTAACTGAATTAGTAATACATGAATAAAGACTATTTCCATGTAATAAAATTGTATTTAATAATTGTGAATCCCAGTTGTTAACATCTTGTATTTGGCTATAAACAATTGATGTCAAAGACATTGCCACACATTGCTTTCCAGCATTTTCTCCAAATCTGATCTGACATCCTTGACTGAAATCAGCACAGATAGTCGTAGAAGGATCAACAACATCATACAGTTGGTCCTGGGTTTGTCTCAATATCATTTGATAATCTCAGTAGACCAGGTACATACACTTGGTGATAACAAACCATTTTACAAAACCAAACAACCACCTCATTAGAATTCCTGTATTGTTTATCCATTTCTTTTAAAGTTGGTAAATAAAATACATTTAGATAAAATAACAACAACATAGTGTTCCAAAAAGTACCTTTTAGACGTCTTGCCATGTCTCTCTGTCTGAGAAAGTTCACATGTGTACCTACTTTCGCTCTATACTGTTCAATTGATACTCCCATTGTTGTTCAAGTTGTCTATATATTCAGCCGTGAATGTGACCGTGACACAACAATATAACTGGTATAAATGTTAGTGTTTAACTTGTTATTTCAGTATTTCAAATAAATAGCTTAATAGTTCAAGATAACAGTTCAAGATAGTTCACGATAGTTCAAGATATTTCACTCAGATTTTTCACTCAGATTTTTCACTCAGAAAGATTGCGATGCAACACGCAATCCGCCTGACCGTTTGGTTTGGGTCAGTGCAAACACAAGTTTTTACACAAGGTTCCTGACAGTGTGTTCTTGTATTCAAACAACGAGTTGATTGAAGACCACGACCTCAGCGAAGTCGTTGGGGCTGAAAAAACGAATTAAGCGAATATTATTATGACCTCCATAGAAGTAGAATAGAAACAACGAAAATCTGACTGATGTTCAATGGACTAATGTCAGTCATGAGTCAAACATAGAACATCTGATTCTGAACATGACTGATGTAAAAACAGAATCACAATCACATCACACCCGATCCAGCTATTGAGATATATAAGTAAAAAAGTTACTGTACCTTAAATAATTTGCTGGAGACGACCAGCCGCAGCAAGTAGGAGTTTGTGAGTTAGAAAGCAAACAAAACAAAACGGAAAGAATGAACGTTATTACTACGAAGATCTATAGCACTTCGAGCATATTATGCCACATGGTTTCGATTCCTGAATAAGCCATCTGCGCATGCGCTTGGTACAATACACGCGAGACGCGCGTTAACGTTCGGTGGTTCGGACTTATACGTCGTGTGTGACGTCATTGTGCCACAAACATTTCCACAAGCAAGATCCAACCATGATAGCTAAGCGCTCCGCTGTCCATGACAGCGGGCGCAAAAACCTTATCTATAATACTATTTCACATTTCTGCTTTATATTTAAATCATGTTTTAGAAAGTTCTCAACTTGGTTTTTGTATGTATATTAAAACAAAGTGGAATATAAATGTTAAATTTAAAAGTTTTTAAAATTAAATGATATTATACCAGTTGTTGTCTAATTCAAATACAAAACATTAGAGTTCATAGTTATGTTAAAGTTGCATAATGTTTCATTCATTTATTGGAGGTTTATCTGAACTATTTTTTATTTCTTTTCTTAATGCTTTTGACTTTGAACTCTTTTGTTGAGCTTTATGCTTATTTATCACATCCTTTGCAAAACTGAATGATCTCACTTTGATATAGAGTAGTAAGACTTGATGTAATATATCTTTGGACACATCTTAGATACTTCTATAAATCAGCATACCTTACCCACTCCTGGAAAAGACTGTCCATCTTAGGATTTTTTTTCCAGATTATAAACAATGTCGGTTTTTGATATCTTTGTTATGGGCTCCTCAGACTCAATTGTGACGCTTTTAAAGTTAATTTCTGCCATAGTAAAAATTTGTTTGACGGTTTGGCTTATTTTCCACAGCCCCCCTCGGTTTATGCAGTCAACTAGAGTCTGTGCTGTTTCACAATCATGGCTTTGTTTTCCAGCTTGGAGTAGAGCCAGTACTTGCTGCTTGGAATTTGTCATCCAAGCTTTAGAATTTCGAATACGCTTGTGTAGAGTAAATAGAACATATCCACCAAGATATTGCAATGGTGATTTTTCCTTCTCATTCAATATACCTGTACTTGCTTGAGTAGATTTATGTTCTGATGTCACCTTACAACTAGAAACTTTCTCAAAGGATGCAATCTTGTCAGCCAACCTGGTGGCAAGCAGAACTGAGAACTGGAAAGGTAACTGTGGAAAATACTCTGATGCAGCGTATACAACAGTTGCAAAGTACTTGGGCATAAAACTTTTCAACTTTTCCTTTTCTGACAAAAGAGTACAGTTTCTTGACTTGAGAAAACCTTTATTTATCTTCCTTTCCAGCAATTTTAAAAACGTAACCCTTGAAACTTTCCCTAACACTCTCTGCATAGCATAACAAGTATCCTTCCCTAAACTCTTGCAACTTTGATTTATTAGGTTAATATAATCATCAATGCTGAATATATTGTCATTGTCGTCGCGTTTACTGTCAGAACTCGTAACCTCTTCATGTCTTTCATGCTTTGCATTTTTATGCCTTGTCAAACCACCTTTACTTTTGCACTTTTTTCCACAAAAACTGCAACAAAATTCGCCATCTGAAAACCTACAGAAAATAGCATCAAATATCAATATGCTGAGAGTGCTGAAATATGTCACACAAAATACTGACTAAATATGTTCTATAATTTAGTCAAGACAATGTCAACTTACTTGTTCAATCGCTTCTTCAAAAGCATGTTGTAGTTCTTCCTCCCTGTCTAAAACATCAGAGTGTAACAGCTCTGAAACCGCGTCGATCTCATCCTCGCATGGCTCTTCAGAAGTCTCTTCACATTCTGCCATCTTTTTTTTTGTGCACGGTGTAGCACCATGTGACACCCTAATTTGCACGGCCCAACGTATATCGACGGCATCCTCTGAAGTTCATGAAGTCTCCAGACCATCCCCCTAGAGTGACTATGAGTATACCAATTCGTTTTTATATAAGATTGAAAAAGTATTTTATATATTAATGTGCAGGACTTGTGATGGAAGCTGGTTTTTTAGAAGAGGATGCAGAAAGGGTAATTTCAGCCTGCATATGTTTTTTGAAGCTAAAGTAACCATATGGCAATAGCATGCATGCTTCTTTGATAATAACTTGCATGGTGCAGTTGTTTAGTATATTACAGGGAAACAAGTAATCAACATGTTCTGTGCTAATCAGTAAGCTCTTATATGATTATGAATTTTTAATAGGGTTCTCTTGCTGACGCATCACATGTAATTGAATGGATTTGTGATAGCCAAGATAATCTTTTTATGTTTGATGATATCAATGATGATGAACAAACTCCTGATGAACTATTAAGAAGAGAGGTATCCAAATTAGTGAACGACAATGATGATCATTTCTTGTATGTTAATAGAAGTGAAATATGGAAGGCTGGATTAACCTTCTATAAGCAGTGCATTCTTTCCTAAATTACACAGAAATCTTGTGGTTAATTTTGAAATGGAAGAAGGGGCTGATGCAGGAGCAATTAGAGCTGAATTCCTCAGTAGTCTAATAAAAGAAATGGACAAAAGATTTTTCGAGGGGCAAATTCATAGCTGTGTTCCGAAAAAGTCATGGGGAAATATTGCTGGTATGATTATAGGACATTCATTAATGCAATCTGGTCCTGCATATCCTGTCCTGGTGCCATCAGTTTACAACTACCTTTGTTCTGCATCAGAAGACAAAGTTATGCAATCTACCAATATGCTTCCATCAATCGATGATAAGGATGCAAGTACAATTGCAACTCACGATCTTATACACAAGGTATATACTATATAAGTGCACTACTGCAATGGTTCATCACCCACCAAAGAGTGTGGAATTTGTAGTATGCAAACACATGGTTTGTTTACCTTATAAAATTCTATATATCCTTTTTGAAATGCATTGTGCTGCCAGAACGTCTAACAATATTAGGGTTCACTATGCCTTTAAATGAATTTAGGTGTTTTTGTTGAGAAAAATTAGAAATATGCAAATTTGGGCATCTAAGGACTTGCTATGAGCAGAGCGGAAGTGTATATATAGACAACTTAGGTATATATATTTATATATTTTCCCTACAGATGGATGAAGCTTATACACAGGAGGATATTGATGCTATACTGGATGTACCAGAGTACTTGGAAGTAATTAATGGCTCTGGATGGCCTTGTATCCAAGCCATATCCATCTTAAATAAGAGTGAAATTGTGCAAGGGCTTATCACTGAAGAAGTCATTAGAAAGAGAGTTAAATCAATGGATGATTTAAGAAAGGGTTTGAAAATTATTGGTATTCTTCCACTTATTGAGTCCTATCCTGACCACTTTCAAAACATTCATGGTAGATGGAGATAAATCAATTATAGTAGAAGAATTAAAAGGTGAATTCTCCAAAACGTGCACAATACCTAAAAGGGAGTTTAAGCAAGGCAACAAAGTACGAAGACAAAGACAAACTTCACAATTTTTTAACTTCTGCGCATCATTTGCGCATACTCCGCTTAAAGTGCCTATGAAATGAAATTTTTTATTTCATATTCGTGAAGTGTCTAGTGTACAAACGACTATGTTGAAGTCGCAAGCTTAACAAATAATTTAAAGAAAAGTTATTGGGGTTTAAACTTGCCGATTTGGCCAAAAAACGAGGTTCACTTTCTGCGCGGTCAATTGGCGTCAAATTACTTCCGATGACGTAAAGAACAGGGCACACACAATAACATAAGCTCTTACTTATATACGAAATACACGAAATCTCGACTTTTCGAACAAAGTCTTATCGCATATTATAAAACTCTAAATAACGAAGAGTCTCGCTCGAAACGTCAAATTGAACCTTCGTACAACTTCAATATGACGAAGCGGTTTAGTTTAACTTTTATATAGGCTTGCGTGAATCGCAACATATGACAAGATTACACTACGCGCATTTTATGATAAACAACTAAGGGAAAGTTTTTATACATTTGAATATAAGCCGTAGATATGGAGGAAACATCTCCTTTATGTGCAAATGAAAAAAGAGAAATTCTTGTTGTGTTGCTGGAAGGCCAAATAAGAAATCGTGCACAAATAGTGGCGACACACGAGGTATTAGCATGCATTGTTTTTTTAAAGATCTGTCTGTACGAAAACAGCGGGTCCAATTTGTTCGAATACATTGGTCTGACTTCGAAAATATTCGTCAAGAATATGGTTGTGCTCAGCGCATTTTGACGAGAGCTGCTTCTCCAAACGTTTTGCGAGCAATTTACAAGGCTTCAATAGCAGTAACACCAAGCGCTTTTTGACTCCAGGTTCAAACATGGACCCATGTAGCCAAATATCCATCTTGCCAACCACTTATAACCAACAGCACGGATATACCTATATAAAGTCCATTGCTTTTGTGAAGTTTCTCACTTTAAATTACAGAAGTTCAAACTCTTAAGTATTTTATTTACTACCAAACTGAAAAAAGCCTACATGCAAGGAATCTACTTTATCCTCTTGGTCATATCTAACCTCTATAGAATAACCGGTGTCAAGCCATCGATCGATATCAACTTCTTCGGATTTTCCCTTGTTAATATCAACCATTATATCGTCTCCCTGAGGAGCTAATGGTACGCCTTCATATGGCATGTATTGAGAATCGCATGAATCGTTTGCATCCGAATTAACAAAAGAATTATTACTGCTATTCGACTACATCGTCCTATATTGTTTGTTTATAATTTGCATTATTTGCGTTGTGTCAATTTCATGTGCCCTGTGCTTTACGTCACATCCGTCTGATTTGTTCCCAGTCTCCGAACCATATTTTTATTGCAAAATCAATACAAAAACTTACAAAAACTCGTGTTTGTGTTTCGAATTCGACATTTTTATGCTCAAATTCGAATTCTCCGCTGTCGAAAGTACCAAATGACTGAATAAAAAAATTCGTTTCATAGGCACTTTAAGGTCAGCCGTGAGGGTTTAACGTATTTGTCCTGGTGTAGGACGAATATTTTGACAAAATTCGTTGTGGTCAGAACGAAGTTTTAAAAGTAAGATATATTCAAGTCAAATCTTAAATAGTTCTGGTATGGAATATAAATGTTGTTTGAGATGTTTAAACTGTAAAGAAGCATAACATCTTCCACTTGCAAAGCATCTTCTGAAAACATTGCTAAAATAGCCATCTTGTATTTAGCTCTGTTCATGTTTACAAAATTAGAACCGTGTTCGTAGTCGTATAACTTTGACAGAACGGCTCAATTCAAATATCCCGCTGCACGAGCCACGAAGACTTAAGAAGAAGACTACTATTCCCAGTCTACCTCGGCCGAAACACATCTTTGTACTTCATTTCCTTGCTCAAACTCGCTAATGACTATCCAAAGTGTCAGGTATATCATTGGTTTATGGAATACATTAAGAAAGGAGATAAATTGTGTGAAGGTTAGCTTTCTTTTACTGTAAATTATCATATACTAATCATCCAGTGTGAAAGTAAGCAATACAAATAATTTTAGTAATTGAAAAATTTGAAATTGTCATGGTAATAACAAATAGCATGAACATGCATGCTTAGTTAATATTCATTTTAATATAAATGTTTCATTTGTATACTCTTTAGAATTTCCACAAGGACGTCTTGTTCCATTGCTGCAGTTTGTGACAGGCTACAAATGAATCCCACCTCTCAGACTTCGTCATAAGCTATCTACAGAGTACCTGCCTGATGATGAGAAGAACGAGTTGCCTATGTCACATGCCGTTTTAGCAAAATAAAGCTGCCAGTCATTCACACAAGTAAGACTTTATTTTTCAAAAAAATGGACACTGCCCTAGTATTTGGAGCAAAGGGCTTTGGAATTATGTGATTTGATATAATCAGGTGGAGTGTCAAATGGACCATTTTCCAAAATTTGGGTTGTGTTTTATTTCTTTGTTGACCATGTTGTTAATTAAAAAAATGGCATAGAATTTGCTTTTGCAAAACAAAACATTAAAGCCAATTTTACATGTACTGTAACATCAAAATATACTAGAAATTCTGTTCGCTGTTAATATTTTGTATGAACTCAGTTTCCATGGACATACATTTAAGTGCCATATACAATGTGCTACACAAAAAAATCAATCAAAAAGTATTGTGCAACAGTTAAAAGAAGTTACCATAATCCTGCACTAAGTTTGTTTCCACTTGTGGCTTTTCATCTTTTGCACACATGATAGTAAAATGATAAATTTATGAAAAGTATCAAGACTTGTTCAAAAGTGAAAATGTGCACTTCCAAATTTTTCATATGTATCTTTCTGTCATTTTTTGTGTAACACATGTATATAATCTCTTAATGCATGAGATGGTATGTTTGTTATGTTTTTAGTTGAGTACAGATTCCTGTAAAAAATTTTTCTTTCAAAGTCTATTTTTATAGAAGTGTTTACTCTTTAAGTTATGATTGTTCCGAATCAACATGTTCACTCTTATTATTCTCTCTAAGCACCTGCTTCTTGTTTTCTTATGTCCTCTCAGATTGGTCTCTCAGCCCAATCGTGTTCATCGTTACAAGTCTTATAGGAGTTTATTGTAAAAAACCCAAATTATATCAGTTCTGCTACTATTGCTCTTGTCTCCAAGTATAAATCAACACCATAGTTATTACTCAATGCATGTACCTGAATATTTGAAAGAGCTTCAAGTTGTACCTCACTCAATGGAAGATGTGTGTCTGGCACTTCAACAGTTGTACCAAGATCAAATTCATTTGGTACAGGTCCTTGTGGGTCAACACCATATAATTCCCCAACTTGACTAGGCCCATCAAAAATTTCACGGACACCAGTATTAAATCTGTTTTCCTCAGAAACCATCCTATTTACCCAGATCTGCAAATGATTCCAGTTGTGTTCTGTGCAAAGAGGATGATTGTTCCATGCTTCTACAAAATTTCTCAGCTGATGGTTTAATCTTGGGCAGAACACATGGTGTAAGCAGAACAACAGATCAACTGTACTTGTTGGATCTAGTATTCCATTCTCTTCCATTGTATAGAAAAGTGTGTAGAAGAAGTGACAAACACCAATAAAAACATCTCTCCATAAGCGTTCTTTACGCTGATTATGAACTGAAACACCAGCAATGCGACTTCCCCTATTTAGGCCTATATACCTAAGCATTGCTTCTGCCACATCGACATTCTCCCCTCCCTTGTCTGATCTCACCCTGGAAGGCCATCCATGTCTGTGTACAGAATCCATGAAATGAGTTAATACTGTAGATGCACGGTTGTTAGTTGAGCAAACCAAATAAACAATTAGTCGTGAAAATCCATCTATTCCTCCATGTACCACAAATCGCCATCGTATTAAAGCATATGAAGTCCGTCTATATGCCAAAGCGAATTTGGTCTAGGAACACTGTAAACACGTCTTGCAACACTGTTCAGCCATCTCATGGAACTTCCAACTGGGTCGATTCTCACCAAACTTTCCCGAACCCTTTGGCGTTGAACATGTATGTTTTGACTTCTTAAATGCCCTAGCATCATACTTATTTCTGAATTAGGAAAATTCCTACGGAGGGTTTGAATCTGTTGGTCTAAACTGGCATCTGTTATGTTGGTATAGTAATTCCGAAATTAATCAACGTCTCTAACCCGTTGCCATAGCATAGTCCTCTATACTAAGAGCATTGATGCAATTTTATCCCACATAAACCTCATTCTGAGTCTAAAAAACTCTAGCTGTGGTAATGAAATATCGTAAGACGGGCGGCCAACGCTTCTTCCATGATGTGAATCATTACTGACACAAGGCAACACTCTGAAAGGAGTGACTGAAGTACAAGAACTCACACCAACAGCCAAATTTTCCCACCTGTTTAGTAGTGATCTCAGTTGAACATCAAGGGGACTCAATATGCTGTATTATTACATGATGCCGTTCGTTTCCAGAACTATTAATTATTCGGAAAACACATACAATAGCGACCTCCAGACGTGTAATGATGTTATCTACCGTATTACTATCTCTACTTGGAAAATGTCTTAAGCAGTCATTTAATAAAAGTCTAACCGATTCGAAAAAATCCATTTCCATTCTAAAATTGCCAGCCATCTTAAAAAACATGTAAATCGTAATGAGCATGCACACAAAAGAAGTGAAAAGATCTAGTGTATGCGTGCAAATATATGCGTATTTAACTATACGTGTGTATATGCGTATTTAACTATACGCGTGTATATGCATATTTAACTATACGCGTGTATATGCATATTTAACTATACACATGTATATGCGTATTTAACTATACGCGTGTATATGCGTATTTAGTATACGCCTATATATGCGTATTTAGTATGTGTGTATACGCGCATTTATTACGCCTGTAGTCTATTTTAAAAATTGCGTGTGTCGAGAAGATATTTATGCGTATATTTGCTTGGAAAAAAACGTGTGTATACGTGTTGAAACTGTTAATTGATAGAATATACATTCGTTTTTAGCCCAAGTATTTTTGGAATATTTTTTAATTGAATGGCCTACCGTATGTATGTATGTATGTATGTATGTATGTATGTATGTATGTATGTATGTATGTATGTATGTATGTATGTATGTGTGTATGTATGTATGTCGTGGCTGCTTGTCCAGCATAGTGTTCATTGGGGAGGGTGTTAATTTCTTGATTTCTTCAATTCCCTTGGTCAGCATTTTATTTTCGATAGCATTGACTATGGTCTTGTACATTTCATCCACATAATCTACATAACAACATTATTATTATAGGAAAGGAATATCAATAAAAAATTTCTCAACGTAATTGACATTATAAAGCCTATGCTTGTGTACATACCAAAGTTTTGCTGTACTTTCACATTTCGAACTACAGTCTCTCCATTTTTAAATTCCAGGTAGACAACATGCACTTGTTCAACGCCATTCTTCATTTTATTTTCACGATTCAGGTTTGAATTAAAGTGGATAACAACAAGTGCATGCCTACAAAAAAGTGGTTTTTAGCATATCAATGAAAAATCTTGTTATGACTTATACTGTTATAAGCTGAATAACTGTTAATTGCTCATACCTGCAAAACATCTCTGGATAACTGTATCAATAGAAAATTGGTTCAATACTGAATGGAATCCTTGCAGACAGCTAGTTTGACTGATAGGCGATGCTTGTTTTATACCATTCATCAATCTTTTGTTGGTTAAAGCAGCAAGCATTTTCTCATAGGGAATAGAATCTAAAATAATAATACAGTTATATTAGATTATATTTGCATGAGCATATGAATTACAATATAGATTGTTATGTTTGTTTACAACATGGCTTAAGAATGACGTAAACTTTTAGCCCAGATGACATCCCCATTCCCATCTTGTGTTGATCTGGCACTCTAGTGCAGATGGTTGATCTTCTTCAAGTACCAGCATGGCCGCCGCAAAGTGCCTTGTCAGTAGTAGATGTGATTTTTTTTTTTTTTGGGGGGGGGAGCGTGAACCAGCACACTTTTATTATATTTTAGTATTACAAAAAGTGACGTCACATCCTGTTTACGCAAGAAATCATGCTCTACGGACGGGGGTACCGTAACATTAACCGTCCAGATTGTTCAAAAAATTAGATCAGTGTGAAAAAAAGGAAGTGTGCTGGTTCACGTTTGCGTGTCATGTGACCTGTATTAAAGATATTAACTTAATTAAATCAAGTTAATGGTAAACAGGTCACACGTCAGCGTGTGGTGACAGAGCGAAGGAGATGTTACCCAAAGCCTTGGTTGAGCCGACTGAGTGAATTTGAACTTCGCGCTAATACTTATGCGCGTGATGATGGTGGTGTCATGTTCGCCGAATGACGTCATAGCAGGGTCAAAGGTGCGGGGGAAAAAAATCCGATCACTGTCGCGGTTGACGAAGGTAGTTTTAAAAAATAAATAATTAACAATTGAGCAGTAACACGTGAATTTGAGTTGAAATGAGAAAAACACACATCCGTGACAGCTTTTATTAGTTTAGTTATTAAGATTTGAAATGTTGTAACAGCTATTGACGAATCAGTAACAGCTTTTAACAAAAGAATGACTTTATTTTAAGAATAAAAAATGTTATTACAAAAAATCATTTGAATAATGAGTACAATACGTGCAAAGCAGTTAATCGTTCAAAGCAGTTTGTTTGTGCAAAGCAGTCAAACATAATGCTTGATTTTGTGTCCATTGACAAATCGAAACCAGATTGAAGAAGATTTCGTCGGTGATTTTCTATCCGGTTTTGTTGTTTATCAGGATCTAGGATTTCGGAGATAATAATATAATGGATACTCAACGGCTTCTTCGCTGAGCATAAGGGTATTAGAAAAAAAGTTGAATTCATTCATTATTATGTGTTTCGATTTGTCTGTAATTTCTACCCATACCAGTTTTCGATCGATGTAATATGATTTTAAGCGTTAAGTATGTCTCTAAAAAAAGGATTTTTTCTAACGATTTTTTAAGGGAAAAAGGTAAAGTGCATATCCCTCATCGTCAAGGTGATCTGCGAATTCTTCAAATCTTTCAACTTCCCAATTGCACCCGCATGCTTTCATAATGAAACTTCGCTCTGCCTGTGTGATTTTGAAGCCTTGACTTGCCAAACATTCTACTCGGGCTTTGTGTGGTACAAAATCATGCTCACCATATAGGGTAAGATGCCCAATTTCTTCATCGGCATCTTGTGGAAGTGATTCCATACTCGCCAATTCTTCATTTGTGTATTTGCTTTCTTTTTTTTCATAACATATACGATGAGGGAAGAGCACATCTTCACCTTTTCCTGTGAAAGCTTTCATCTTTCCACTTTCTTTTTCAGGAAAATCGATCCTTATTTTTGAAAGGAAAAAAAAATTCTAGATTGTAAGTGGAAGATTTGTACCTACATTGAATCAAGTTGTACGGGTTCTTCACTTGTCATTTCAATTGTTTCCATATCTTTTATGCATTTTATGCAAAATTGAACACGGAAATGCAGAATCTTGCATTCGAGATGTTCACACCATACAAATTCTTTGTCGCCAGATTTTTGCGCTTTTTCTTCGTTAAGAAATGCGTTGCATTGGAAGTGCGCACAGTGTTGGAAGCCGCATGTTAAACAATGTATGCTTTTTCGCGGGTCTGGATTTTCAGGGTCGAAGAAATACGATGATAGCTTTTCCAGTTTGTCTTGAAATTCCTTGTTAGCCATGTTTTCTCTCTCAATAAGTATCAAAATATCTCTACAAATTTCACACTTTTTGTTTGCGTATTTTTTGTAAAGGGAATCTTTATCCGACATGCTGTATTGTGTTTTGATTTGTGATTGCTATTTATATATATCCCTTTAATCCTAGGAATGTTGAAATTTGAGCTTCCTGTTTCTTGAAGGAAAAATTGAAATTTCCAATTTTTTTTGTAAAAATAATCGGGAGTTTGGATTTCTCCCACAGCGCCGTGATTATATTCAGTCGAATTCGACGGGTAATTTCACACTGCTATATCATTGCTTTTATGTGCGGCTATGTTCATTAAAATTAGGTAGCTAGATCCCGCATATGAAACTGTACAATAAAATTAGGAAGTGAAATCGTAAATACAAGGAAAATAGGCAAATAATACGTTTTGAAAGCCAGAGTAACGAATTTGTAAATATATTTTCCAATCTTTTTAAACTAATTATATATTCGGCATCTATTACCGCGTTTATCTTCGCCCTCTTTTTATTTTGCTTCACTTTTTTTTACAAAACCAAATTCTCCATAAAAAGTTCTACATTTTGACTAAATTTTTAGGCGTATAACTAAAAAAATACCGAAGTTATAGCGAAATATAAAATCATAGCGTAGCGATATCATAGCGTAGTATACCCTCGAGCTGAGGTGTCATATTTCGATAAACCCAAAACAACCGGAAAAAATGCACTTGGGTAGGCTTTAAACCCCGCCAGTCGATTTCCCGTATAATAAAACCCCGACAACTCAAGGTTTTGTATCATTCAAACTCAAGCAACAGCGGCGCGCAGCCGCGTGCGTAGTACGGAAAACTATTATGAAAATATACAAAATTATTTCTATTTGCTGAATTAAAACGAAACTTTCTACTCAGAAGCGCTTGAAAATAGACTAAATATCACCGTGACTATGCAAAGGCTAAAAGCAACACTAGGGAAAAACTATTGCGCTATTTTATTGAGAAAATAATTCGGGATTTCGATTTTTTTTTGTCGGGCTGTAAAAAAATGATGATTGTTTATTTTTGTGGAGTGTAACCAGTACCGATGGTGGGATAAAGTGAAAGGATAGATAAATTTTTTTATTGCGGTTGAATTCCTTTTTAGCATTATAAAAGTTTATTAACTTGTTGAAAATGTAGTTGATAGGCGACACACGGTCAAACAAAGAAATGACTTACAAGTTTTGTTATTTTTCTATTCATTTGAGTTCAAGTTGGACATGAGAAGTGTGCAAAAGAATGAGTGAGTATTTTTTTGTGTTGAAATTGACACTGATTGTGAGATGCGAAGATTTCTTATTCACATTTTACGTTCCTTATTTTTTGACGATCTTGCTGATTTGATTTCAATGTTTAACCAATTTGAGAGGGTAAAATCAACAATAGATTGGAAGTGGGTTTTGTTTTCTGAAAATGAGAAAGAAGCTAACAGTATTTGGAAAATTATTTCGCGTGATTATACTAGTTCTAGAAGAGCTTTATCGTTGCAGTGGCCGTATGATGGATTCTATTCGTTTTTAGATGTTAAGCAAAGAAGTATTATTGTTCACGATCAATTTCATTTACGGAAATTTGCTGCTTTTTTTCTTAATGATTTTGAACATATATCATATTTTGACGCTGTGGAAATAATTACTCGATTTAATCCTATTGATGGAAAAAAATTTAAAATTATATGCAGTAGTAAGAAGGAATGTAAATATTTATGGGATTCTATTCGAACATTTTGTAAGGGGACTGATCCTGAGAATTATGAACAAGACTTTTATGATTATCATAGAACATTTTTTAGTAAAGAGAAGAAGAAGACAGAAAACGATAGAAGCGAAAATGTAATTTGTGAACTTTGTAATTTAGAGAATTGTGAATGTTGTACATTGTATTATAATCATTGAGATTTACAATGAACTTATTACTTTACTATCGTATCTGATTATATATTGTTTTTTATTCTTGTACCATTTCTTTAAGATGTTGTCTATGTCTTCTTTTCGAACGTGGTTGAAACGTTCTAGAGAGAAAGAGTCAATTTGTTGATGCCACAACATGCACATCTTTTGTTTCGGGATCCTCTTTTTCATACAGTGTTATTCCATTTTTATGAATTATCCCACATACTATTACTCCCACTTCATCACAGGTCATTTTGTTGAATGCTCCAGCGAAAAACTTGTTAATCGCATTTCTTTTATTGCTTCACATTGAGGGGATGAAATCGATGGTGTATATTTTGGTTTTGATTTTATTATAATTTGTGTTGTATGCATTTTACTATTCATATTTTGCATAGTTGTTATATTATTGCCGTTGAGTTAGGGTATATATATATATATATATATAGCACATACCTGCACACATTTGTTTCCACTTTTTTATTTCCTTTTGTATTTCTGTGTTTTTCTTTTTTTGTCTTTGTTTATTTCGCATGTTGCAATTGCAACTGAGAGAGAAGTTGGTTCAGTCTGCTCGTCCTGTGAAGAAGGTTTCAATAGAAGTGTCAAATGTTAAAAGAGAGAAATGCCGAATTGATCATTGAATTTGAGTTAATTAAAGACGAAAAAAAGGATTTGCAAAAAGATATTGATGACTGGATGCGTGGGAGGCTCAATATAAAGAAATGTGTGAAAGGGATGCGTTATTACGAAGTCAGTGGGAGCAGTATAAAAGTGATTTTAATGATGAAAGTAGATCACTTTAGAAGAATATTAATATTTCGAAATTTTACGTGCTGAGATTTTTGAAAAAAAATGCTTTCATCTTTTATTTGTTTGAAGGCGTTTATGGTTTTGCTATCTATGTATCCTTATCATTCGGTTTTATGGGTGCTGTATGATGTATGTTCAGTTTTGAGAAGAGCGAAACCAACACTTTCAAGTAAAAGAAGACCAATAAAGTTAAATAATGTTTGGACAGAGTCAATATATGGTGATTTTGTTGTTAAAGGATGTCAAGAATACATTAAAAAATCACATTTGCATTTAGATTACGAACTTTTTCTTCGTGTTAATGATTATGTTGTGTTTGTTTTCCTAAATAATTCGGGATGGGAGAGAGTAAGAAAATCCCCATCATCTATACCCATGGTGGTTAAAAAACTTAATATTTCTACTTCTGTTTTTGTTATTCCCTATCAATGGTACAGAGTGTTTTGTGTTTTAATTTCGGATAATTATGATTTATCCCCAATTTTGTATTTCCCATCTTTTTGTAAGTGTCGAAGAGTTTACGGGATGGGGAGAAAAATTTAATCTCATGTTTCGATAAAACGCAAAGGATATCATTTCCAGATTTTTTTTGTTTAAATTCGTTTATTTATCATCGTGGTGCCTCTGCATGCGTTTTAAAGGAAAATCAAAACAAAATTCATGATTTTTTACCACCTTTGTATTCAGAAATTCAATCAACATTTGTATGTACAAACTCAAATTTACCGATGTTTAAGTATTTATTTTTAATTGGATTGAAATATGGAATTATAATTTTGGCGTTTGATATACAAATTCAGATTTGTTTTTTTCATCTTTTTCATTGCTCTCGATGTAAAAAAAAAATACATGTTTTCGTTTTTGTCTTTTTTATATTTACGCGTTAAAAAATTAATAGCGTGTTTTAATTGTCTTATTGAGCGTGGAGTTAAGTATCAATTTAGTTTAAATACTGTTTGCATAAAATTTTAAATTGTGAAAAATCTGATTTGAAATCCTTACTTATTCTACAACATCTTGATATATTTTCTTGTTTGTATGATGATAATTTTAATGTTTATTGCAAGAATTTCGATGTGAACGATAAACATGATACCTATATTGTGTGTTTTTAAAAAATGTTAATGAACTGTGGCAGAGCGATGAATTATTTAAGTCATATTCTCTTGTTGATAATCCTCATTCCACACCACTTTTGGAAAGAGGAATGATATCATTTAAAAAAAAAATGAGTGGAAAGACATTCTTTTTTGAATGTGGATTTAGTAAAAAAAATATGATTTATTTTTCAATAGTGAATTAAAAAATGTGAAATATGTGTGGGTTCATTATTTACCTATTGATGCAACGATGATGGGAATTATTCAATTTGAAAATCGAAAAACAGATGCAAGGGCAAGATTTTATTTTTTAAATTTGGAAATTGCTGATATTTTCCCTGAAAGTGTCGGACAAAACATTTCTGAAATATTGGTAAAAATGAAACTTCTTGAAACGAATAAACTTATTCAAACAGTTGAAGTTGGGAAATTATCTTTGGGCGGGGGGTATTGTAATTATAAAAATGTAATAGAGTATTCCTTTTCAATATTTTCAAAAATAAAGACAGGTGAAATAGGTTCGAATTTTCAAATAAGCGACAATAAATTAAGTAATTAAGTATATATATATATATATATGAATATATATATGTATAATATATATATAGAGAGGATGAGTGTCATTTGTTTTTTAATGGTGGAAATGCTGTATAGCTAAAAGATGAATAAATATACTATTGTACCATATTTGATGAATGAGGATGATTCTTTTGTGCTGGATGTTTGTCATCAATTTATGAATTCGGAAAAGAAATGTTGGTAATTTTAAAATTCCTCGTTCTCTTGGTGACTTTATAATTTTTTTTTATGGCGATCTCTTATGTTGTGAAGTATTTTGTTTTTTTGGTCGATGTTGTTTTTCTTCTTGATTCAGGGATTTCTTTGAAAATTGTTGTCTGTTCATTGTATAGACCGCGTCAGCCATCGACTTGTTATGAAATATATTATTTGAATTTTTATTTTCATGTAAAGAAAACGAAAAGTAGATTTTTTCAACCTCCTCACCTACAATATGAGTTTTCTGAGAAAGTGATGACACAATGTTTTTTGCACTTGTTTTCTCTGGTCAATAAAGCAATTAATGATGGTGTTGAAAATAAATTTAAGGAAATTATTTTCAATGTGGTGCAAAATTGTTTAATTGAAAACGGTATTTTTATTCCTTTGGTTTTGTTGATTACTTATTTCATTGCATGAAATATTTAAACACATTTAAAGAGAAATCAAATGAGTTTTGTTCTTGCAAGTTCTTATTTCAACATATGTGCGGTTGTAAAATGATAGCATATGAGATATATGCAAATCGAGAAATTTTTAATTTGAAAAAAAATGAGTTTAAGTTATTGCAGCGATTGGCGGTTTTCGATTAATTTCTCAAAAATTCAATTGAAACAAATTGAAAAAATTTATATCAATCATCTTGAATTATTTGAGACTTTTTTTTCCGCATGCAACTTTAAAACAGTTGATTTTGTATATATAATTTTTAAGGAAATTTCCGTGACAAATCTTTCTCGTTTATTTACTTTTTTAGCATTTTGTAAATTTATTATTACAAAAGTTGGGTATTTTATTTTTTCGCGCAAACACAAAAAAGAAGAGATAACCAATCGAATTGGTTATATTTTATCGGGTATAAAACGGAGTGAATCATTTGATGTTGTCATTCGTGTTGCGTTTATGCTTGTTTTGTTGTTTAGTCTTATATATCGCTTTAAGCTTTTAAGATGGAATTAATTCAGAAGCCTGATGTTTTTGTTAAGGATAATGCTATTGATGAGTTGCATTATCTAACGTCTTTTGGTCGACAAAATGATCGGAAAGTTGTCTATCATGATTCCTTCCGAGGTTCTTATTTCTTAGCAAAAGTTTTTCCTTATAGTTGCGATACTGATTGTAAACAGTTTCGACTGTATCCTCATGCACGTGTTGCTGTTTCACTTTCGCAATTAAAAGAAATACGAAAGTGGTTGCAACACGGATCAACTGATCTATCTTTAAAAAATGGATCTGTTGCTGATAAATTGATCGAGAGTTTGTTGATCGTGGAAAAAAGAAACGACTTATTGTTCAAAATGACAACTTTGGGTACTACTTAACTACGCAATATGCTGCTGATTCCATCACGAAAGACCGTGTTATTGATGTCGATAGTGAAACTAGGGAAGATGATGGTGAGGAAATGGTTGTTACAACACCGCCGCCACCACCACCGTCGGTTGAATGGAAAGATGCGTTTGAGAAATTTTATTTCGGATTATCAACGGAAAAAGGGGTGATTGTGAAGGCTTTATCAAAGTACATTCAGCATAAAGAAGCAAAGGAAACAGCGCCACGAAAACGAAAGCGTAAAGTTGCAGCTCTTGACGAGGAGGAGGAAAATGAACAAGATGATGATGATGATTGTGTTAGCGAGGTTGAGAAAGATTATAACTTTATTAATAGTGTTATTTTAGCGGGAATGAAATTGCATGGGGAAAAAGATGTTGTTGATGAAGTTATAAAATATTCAGATTCTTTGTCTATTGCATGCGGGTGCAGCTCAGATGATCTGCAAAAATCTATCATGTATGCTGGTGTTGATTATTTAAACGGTTTTTTTGTTCGACATGAACAGATGTTAGGAGATCGTATTGATGCGATTTTTAATTCGGTATGATTGTTTTTTAGATTGTAAGAAGTAATGCCAGCGAAAAAAAGAGGAAGTAAAAGTTTTGACATTGATTTAATAAAGAAAGCATCTCGATTATTGAAAGGGGAGACATTAAGTAGTGATGACTTACAAAAATATAGATTGCATGAAAAAACACAAAAGTCGTATAAACGATTAAAAATAGATGTTAATGCTAGAAATAAACAATGGTCAATAGATTTAGCTGAAATGAATGATTTAGCAAGATATAATTATGGTTATAAATATTGGTTAGTTTGTATTGATGTTTATTCTCGATACGTTTTTTGAAATTGTTGAAGAATAAAAGTAGTAACAATGTTGGGAAGAAATTTGAAGAAATCTTACATCATAGCGGAGAAATTCCTGAGAAAATTCAAAGCGATGAGGGAACTGAGTTTCAAAAAATTAGAAAGGAATTAAGTAAAAAGTATAATTTCGAATTATTTCATACTTTTAATCGTGAAATTAAAGCATCGCATGTTGAGCGTGTTATCCAAACATTGAAGACAATGGTTAGACGTGTTATTTCTGTCACTAATAATTTTAATTATTCAAAATATATTCATGTGGTTGTTCAAAGATACAATAATTCTCCCCATAAAGCACTTTTTAATAATTCTCCTTATGATATATATTTTGATAGAAAAAAAATCCCGATTGAAAAAAGATTATTAAAGATTTTTAAAAATCCCTCCATTATTCATTCTTTTTTAAAAAAAGGACAAAAAGTTAGAATTGCACGTGCGAAAAATTCAGTGTTTGAAAAATCCAGTTTGCAAAGATGGAGAGGGGAAATTTTTAAAATTAGTAAAGTTTTTGTCACTTATCCCATAACATATGAAATTACCGACTTAAATAACGAGGTGATAAAGGGGAAGTTTTATAGAGAAGAATTGCAAGTTGTGTAGAAAAATTAAAATGACAACGAGAAATTTGTTTATTCCTAGCAATTGTCCGGGGGAAAATAATTTTACAAATGATTTTGTTATGTCTCTTTTATCACCAATTGATGGTGTAAATAATGATGTACAATGGAGGTTGTGAATGTATCGTATCCAAAGTCTATTATTAACATTGTAGATGATGAATTTTATTTTAGTTTTTCTTTTTCCTACAAACATCTTTCACCGTTTGAAATAAAACATTTTAAAACTCTTGCTGACCATACTGTCTATTTTTATTCATATTTGGGGCATAAAAATTATATTGAAATTAAAATTAAGAAAAAAAATATTCCCAATGGAATTTATAGTTTAAAAAAGATATTAAAATTCATTAATGGGAATATTGAGGAATATGGAATTAGTTTTTTACAACAAGCAAATGGAAAAATTAAGTTAGTTTGGAATTCATTTTTTGAGTTATGGTTTACTCAAAAAAATGGTTTTCCTGATCTCGATGGTGGTGCAGAAATCAATTTTGACCATCATGTTCAATTCAAAAAGTCTGAGTATAATCAGACCAATAATGATCATTGGGAAGTACTTTCCGGAAATAAGAAAATAGCACGTCTGGAAAAAAAATTAAATACTTTTACTAATAAATTTATAGCATATGATGGCGGTGATATAGATTCATTTAGAAAGGAAAATAATAATTTTAAGAGACAAAATGATGGTACTTATGTTATTGACATTGATGGTACTTATTATCCCGCTGTTGGTCTTAATAAAGATTTTATTGAAGGTGTTACAGATGCAAAAACCGAGGTTGAATTAAATTTTTTTTGTCAGATTCTTTGAAGTATTTGTTAGGATTTGGAAAAAAACAAAAATAACGCTTTTAAAAAAAAAAGTTTTGGTGAATCATATAATTCTTCTTCAACTGAATTTATTGAGGGTTCTTTTTTACCCGACATAAATAACGGTGTTCATGATTTATTTATTTATTGCGATGAATTGCAAGGTGTTGCAGTAGGTAATAGTATCTCAGAGTTATTATGTGTAGTGCCAATTGAAAAAGATCAAGGAGAAGGGGATTCTGTGTCCTATACACCCCCGTCATTGGAGCGGAAATTAAAAAAAAATAATATTAATTCCTTGCATTTTACGATAAAGGATTCAAGTGGAAAACATATACCCTTTAATTTCGGAAACGTTAATATTCAAGCTCTTGTTCACTATGCTTAAGCTTAAGTTAACTTGCGAAAAAAAAAAAGATTTTATTGTTGCAAAAGACTATGATATTTCATATAATTTTATGTTTAAAAGTGATTATGAAGATCAGGATATATATGCTTCACTTGAGAATTATAGTGGAAAAAATGTGAAGGGAAATTTCATAATTTCATATTGTCGCATGATTGATCTTAATGATGAAGATTTAAATAATGCTGATTCACCTTGGGCTAGTGACAATAATACATGGGGTGGAAGGGTATAGATTATGGCGATTATACAATTTTCGCCCACGGATTGTCAGATTATTTCGATTCATCTATAATTAAGAGATCTTATTATTCACCAGCTGAGGCGAAGACTCTTAACATACTTAGTCGAATATCAACTCCATCCTTGAAACCAACATTACGTTCATGCAAGTATACTTATCGTAGTTATAGTAATATGCAATATATACATTTTTTCGCACCTCATCACAATAGAAAAGAGGAAGGTGGTTTGTCAACCCCTCAAAATTCAGCGGGTGATGAATTAGGTGTCGATCAATATTTTTTATTAGCCAAAAATTTTTTTCATTTTATTAATGTAAATGCAAATAAAGAAAAATTTAGTAGCAAGTTTAAGCTACCCAAATCTCTTTTAACCACAAAGGATAATTTTAACAAAAAATTTAAGTTTATTTGTGAATATGAAGACAGTACTAATGGTGCTTTTACAATGAAGAAATTAATTTGCATTTTGTGTTATCAGATGGATATTAGTATCTGATTGAAATTAGTTTCTTCATTTTTTAATATGGCACGAAGGGAAGAAGATATTGAGTTGTGTAAATCAATGTTATACGGAAATTCACGAGGAAAAAATTATGCTGGAAACTTATTTTACATAAAAAGCATAAAAAAGGGGGGGGAAATAAAAAAAGAATCAATTGTTGAAGCCACAAGCACGGATCTAATTCCTCCGAGTAATTTGAATCAAGAAACAACTTTAAAACGAAATTCAGGAAAACAACAGAAAAGAAAATCCCGAATCGACGCAAAAGTGTTAAAAACAATTTTTGGTGGAGATTAAGAAATGGTTTATCATCGAAGGAGATTACATCGATATCGACAGATGGGAGAAGGGATTTTCCGGGGAAAAAAACGTCAACGTGGAAAGAAAAGCAAAGAGGGGGAAGAAAAAAAAACAGATAGGGAAAGGATTTGGTGGGGGAATGGCCGCAGGTTTATTAATTCCTAATTTAACATCAACTTTGGGGAATGTTTTAAAAGTGAACATTTAAGTAAAAAATTTGTAAGCGATTAAGAAAAATATATTATTACTTTAATTTTTGTCTGCATTTCATTTTCTTTGTGTCATCATGGTGAAATGAAGTGCCGAGGAAGCGGGATTGAGTGACCCCGATCAAAGAATTGAAAAACATGATAATGTTTACGCAACAGGGATTGAGTTGTACAGAAATTTTCCTGTTGATAAAACATTTGTAGAAAATCATCATGAAATTATTAATGCCACCCCTGTTGACCCGCTTGCCGACGTTTACACATTCCGTCACTCAGCAACACCATCTGGATTAATTTTAATAAACAAAGTATGAATTTCCGCTGATTGTCAATTGATGAATCATGTCACGAATAATGCTGTGGCTGCAGCAGCTGATTCACGATGTTTATTAAAATCCCCATGTTTTTTACGCACCATGTGGAAAACGAAGGAGATAAATCATAATCTAATTAACTTGTCAAGTAATTACGAGGGGTTACATGCATACCTTGAATGGTTAATGACTGAAACGCCGAACACTTATAATGATGGTCAGCAAATTAATCTCGCATACAGAGATACAGCGGGTGCTTTTAATTACGCTGATCACGGTGATCGAGTTCTTTCTCACAACCTTGCTGATGCCCTTGGAAATTATGGTGCTGAACGAAGACATTATTTTGCAACAAGACCAAGAGCGTCATTTTATGCCGAGGATATTCTTGCTTGCCCCGTTTTTAATGATAATGGTCGTGATTGATATTTACCTACAAGTTTTGACATTGAAATTCAATTAACAAGAGCTGCAAATAATCTTATTTTGGCTGCTGCTGATGGTGGAGGGCCTGGTGCTGCAACAGCGGCAACGTGGCGTCTACACTTATCTAATTTACGATTAACATTCCCAATTTTTAAACCAAACAGCAATAAATAAAACGATGGTTGATAAAGCTGAAGAGTGTAAATATTACACCTCGGAATACCGAAGCGTTGTTCAAACGATTAGTGCCGGCATTCGAAATTATCAAGCAACCGATATTTTTAATGGAAAAACACCTTCACGTTTGTTTATTCTATTGATTGATCAAAGAGATTTTGAAGGTGATTTTGCACGAAGCCCAAATAATTTTATATGGGGAAATTTAAATTTTGTTTCTGTTAAAGAAAATGGAAATGTTGTATATCCTGAACTTAAGAATTCGAAACAAGCATACAATTTGTTGCGTGATAATCTCGGAAAACAATTTGGCGAAATGCCTTTTCCTTACGAGGATTATGAAAATGGATATTCTGTGATAATGTTTGACTTAACACCAAATCGAAATAGTCATTTAAAAACTCTTCCATTGAATACAACTGGAAATGTTTCGGTTGATTTACGTTTTTCTCAAGATGTTGCAAATAATTTGCGTGTTGTATTTATTGGAGATTTTCGAAACCAAATTCACATTTCGTATCAACAGGAGCCTCGAAGACTATATACATTTTAAAAAAATGAGAAAAAAAAAATTCAAGCCACAACCAAAAAATCACCGATGTGAATATTTAAAATCAAAAAGATATTGTATTCATTATCCATTTGGTGTCGTTATTGATGGTGTTAGGTTTAAACGCCCCATTATACATAAAAAAATTCCGATTTCGCTTTATGCGTAAGTGATGGAAAGCAAAAGTAAGAAAAATGAACAAAAAGAAGAAACGAAAAATGCGGAAAATGAAGACGAACCCCCCCAATCAGAAATTGAATTTAATTTTGATCAAGAGAATAATTATGATGCTGGTAATAATGATGATGAATTCATTTATGAATTTGATGATGAAGAAATTAGCACACCTGAATCAATTGGAAATATTGGGGATGATGAAATGAGCAGTGATGAAGAGGAAATTGATACAGATACATTACTTAACATTCTTATGAGATTTAATAAAATTAAAAACAAACATAGAAAAAAGAAAATAAGTCTTTTTTATTCAATTTGAAACGTTTTCTTCGTGTTGATATGAAAACAAAAAATAAGCTATACGATAATAATATAAAAAGGAAATTAATGTATCTTGCTACGAATATTGTTAATGAAAAAATTAGTATAAATTTAACTGATACGGAGAAACATTTGCTTAAAAGAGTGGTAAAAGACAAATTTAGTTCAGAAGATTTGAAGATCTTATTTATTGAAGATTTTGCGTTGAATTCATGTTTTAGTAGAGCCATAAAGTTAATTGAACGCGAGAAAAACAAAAATGAATAAATCCTTAACTCTCATTGACTCGTCTAAATTTAATGACTTATTGAATGCTTTTGAAGAGGAAAGAAAGGAAAAAAAATATTACGCGGAATTGTTGAACCGAAATTGCAACAAATGTTGATGGCGAATGAAAAAATGAAGCAGGGTGATATTTCAGATCGTGAAAATGCTGTTATTCAGTTTTTGAGAAAAAAGGAGAAATTTTTGGAAGGAAAAAAGGAAAAAATAATCCTCCCCCCATTAACAATGAAAAAGAGGAAGAAAAAGATGGAGATGAAAAACAACTGCAATTTGATAATAGAGATGCTGAAAAAATTGCTAAATTTATTAAACATAAAAAAATCATGATAACCGAACGAATGCAATCTGATTTGGTTCATGATTTATCACACCAAAGAGCAATGCAAAATTTAAATCTGGGTGAGCGAAGTCTTAATTTTGCCCTAACAAAGTTAAAAAAAAGTAAAATGCCTGTGTCATATATAAAAAATAGAGGAATAAGAACCATGTACAAGAATATGATTGATGGCAGTGCTAGTGAAAGCAGTGATGAATTTACATCGCGTATTCCAAGATCAAGACGCGGATCACCATTATTAGAAGCTGATGCAGCACTGAAAAAATCAGATGATTTAATAAGAAGTGCTGAGAAATTACGAAGAGCTAAAGACTATCCCTATTCACGTGTAGAAAGACGAAAATTATATAAATAAGTAATGTTTATGTTTCAAGAATTTTTTTTGGGAAAATATTTACAAATAGTAGTAGTAATAACTTATAAAGTAAAACATTTTGAAAAACACCCAGGTATTTTTGGAGAAAAAGGAAACAAAAAGGGTTGGAGTTTAAAGTTTATAAATTCTTTGCTTTAAAATAAAGTTGTACAAACATGACACAAAGGGGTGGAATATTACCATTGTTATTAATGAAACAAATGGGAATGGGTGTAAAAAGAAAGCAAAAAGGTTTAAGCGGGTCGGCTTCAAGGAGATTGACGAATAAAATAAAACAAAGAGGTGGGATAATTAATGATTGGCAATTTTTGGAATCCTGGTCCCTTTCCCAATTATAATAGAATTCAACGAATTAAACGACGAAAAAAATTAGCACACTTTGCAAAAACACAAAAAGGTGGTTTCGGAAAAAAAATTGTTGGAAAAAGGAAAAAAAAATATATAAAACAAAAAGGGGGTGTTGGATCCTTGGCAATGATGGCTCCAATGTTGGCAATGCCTCTTCTTTCTTCATTAATGGGGAAGTAATGAAGTTTAACGCGATCTGTTTTGTTAGCAAGTATTTGATGACCGATGACATTGATAAACTTGGAAAAAAATACATAGACAATTTTCTGGGTGCATATCCTGCTGATATTTTACCATTTAGTGAATTAAATAAAAAATGTTCATGGATATGGAATACAGATACAGCTAATAAACCAGGTCAACATTGGGTTGCAGTAAAAATAAAGGCGGGCAAAATGTTTTTTTTGACAGTTTTGGAATAAAAGCAGAAAAATACCAACAATTTTGGAATACATTCGCAAAGGAAAATAATTTACAATTGATTCACGTTAATAACAAATTTATTCAAAACATGTTTACTGTAACATGCAGGATGTGGAGTTTATTATATCTTTGGAATGAATCGTTATTTCTGGAGGATAATGAAATATTTTTTGGTGTGAAGGGTAAAATTAAAAAAAAAGAACAAGTAAGAAAAACACTTGAAAATGAAATGAAATTATTTGAAATATCCAAAAACAATTTTGACATTAAATCATTATATGAAAAAAAATGTAAAAAGTAGAAAATAGTCAGAAATGTAAAACTTTTATTTCATTAATAAAAAAAATTAAATTATATACAATGTCGTGTCTTCATTTGGCATTATTTTTGTGCGACATCGTGCATTTGCATAGCTGTCAGGTTTCCCATCAAAAAACAAATACAAATTCTTTTTATCTTTAATGTCATTATATATTTCATCGAATCTTCTTTTTTCAATTCCTTTGCTTTTAGCCATTTGGTAAATTGGTTTTACATCTGTATGATTGATAAACACACAATGATAATGACTATTTTTTTTAATGTTGAAAGGACGTATTTATACCCGATATCTTGACAGACAAATATCAATGACATGTCATGGTGATGACTATCGCGGCAAACTAAATTATTCAAATTTCTTTGATTTTCTGATGCTGTGCATGATGCAGTTGCCGAACCAACATGAACCATTAGATCATCTAAGATTAACAATGTTCTTACACCAAATTCATTTTTTAAATCATCGATTGTTGGGATACCTTTATCACAATCAATAAACTTTATATCTTGAAGATCGCTTTCATTTCGTTTTTCATAAATTTCTTTTCGAATTTCATCGTAAATCGGTTGAAAGGTGGTATAAAGAAAGACGATTTTATCAGGTGTCGGGTCAATCATTTCGTCGATGTTTGCAATTAGCTGTTTTATGAAATATGTCTTTCCACATTGTGTTGGTCCCGTAATGCACATCGTAAACGGATGGGAAAGGGGTAGCGTTACATTGGTTATCTCGTTTCGCTAAAACAAAAACCAAACGGAAATGATTTATAAGAATTTTCAATAATGTATCTTTTATTAAATGTGAATTTGAATTTTTTAATTTCGGGTAACACCATTACCTGTTGGCGATTATTTCGTGTAATTTTTCGATTATAATAAATATCGATAATTTGTTCTTTATTTTCCACACACCGTTTTATTGATTCAAAATTAATTTTTTTTTTTGCTTCATTATTCAATGAAAAACCTTTTGCATGTGTAATCTCATCGCATTTAATTTCACTCTTTTTCGACTTTTTATTAAAATACGAATATTCGTTTGTTAAATACGAATAACACTTTGGTCCGGTACTACAAAAACTTGTAATCCAAATTTCACTACAATTATCCTTTTCCATTTCATCTGTTAAGTTGCCAAGAAAATTCCCAGTTTGAATAATATTTTTGTTTTTTTCAGTTTCAAAAAAAAAACAGAATCAGTATCATAATACAATACATTTTCACCTAATTTCTCTAATACATTATATAGTTCTAATCGAGCATAAGCGGTCACAAATGAAGCAACAACAACATTTCTATTATCCAAGTGAACAGATGTTGACATTTTTTCTTATGTGTTGTTCGCGCACAATTATCCGAAATAAAATCAATTGATGTTACATCGACGGTATTGTCGTTTAATAATTCGCATAATTCCATATATGAATTAATGAAATCAACAACAACGCTGTTATCATTTTGTGCCAATTTACCCCATAATGTGTTTAATAAAAATTTGGCAATTGTTCGTAATGCAGGATTTTTTTGCACTATTATTCAATTTTATTTTTTCAATTCTTTCGTATTCATTTATGAAGTGATTTAAAAGATTATCATTAATGTTTCCCTCTTCATCAAAACATTCTTTTGGAACTCCGCTACTTTCTTGTTTTATCTTTAAAAACATGTTCACATATTCCCCGAAAATCTCTGCTGACCGTGTATAATCATATACTTCAAAAATTTCAATTATTTTATATCCCATGCCAATTGCTTTTTTAACTTCAACACTTGTCCATGTTCCACAAAGAGAGCGCTCGTCGACAGAATGCGAACAATTTATCGTTTTCTCAATTGTACATTGATTACACAGAGCAAAAATTAATTTCCCCTCAAAACGGAACGGCAAAACAGGAAAAAATAATGATCTTGGTGGTAATATTTTACATTTTATCAATCCGGTCATGTATTAACATCAATGGATTTACATTGTTCTCGCAAGTAAATGTCAGGATGACCAATTGGAAATTTATTTTTCTTTTGCACATACGAATAAAGAGATGTAAAATCATAATACCGAATTTTTTCACCTTCCTTCACATCGTAATTTAAAAAAACAGGGCATGTTCGCCCACCAAAAAGGCTATCTCTTGGCTCAAGTGGTAAAAAGTTGAAATATTTTAGTTTCTCATGTGCAACTTTTTTTTCAGTTAACTTATTTTCAATTAGAAAGTCACATTCCCATTTTTCAATAACTTTATATCCGCGTAAACATTAATTCGTGAATCGTCTTGTTTTTTCTCGCAAATTAAAAAAACTTTCATTAGTTGTACTATTAAAACCTTCGAGCTCAAAACATTTTTCACATCCATGAAAATAACATCCGTGAAACTGATATACAGTGTTTGTGTTTTCATCAAAGCCATCAACATGTCGCCCACAAATTTGCTTTTCACCATTTCGATGCATTTTTGAGTGTGTTAAATTAGGAATAGAATTTAACCAACATAATGCAATTAATGATTGATTGGTATTCCCTCGATATCCTTGTTTTGGAATTAACGCCATTTGATGTTTTTTTAAAAAGTTTAACTTAAAAACCTTTAATGCAACACTTGCGATTGTTAGCATGGACGAATCGTAAAACGGTCGAACATTCGCAATTTCATTCATTAAATTTGAAAAAATTACATCCCTTTCGAAGAATATTAACATCCGAAACACAATAATAATAAATCTCATCACGAAATACATATGTTGATTATACCAAGAATTAAATGCCTTTCTTTCTTCATCACCCATTTTTGTTAGGTCAAAAAATCGAACATCAATCATTGCACCTTTGTATTGTAAATCGTAAAAGAAATAGGGGTGATACCCTTTGGTTAAATCTTCAAAACCTAAGCAAGTTGGAAATTTAGCTAACGACATATGCAAAAACAAGTAACTATCAAGAAATGTCGCATTAACAAAGGGTACATTTAATCGCATTACCTTATTCCCATTCATTATAACATCGGGAATTATTTCCTGTTCATTAATTAATTTTCGTAATAAAAAAATTGTGTCAAAACGACTTCCGTTGTGTGCAATCCAAATACTATTTCTTTGTTCAATTATAAAACTAATTAAGTCTGAAATAATATTATCTCCATTATTATCAAAAACATACTGTCTATATCCGCAAACGCAATTTGAACAATTTGCTTTTTTAATAAATGGATCCGCAAATTTTTCAGCATTCTCATCTTTCTTTTCACATCCTTCAAATTCCTGTTTTTCACAATATTGACAAACTTTTTGAACCACGCATAGAAGGGGATCATTTCATCATTTTCATCAGTTTTTGTTTCGAAGTAAAAAAAAAAATGTCGGAAATGTCGCTGTATTATTACTTTCCCTAAGCGGTTTCATGAAACACTTATGATCTTTTTCATATGTTTTACACTTAACGCAAAATGATTTCTCGCAACTGTGATAATAAAATTTACGCCTATTCTTTTGATTTAAAACAAAAAAAAAGCGTGGCACTATTTTAAAACAAGTGTCACAAAAGAAAAAGTAATCACATGGTGTCAATTTGACATTTTTCTTTGTGGACTCAAAAATTTTATTAAAAAGATGTGCCTTAAAACACTTTTGATTGTTAAAGATCAAATTACATTTACTGCATTTAATGTTGTTGCATGTTTTTACGCATTTTGTTGGCGACGAATAACACTTTCTACACGATAATGTGGGGTTGCAAATATGATTGTATTGAAATTCAAAACGTGAAAACCGTTTCATACAACGAAAACATGAATATTGATTATTACAGAAAATTCGTGAATTCGTAATAATATCGTAATGACTATTATTCAACCATAAAATAATAACATCATTTGTTATGCGTAAAATGTTACCATTATTATCAACCCTCGTGTCGAAAACAATCTGATTAAAATACTTATCGAAGTAAACTACAAGATCAACATTTTCCTGTTTTAGGTAATTCTCATAGACTGACTCATAATTTGATCCTGAAACTTTCCCGACGGGTAGGTTAATTTTTTCGTAAATATCATAAACATTTTCTTCCGTAAATATATTAATCAATTTATTATCCCTTCTAAGTAATTCAAACTTTTTTGGGTTTCTCAAATGTAAAAGGGCAGTTAGTAACGCTACCCCAAAACAACATCCTGAAATTTTGAAATCAACACAATTAATTTGATATGCACCATGCGTGTACATTCTACCATTTTTTTTTGAAAATCGAACACGTGCACCACCTGAATCGTCTTTCCCCTTACCCAGAAACGTGTAAGTTTTTGATTTTCTATTATTTTTAGTTTTTTTTTTCCGTTTAGCTTTTACATGTTCCGGTGAAAATATCGAAATCGAAACCGATGTTGTCCACCCTTCTGCAACTGCATTATCTCCACTTTGCATCATATTTGAAAACGTATCCAAGAAAAATTGCGACGACAATTCACTCAATTTCACAACAGGTGTTGAAAACGGGTATGAAGGCGCATTTAAAAAAACAAAACGCGCATAGTCATTATCACTTGTGCTGTTTAAACGTGCGACACTCAAAAGCGCTTCAAAAAGTTCTTTTAAACTATCAATAAAATCAAAGATACTCATGTCTTGAATTCTGGGTACATTAACTACATACGTTAACATTTTACTTTTAAATTTTTCAAATTTTTTTCTTTTTTCATGAATTTGCTCCAATGAAAATGACGTATTATCATTTGCTTGTAAAATTTCACGATGTTCAGTTAAAGCACTTACTAATCTTCTCACATCATCTTCAGATAAATCATTCATCATTTTTCATCAATTATACGGAAGAAACAAAACAGCAGCAATTCGGTAAATTCTTTTTTTCTTTTTCTTTTTCTTGAGTGTTTCTGTCCTCTTCAGTCACTCCATCAGGAATATCTAAATATCATTTTTTAATAAATTTAGGTAGTTTTTATAAATTTAGTTAATTCTAGATTTTTTTATTATCTATTTTTATGCATGTACCTATTTCAGCATTAGGCGAATGATCAACCACTACACGATTGCATTTAAATGTCAATAAAGGATCTTTTGCCTTAAAACACACACTTCCCATATCTCGTTAACATGGATATTGTCCCTACAATTGAAGTTTACTTATATTATCGATTTTTACGAAAGAGATGATAATGTAGTAAATTTTATTCCTCCTGAAATTCTAAAAAATAGATATGATGATGCAATTAAAAGATGATGCAATTAAAAATTCCAGATATTAGCAGCAATGTTAAAAGCAAAATTGAAAATATGATAAAATTTATAGAATATCATTTTGACAATTATTTCGGGATTAAAATTATTTACTAAAATAATTAAGAGAAAAATGGGTAACAAAAAAAATTAAAATCCAAAATGTCAAATGCAAAACAAATGCAAAAAAGAACAGCGAAAACATGAAAAGGAAAATAATCTCCGAATGAAAAAAATCCAGTATTGCCGATGCTACAAATGGTTAATTCACTTTTAAAAAACGGATCAACAAAAATATGTTTATTGCAAAATATACAGGGAAAAAAGAAACAGAAGAAACATCGACATGATGGAAAAAACAGAGCAGCACCGTGCATGATTTGCAATGGGAATAAAGCAAAAAGCAAATGCATAGATGCATACAAAACAACACATGGCGCACCACGTTATGTGAACGACGAAAAAAAGGTGGAAAACCGATTAATTCAATCATCACAAGAGATTTGAAATTGTATTAAACCAGAAAAATTCCAAGCAATACGGGATTATTTACCTCCTACGGACGTGATTAGCTACTGGCCTGGAATAATTTACGATGAAATATAAATCAAAGGGAAGAAAAAAAATACGCAATATTATCTTAGCAAAACGAAAATTCACAAATCACTTAAGAAAAAAGATGGGAAAAAGGTTTAATCCGTACTTTGCAAAATTAAATAAAACTATACAAAAGAAGACAAAAAATGCTACAATAAAATCACCGTTTATTACGCAAAAAGGAGGAGGAGAGAAAAAAAATAAAATAGAATACACAAGAGACTTATAAAAAATCAATTATTCATGTACCGTATTTTCTAAAGAAATCAACAAATTTAAAAATTTGTTTCGCTAATCTTGCTCTTTCGTCCGGGAGGGGACTGGGGAGGACTGGGTGTGATAAGGGGGCTGGGGGGGCTTGGGGGCTCGTCCACTCAGTTACTTTAGGGATCACTTTTAAGATTTGATTAGGTGAAGAATAACATTATAACATGAAGTATTAACATTTCGTCAGCTCAAACGGGAAGTTAAACCTTTGCCTTTTTTTAATTTAAATCTATTTTGGCGCCATTATAAGTATGGAAATATTGAAATAAATTATCCAAAAAACAAAAAATTGTCGATCTGTGTCTTTAAGATTGCCATAAACCTTGCCTTTGGGAAATAAACTTCCGGAGAAATAGCGCTTTTACCTTCGGGAAATAACATGACTGAAAATGCGAGGAATTGCGTTTTAGAGACCCCAGTAATAAAAATTTACTAATAAAATTTAAAAGTTCGGGGGCATGCCCCAGAACCCCCGCTCTCTCACGCCTTCATTGTTCGTATTACCCCCCACCCAAAGAAGGATCGTAATTTCATTTCTTTCATTTGCAATTTTTCCCCCTTTAGCTTCAGGCAACTTTGCTTCGAAGATATCACCCCTTTTTAATTGAAATAAGTCTGAATTTTTTTCCACTCAATAGAGAAATATACCATTCAATAATTGTTTTTGCAACACCGCCTTTATTAATAACTGAAATAATGTCATCATTCATACTATTATTTCCATTATCAAAATGCATGAAAATTGATTTTAAGCGATCGTAATGATTTTTATAAGTACATAGAAAATAATTATTCATCATTAATATTATCAAAAAATGTCCCCTTCATTTCAATGCGTTCTGCTTTTAAAACTTTATAAAGTTTTTCACCCCATCGTTTTTGTTCTTTTGTATCATTATCTAAATGAGAGAGCGAGCAAAACCATTCCTCTTCATTTTCATCAACCTTCATAAATTCCCAATTAATAAACGAGGATAATTCTTCAAATTCCAATTCAGCATGTTGATAAAGTTTTATTGCAATCGTTCGTGCAATTTTATCATTTGCCATAAAAAATATAAAGAACTCATCTGAACTTGCCATGACAAAAATGTTAGGCAAATGAAATAAAAAACAAGATTTCATTTAAATATATTTTTTGAAAAAAATTACAATTTTAATCTTTCCAACACCATTTCAATCTTACATTTCTTTTAAAGTCACAGTATTCCATGATTAATTGTTTTAAAATTTTACAATGTCTCTTTAATCTAAAATTAGAGTGTGTACCAACTTACAATGATTAAAAACATTACAATACATTGAAAAGCAATGCCAATTAAGCATATAACAATTAATTTCACTTTTATCACAAATTTCAAACAACTTTGAAAAAACGGGATACATTTGATTCATATCACAATAATATTCTTTAACAGATAAAATACAAATGAAATTTATTTTCTCATATGAATAAAGAATCCAAACATCTGAACACAAAAAAGCAATCCACATCATTCCACCCGCATGCATAATTAATTTGTAAAAATCTAATTCGCTATAATTACGAATTCTATATTCATAAACCACTTCTCTAACCCACAACCCATTTCTGAAAACATTTATTGTGCCCCATCTAAGTTGATCTAAATTCGATTTCTCAGTTATATCTTGTATCATAGATCGTAAAACTAAGTATTTTAAATTAAATTGTTTTACCTCGTTTCTCCAGAAGGCCTGACTTGCTAATTCACGAAGTGATGGAATCATGAAAATGATTTTGCAGATGACAAAGATAAGCAATTCAATCACTCGACTTTCCAACCACAATGGCAATACACTTTTCAAACAATTTTTAAATCGTTGATCGCACCTGCTAGCATGAAAATAGTCCTCGTAGAATTTACACCAATTCTCTTTATACAAAGGACTCTTTCTCATTTCTTTTTTAATTGACCAAATTTGAATGGAATAAGCATGACCATCATCACTTAATCAGGTCGTTGACTTTTTTTCAACTCTATGCTCCCCATCTTTAATGTTATTACACGAATGACCATATAAATACATGCCTCTATTTTCATAATATGATAAAGAGCAAAGATAATTTTCAAACAAAAATTTTCCATAATCCTTTTGCTGTTCATACTTTAAAACAGATGTTAAATTTCGCATATCGAAAACATATCTATTTTTCAATTCTGACTTTACTAACAAATGTGTTAAGCGAATTAAGCCTGGAATTTGAATGCAGGTTTCCTTCGGAAAACTTGAAAAATTATCAGCTAAAAAAACTTGAAAAATCTTAAATGTTCCATCTAAAGGAAAAGCATATGAATCCAAATTTTCATCAAAAATGTATTTTGAAATAGGTTTAATCGATATAACTTTTTCAATATGTTCGTTTGAAAAAATATGAAAGGGAAAAAACAACGCATTTTTTAAAATTTTTATAACTGCAAACAAAAACAAACTGAAACTCTTCATAATTTTCAATTTTATTTATCCAATATTCAAAATTTCCAACTTGAGTAAATGATACAAATCCTTGAACTTCGTTACTTCTTTGAATTTCACGAACTTTTCTTTCAAAATCATCCTCTTTCCGCCCAAAATAAAAGGGTAATGCATAAACACAAAGATCAAAACAATGACGCAATTGCTTTTTTTTCATATATTTATCCAATGGTTTCAAATAAATTAATGCAGGATCAGCTAACTTTATACATGCATTTCCACTCATTTCTCCTCAAAATGTATACCTGGACAATCAAGCACCTTGAATATATAACCCTTTTACCTTTTCAAATTTATCAACCCTTTGAAGTTCATTAAATACAAATAAAGTAAAACAATAAACCTCAAATCGAGAACAGTGAAATGGTAATCCTCGAGAACTTTTTCCATGACGAAAACATGATTTACTTTTCATTTCAAAAATTTGTAATTGCTTTTCATATTTTGCACAACCAAACAGTTCAAGATTAATGCATTCAAGAGAATAATAAGAACATAAATCCTTTTCAATATGCGCACCCTTAAAAGCAAAAACAAATGTATTATCTGAAAAATTCCGTTTAAAAATATTATGAAATTCATGCTGAGTAATATCAGAATAAGAATACTTTTTTCTCAAAAATGGTAAACCATGTATTCTGTTTGAAACATATGAAACTGATGAGAAATCATGATCACTCGCAAAAACACCAGGGTGATAAACATAATAAGTATGACAAATCATATCACGAACAGAAAAAATGCTGACCTCATCATAAAGATACCTTTCACTAATTCGCCACCCATCAATATCTATAATATGTGTCACTCTCTTTAAAATTTCTTCTTTCCTTTCATTAATGTCTTTAAGTTGAACTACTGAATATTTATTAATATGTTCACAAAAATTCATTGTTTACCCTATCATTTAATACTCAAGCGTATTATAACCTTTCAGGACGACATGTTCCGGCCTCTGCATTCACAAGTATCATACTCAAAATAATGTCTTCCATTAGTTTGCTTTATTTTGAACCAAACAAAAAGAAAATCATTTCTCTTTTTTCTCCGATTTATAACTTTACAATTTTTACATCTTAAAGTTTTCTTAGCGGCAACATGTAAATGACAATTCCGACATTGTCTGCGTAATTTCATAATTGCAAGGGTAATCTTTGTCAGTTTTTAGATCTTTACGATAAAAAAGCTCCCCATCAAATAAGCGACTAACACTTGTTTCCAAAGCTAAATACCCCGAATTTCCAAATCTTTCTTTCCACATTAAATATACTCTATGAAATCTTTCATTAATGCAAAAATGATCATCTCGAAGATAAAACCCATCCTCATAGGTAAAGTGATCGTTCCATTGATGTTTGATAAACAATCGGTACAAGTATGTAAAAGAATTAAATAAAAAATTTATACGCAAGTTATAAATTTGCGGTTAATGGAGTAATATGTTCTAGAAGGTCCTATTTCACCCTACATATGGACCATCTCTGGCCTAGCTGTCATAGTTATCGCATGCACTAATTTTAGCCCGGGCAAGGTCAAGGCCTCAATAGAACAAGGCAGTCTTTACCAGGCATGTTAATAGTTATAAAGTCCAAAATCTGAACGAACTCTGGCATCTTAGCATGTGAACAACGTATGCAAACTTGTGTTACGGCCAATCGAATCTCCCCTGACGGTCTTTCCCTTCACGTGGACTTGAACAATGGCCCCCTTTTTTCTGCAAGGATTTTGCCTGCTCCCCATGCATGCATTGGTCATTCGCAAGACCTCAGCCAATGCGTCCACAACGCCGGTCAAATATTTAAAGGTCTCTATCGAAAGCCAGTAATACATATATCTGCGTTTCAAAAGTAACTATAAACAAAAACTACAAAAAATAAACCCCACCCACCTCCCCACAGCGAAGGACTGGCCGCTGTGGCATCCGCATGTAAATATACTGATACGTTAAGTTCGTTCATATGTTATCTCTAGATAGTCTATCGATATTCTTCTTGTAACTTGTAATGAATTGCAGTGATTAAACAATGGCAGGAAGTGCTGTCCTTCTGGACAACACCTCACCACGTGAAGTGCATTTGTACAGGTCATTTTGGTCGAAAACGCGACCTGATGACCTGACCTAGAGACTCGATGGGTCAGTCAGACAATATTTGAGTCGAGCTGACTGACCTGAACAGGGGTCCGCCTGTTCCCCTGTTATCTAGAGGTCCGCCTGTTCCTCTAGAAAAACCTATAGTTTTTGCATGCTCTGTCGGGTTTTGAGTGCCTTACTGTCTCAGTATAACTAATGGTGGTCCCTAGATCATCAGGTCTCAACTCACTGAACAACATGCACAGAGCTGGCTCACACCCTCTGCAACTTAGAGGTCCTCCTGTTCCTCTAGGAAAAACTTAGGTTAATTAGAGCCTCTAGACCTTTTTTCGAGCGCTTCCTGCCCAAATTATATGCCACAAAAATGTCTCATTGTGTTTTTCTTTGCTAAGTTGCCAGACGTTCAAAATCCTTATAAAGAATCTCAACATATAAACTACATTAATTTGAATTTTATCACAAAAAAAATTAACTCCACTGTAAACAGAAAATAACGAAAATATGTATGTAAAGCCAAACGGGAGAAGACAATAATATTTTTTTTTCAACTTCAAACATTGATCATTCTCATACTCAAACAATTTTACAACTTTATTAAAATCACGCAATCCCATTCTAAAACCTTTAAAACGAGAATCAATATCTTTTTTAAATCGACGTTCTTCAACAGCCGTTAAAAGCTCAATTCGGAAATCACGATCTGGAATTTCACAAAACGAAATAAGCTCTTCATCCTCGCGTAAAAATGGAAAGGGAATCCCACTTCGAGAAAAAAAAGCAGAATCTAAATTACCATAATATATATTAGGTGCTTTCACAGGGTAATAACCGGAAGAAGAGTAATAAAAACTGTAAATGTCATATGACTTTTCTGCTCCTCTAAATAATTCCGAACGTCTATAAAGAATAGACGTTTCCCGCCGCCATCTGGAGTAACTTTCAGCAATATGTTCCCGCATTTTATTGACACCATATTCATGCATCAACATAATTCTTCGAGAACAACACCATATCATTCATCACGCTAAAAAAATCAATTTAACTCAGTCAAATAGAATATCCCATTATACGCATCGTTTCAACATAATTCTTCAAGAACACACCATATCATTCATCACGCTGAAAAAGATCAATTTAACTCAACCAAATAGAATAATCCAATTATGCATCGTTTCAACATAATCCTTCCAGAACACACCATATCATTCATCACGCTAAAAAATTATCTAATTAACTAGGACAAAAAAATTATCTAATTCCGCATCGTTAAAAAATTGAAAAACTCAAATATTCTCACAAAATATTTCGTAACTTCGATTTTTTTATGAAAAGGGGCGGGACTTATCATTTCATTAGAAAAAAATCCAAAATTTTTCTTCATTCGCAACATGGCACATTCTACTGCACAACCAACAATTGCAAACATCGACCCATTGAAATTATGGAACAAATTTATGGCATATACGAAAAGTAAAATGCAAGAATCCCAAGACATTCGCCTACCATCAACTCAACCTCCGCAAGAACAAACACACGAAATTCGAGATCAACAACAATTCAATGATTTATCCTTCCTAAACTCACCAATTTCGCTTCCTTCCTCGTCCCCTCTCCTTTCAAACCACACACTTTTATCACCGCAAACAATACCAAACCTACTTACCTCAAGTTCACCAGCTTGAAACCCAACCCCAAATCAAGTGATCGCGATGGATCCAACACCAACGGAGAGATCAACTATGGCGCAATTCACTCCGATTCAATCCGATCTTCTCTCACAAGCATTTCATGGCGAGGGAAGCGGCAAAAACATCATCGCAATGAAACAAACTATTAAAAAACATTCGGATGAGATTAGTAGCGAAAACGATATCGAAAGTCTGTTTGCGGAAATTAGTGATTCGGATGATGAAATCGAAGAAGAAGATGAAAACGAGAAAATGGAATCAAACAAGCTAAACGAAGAATTAAAAAAAATAAAATCGGAATTCACAGAACACAAACTTCGTTTATGCTCAACCAAAGGGTATACAAAAAAAACAACCAAAGTCTACTCGCAAAATAGAAATATTTACCCGATATTAGTGTACAATCAACGTTCCTTCTCAGCAATTGCAAATCTCTCCTGCAAACTTCGAGATCGCCTCAATGAAAAAAAAAAGATACTTAAAGCAATATACAATATTAATCAAGGTATAAATTATGTGAGACACCGAAATGAACTAAAAACAAACCAATTAAAGAAAAAAGTTGTAAAAAAATAATATCATTTTTTATTCAAGTTGTACATATAAATATAACCTCATATCATTACTCTTTTAATAAATCTTTATATTACAATGTGTGATCCTGTGATTTCATTTTGAGAAGACGAAGGGGAATTTGAATACTTCTTTTTACAAATGCAATGCGAAGAAAAGGAATTTATAGAAGAAATAAAACAAATCTTCCTACAAAAACACGAGACAAATCTATCACTATTCAACGAAATTATCGTTGTCGCATACAAAGAAGCTGAAAAATACTTCATCAATTTTTGCATTCAAACATACTTCCCAATCACAATGAAAGATTGTGAACATGAGATCAACGAAAAAATTATTTCAAAAATATACGGTATTAAAGGTAGCATTATTGCAAAACAGGGAGAACTAGATAAAGCCGAACAGTTCAAATTCTGCTACCCGGATCATTTAAAAGCCGTGGATTTTTTCAGACTGTCAGACCTTAAAGAGCTAGTACTTGGATCAAGTGTGTGGACAGCGAAAAACCAAAGAGAAATCAAACTAAAAAGTCGACAATGAGTGAATTTAAATACAAGATCAACTTTAAAAGGAATAATGAAACCACATTGGAAGAAGACATTAAAATTAAGAAATCATACTACAGAACATTCTACAATCATGAATTTAAAGAAATTAATCCAGACACATGCATTATAACAACTTGCTATGACACACGTTGCATTGAAAACACCTCAGCTTTAAACACGGAACATCAACATATTATTTCAACTAAAAAATCATTTGAGATGGTCTGCAAAAACGAACAAAATGCATATTATCCGATTGACACAGAAAAATTTTTTAAGTTTATAGAATTCATGATTGAAACTGAAACAAACTTATACCACACAAATCTTTCGCGAACACAATATTTCAACCTACTTCTACTCTTATCCAAACACAAATTTAAGCAAAACAGTAGCTGTGATTGGATGGTTCAGTTGCTAAAGACATATGATGATATCGATTTAGAAAGAGACAAACATCGCCGGAATTGGTTCAATGCGTAGAAAATGCAAATAAACCAAGCGCAAAACAATTCCTGATGAAAAAAAGGGAAAAAAAATCATGGAGTAATTTCACAGATTGTATGATGATTTCAACAAATGATGACCACGCCCTACCAGCAGTAACGCCGCCAGAAAGAAAAAAACGAAAATTGAAAAACCGCGAAAATATTCATAAAGAAAAGGAGAAAAATGTTTGTGGAAGTAACGGACACATAGTTTATAAGGATAATAAAACAAACGGACATATCATAATATCGAAAAACATTCCGTAGAATAGAATATATAAGACAGAATGGTAATGGCCGTACTATATAAATTAACCTTTCTTTATCATGGAAATCAAAACACAAGCACAACTTTCAATGAGAACAATTTTATAAAACTTATAAATAAATTAAAACTAGAAGGCGCGATTGAAGAAAGCAAATACGATCTTTTCGCGACTTTATCATCATAGAAGAAAACAGAACAATATTGCTTCCCGAGAAATACGCAAGAAAAATCATATCAAGAGAACAAAAGGTACAAAAGAACAGACAGGAATCTTTCAGCAGTAAGAATATCAAAAACAATCAATGTATAAAGATTATATTGTAACATCAGTACTTTTTATAATTATTGGCAATGTATATGAGATATATTATATAATACGTAAAAAAACTATTCATATAAAAAAGGTGTTAAAATAATACTAAAAAATGTTCAATTTGTCCTTAACCGAGTACTGAATCTTTGCGGCACAGCCATAGCGTATCCACGCCTTCGTTATTTAACCAATGCACACGACCTTGATTAAACCCTAAACAACACATCATGCTTTAAGGTTTTAAAAATAAAACTGCCTATACATATAGTCTTATGGGCAGCTAGAAACCAACCTTAATATAATATTTGTTCAATTTCTTCTACTTGTTCCGCGGTCAAGTAGGCGCGCATTTGCTCGAACGAACATCTCTGGCTACATAACCACATGCAACAACACGGTATCCGACGCATTCTAGGTCTGTACTCTCGCCTTCCTTGAACCAATGCACAACCCACCAACACTCCTCGTCTTCACACCGTCTCATTTTATTTATTCTATTGATTTTCATAGTAAATCGTTCCAACAACTCCAATAATTTGATATTCATTCTGGACACGAGTACCGATCAAACAGCGCTTCACTTGCAATGCGAGATTTAGTAAACACAGTTATATTTTATCACGACAGTGATATCCGTCAACGCATCGATTTTCTCAATTTTTTTCCCACCTTCAATCGATTTGCATTAATGTCGTTTAGCGAACATAATCAACTAATATTAATATCACGCGTAAGTATTATTACACCTCTAAGCACTGAACCCGCGGCGCACTCTTTTTTGACATTAATGGCATTTTTTTTGTCTACACATATACTGGAATGCCATCGTCACCGATCAACGCATCGGTTTTCTTTTCTCCTCACCTTTGAATCGCATTAATCTCGTTTGGCAAACATAATGAACTCATATTAATTAGTATCATAACCCGCGGCGCGCTCTTTTTTGACACCCGGCTAATCGCAATTTTTTCGTCTACACATACACTGGAATGCCATCCACACCCATCAATTAATACACTGTCTTATTCTTATTGACCTTCATGACAAATCGTTTAATCACCTGCAATAATTTCATATTCATTTTGCAAAAAAGCATCAAACCAACGCTTCACTTGAATTGCAATGCGAGATTTACTAAACAGTTTTATTTCATCACGTCAGTGATATCCGTCAACGCATCGGTTTGGCTCAGGTTTTTTCCCACGTTTAAATCGCATTAATCTCGTTTGGTCAACATAATGAACTAATATAGGTATAACGCATAATTATTATTAAACCTGTGAACTTTATTGACCTTCATGACAAATCGTTCAACAACTACAATAATTTCATTCTCAATTTTTTTCCCACCTTCAATCGATTCGCATTAATGTCGTTTAGCGAACATAATCAACTAATATTAATATCACGCGTAAGTATTATTACACCTCTAAGCACTGAACCCGCGGCGCACTCTTTTTTGACATTAATCGCATTTTTTTTGTCTACACATACACTGGAATGCCATCGTCACCGATCAACGCATCGGTTTTCTTTTCTCCTCACCTTTGAATCGCATTAATCTCGTTTGGCAAACATAATGAACTCATATTAATTAGTATCATAACCCGCGGCGCGCTCTTTTTTGACATCCGGCTAATCGCAATTTTTTCGTCTACACATACACTGGAATGCCATCCACACCCATCAATTAATACACTGTCTAATTCTTATTGACCTTCATGACAAATCGTTTAATCACCTGCAATAATTTCATATTCATTTTGCAAAAAAGCATCAAACCAGCGCTTCACTTGAATTGCAATGCGAGATTTACTAAACAGTTTTATTTCATCACATCAGTGATATCCGTCAACGCATCGGTTTGGCTCAGGTTTTTTCCCACGTTTAAATCGCATTAATCTCGTTTGGCCAACATAATGAACTAATATAGGTATAACGCATAATTATTATTAAACCTGTGAACTTTATTGACCTTCATGACAAATCGTTCAACAACTACAGTAATTTCATATTCATTTTGTAAAGAAGCATCAAACCACCGCTTCACTTGCAATGCAAGATTTACCAAACACAGTAGTTTTATTATATTACATCAACGCATTTTTTTTCGTCTACACCGATTTACTTCGTCTACACTGGAATGCCATCGTCACCTATCAACGCATCGGTTTTCTTTTCATCTCACCTTTGAATCACATTAATCTCGTTTGGTAAACATAATGAACTAATATTAGTCTCATGCATAAGTATTATTAAACCCGTTCTCCCCTGGGCGAATTTATTCGCGCGAACAGAAAAAAAGTAGGAAGCGATTCCACTTTTTCGCAGCGAATTTATTCGCAAACCGATTATATCACCGGATTTCAGATATCACTTTGCGTCCCGCGAAAAAATTCGCCTAGTGGAAAACGGGCTTTAAACGTGTAAACCCGCGACGTGGTCTTTTGACACTGATCGCAATTTTTTTGTCTTCACATACACTGGAATGCCATTGTCACCCATCAACGCACTTTTTCACAGTCTCATTCTCTATATATTTTCATGACAAATCGTTCAACTAACTCCAATAATTTCATACTCATTTTCGCAAGAAAGCATCAAACAACCGCTTAACTTGCAATGCGAGTTCTACTAAACACATTTTAATTTTACTACGCTATCCGTTACCCGTCAACGCTTCGACTTTTTCCCCCACCTTTGACCCGTATTGACGTCTTATGTATTAAGTATCATGAACATATCACGCATAATACACGTGTGAACAGGCACACTCTTGTGTTTTTTAACACTGATCGCAAATTTTTCGTCTTCACATACACTGGAATGACATGGGCACACGTCAACGCACTTCTTCACATCCTCTGTTGTCTCATCCTCTTTATTCTATTAATTTATATGACAAATAGTTCAAGCAACTCCAAAAATTTCATATTCGTTTTTGCAAGAAAGCATCAAACAACCACTTAACTTGTAATTCGGCTTTTACTAATCACATTTTAATTTTACTACACCATCGTCAACCGCGACAGTGATCGGATATTTTCCCCCCGCACCTTTGACCCTGCTATGACGTCATTCGGCGAACATGACACCACCATCATCACGCGCATAAGTATTAGCGCGAAGTTCAAATTCACTCAGTCGGCTCAACCAAGGCTTCGGGTAACATCTCCTTCGCTCCGTCACCACACGCTGACGTGTGACCTGTTTACCATTAACTTGATTTAATTAAGTTAATATCTTTAATACAGGTCACATGACACGCAAACGTGAACCAGCACACTTCCTTTTTTTCACACTGATCTCATTTTTTGAACAATCTGGACGGTTAATGTTACGGTACCCCCGTCCGTAGAGCATGATTTCTTGCGTAAACAGGATGTGACGTCACTTTTTGTAATACTAAAATATAATAAAAGTGTGCTGGTTCACGCTCCCCCCCCCAAAAAAAAAAAAATCACATCTACTACTTTGTCTCTCAAATTTTAATGATCTTTGTTGTATTGATTTCTCATTTTTATTATCTCAAATTGATTGAGGTGCCTTCTAAAGTCATTGTACGTTCACTGTGGACAAACGAAAGTCTTACATCTCTGTATGATGCGAAAACGAATCATAAAGTTGTCATTCAGTTTGGTGGTCTTTATAAAATCACTCTACCAAAAGGTGCTTATTGTAAGTCTCGAGTAAGCTATTTTAAATGGTTTAAACATGGACAAACTGCGCTATTAGTCACAGGACATGACCTGCCAAAAGACATTACAGTCTACTTGGATATAGCTACAAATCCTGGTCCAAATTCTACCATTGTTGGTCAAAATATTCCTTATGAGTTCGGCAAGAATGTATGTGATTGCTCAGCTTTGACGTGTTGCTTGAATGGAGAATTGCACAAATCTCGTTGCCTCTCTAATAATGTCAACCTATCTTCGTCTGCTTTTACGACTTTAGAACCATGTCGTATTTTGCGATTTCGGGAAAAGCAAGTTGACGTAGCGAAAAGAATAGAAACAGTCATCACAAATAGACGAGATTGTAAGCGAAGAGTGAATTGTTGTGATTATTCAAATTTAATTCAAGTTCCATTGACTGCACCCACAATTGTTTATAACAATAAAGGACAGTTTATGAAATGTTGTTTGCTGAATATCCATTCACTAAGAAACAAGGGCGCTGAATTTGCTGATTAATATTTACGAATCTAAGGTAGACATGGTAGTTCTTACTGAAACATGGCTGAAATCTAATTATTGGTTCCAGACAGCAGCAACTGGAGAAAATTGATCAATGTTGTATTTGTGTAGGTGATGCTAATATTCAGCCTGTTTTGTCTGCATGCAACCTTGGCTTGTGGTTTGACTCTAAATTATCGATGTCAGTTCATGTGACAAAGACTTGTGGAGCAGCATTTTTTTGGCTGCACAACACTTAACGTGTTAGCAGTTTCTTACCGAGAGACAAGTTAGAGATGGTCATTCACGCTTTTGTCACAAATAGGATTGATTACTACAACCATGATACGCCATTGCTGTGCTGCTACGAACTTCATTTCTCTAGAAATGAAAAATATAGCATATTCTTCATATGTTTCATTTATCCTTCAATTGTAAGAGTGTGTCTGGGAAGAATTGAAAATTTATTCCAATATATTCAACATACCTGAACAAGTGCAAAATGAATGATAAATGGCACTGTACAACAAAATACTGTGCATGCCCAGTACTTAGCACTATGGCCCATGCTGTCATGTCTTCCATCTCCTGCTTTCACAAGGTCATCATGGCTCTTAACTTTCTTTAGTAAACTTTGCTGATATTTATTCCAATGAATAAATATTCCTGGAAAAAGTTGATCCTAGAAATGAAACATAAAATTATTATAAAAACACTGCAAATTAATATTTTCTACTATTAAAACCTTTAGAGGCATTAATTGACTGCTAAGTCGTTACAGCACTTACACGTTGATGTTTGAAGTAGGTTGGGAGTGAGATGCAGCTTAAACCCATGTGTCTGAATACCTGCAATACTTTAGTGGCTGATGTACCAGCAGCAAGTATTGCAAAGGAAAGCAGGAAATTACCTGCAGGAATCTTAGTGTTTTTTAGGAATGGCTGGCTGAACCATTTACTGGTTTTGCCACACTTTAGATTTGCACATGTTGATGTCACTTCAGCCATCGTAGTATTCTCCTGCACTTCAACCAATGGACTGTCATACTTGGAGGATGACAAAATTTGAAAAGTGCAAGCAACTGGGTGAAGAAAACAATTAACTTTGGTTCACTTCTTAAATCTGAACCATGTACTCCATTGTATGTACTCCATTGTTCCAACAAAAACCGAACAAGATCTTGTTTGTTTCGACCATGCTTAAGAAATTTGCTCCATTGTGTCGGCAGTTTCTGCTCAGCTCCATATATATTGATTACTGCCAATCCACCGCTTGTTGTGTTCGAGGTTTTTGAGGCTTACATCTGGATATATCGGTCTACCACAAAATCGACATGCAAGGACTTGTGATAAATGGCCAAGTTTATCATCCTTGAAAAAAATTGCTCTGCACGTTCTCCAAACGATGAAGGTAGCTTCTTTGTGGACCAAATGATTGCCATTCCATCAAGAATTACTGCGTTTCCAGCCGGAACACTGTCAACTATGTGATCTTGAACACTTGACTCAACTGATGTCATCAACTTGCTTTTCTGGGTTTTGTGCAAAGTGCCCATCCCGGTTGAAAGAGATAAAGGAAATCTCTGAAAGGAAGGCTCTTGAACTATTAATCTGTCTCTTAGAAAAGCAGTCATGCATTCTTCTCCTCCTTGTTTCGTTGTTAGTAAGTCATTCTTTACTTCTGGTGTAGCAACTAAACCACTTGACAAGTGAATCATTTCTGTTATATCATTATCCGTTTCAAAAGGATTTATCATATTCTGAAGCGTGTTCATTATACCCAAGACATCTTTTATCTTGAAAATAGGCAGCATCTTCATCAGAAAATAGGCAATATCTAACCTCCTGGCAAGTTCTTGATGCAGTGGGTCGTCTGTTTCGAAAATGGTTGATGGAAACTAATGTATTAAGAAAGCTTGGTGTCTTCTTTTTGCCAAGGTTGTATGTAACCATAGCTTCACTTGGAGCCTGGAAAGTTCTCCCACCCTTCCGCTGCTGTGAGACTACAATCTAGTCTAGCCTTCAGTCGAGTAGGACGGTAATTGGATGCATCAAGCTTTTCAAATTTCATAACTTTGTTCCACAAAAATCTCGTGTAACACCCTCATTTGCATTATTTGTTTTTCTTCAATAAGCTTTTTTTCAATTATTTTCGAACAGAAGGAGATGTAGCTTCAGTCTACAGTGGCGGATTCAGCGTACATCAAACCGGTCAAGTGATGTACGTAAAATTCCCAAAGCCTAGCTTTGTTTAATTATCATTCAGCATAGTATCACTATCTCAAACTATGCGGTTGGTGCTGGTTTCGGTTTGAATCCGTTTGACTATATGGGGGATATTCCGTTTATATAATTCGGTTTTGTTCTGTCGCATTATGATGCAAAGCAAAGTTTCCGAACATGATGCAGTGTTACAGCGGTCTTTATGACCGGTTTGCAGGGCTTTCCCCCACGGAATTGAGACTTGTGATTGGTCAAATCTCACGTTGCCATAGAAGCAAACTTTTTTCACCGGTCTGCGGGCAAATTTTAGGGGGTTTGCCACAGTAGCGGGCAGGCCGGCTATGCGAGGCCTTCGATGATTGGTTACTTTCAAATACTTGCAAGGCTTTTATTGGTTTATTTCTCTGCCCGGTCATGATGCACATGGCTGCATGGTTTTATTATCTTATTACAGCGGAGCTATAGACATAGTTTATTATAGTATTTCTATCTTTCCGAAAGTGTTTGTTGACCCTACGGTCTCTACCTGTGTGTAATATTACTTAAAATACATGTCTAAAATGGAAAAGAACGTTTTCTCAGAAGCAAAACCTGCCCTTCAAGAGAATAATTTGAAGTTTTGTCCAATTTATTCGAGTCGTATCAGTGATAAGCATACCTATAAGGAACAAATCAATTCTAAGCCTGTGTGAGCGAATTATTGACTGCTCGTGAGTCGTCTTCGCCGAAATTTCGAAGCGGGATTCTACGTTTACGTCTATTTAATAAGGCTGGATTTAAAAGTGGTTAAAGCACGAGTATATGTTTATTAGTTTATATGAAACAAACAATTTACATATGTTCTGTGTGAGTGCGGGTTCTTAAGGCCAAAGGTCATTCGGGCACTGCATATAAAGTGTATAACAATAATGAGTACGTTATAACTAATAAATCTATCCGAAAATTTTTTGATGGGGGTTGTGCGCCCCTGTGTAGCTTGATTGGTATAGTTCATCAGTTGGCTTACTAGTTGTGGATTTTCAGGTCAGGAATCTGCAGTAATCCAAATGACAATTCCTGTGGTAGCGTACTTCTATAGCAACACAGTCTTTACCGCTAATATGTGCTAAAATCGACTTGTCTTTTTTCTTTTCTGCAGCCTCCCTCAAAGTCCTCCGTTAAACGTTTCTGCCAGAACAAGCTTATCTAATTTTCGTTTTCTAGTAACCTACAAAATATGCGTCAGTGATTAACTATTACGGTTTGAAAGTAGTTGAGCCGTGTTTGCAGCCACTTAAAAATATATTTGTTTTGTAAGGTCACCTCTAGATCACCTTGTCCACTTTGTATGCATCTTGTCTTTTACAAATTATGCACCGTTCTGGCAGAATGTGTCCATTTCGTCTGGGAATTGCTTCACTACCGCTAATCAATGTCCATGGTGATATACGCACAGGTGCAGGTTCTGGTCGGTTGATAACAGGAGTGCTCGGTTCACCATGGATGCTTTAACAGTCATTTCCTTTTTCTTCATTCTTTTCTCCGCTCTTTGAGATATCGCGCATTTGCAATTTTCCTCTGGCACTAGCTCATTTTCCGAATCAAGTGACCAATGTTTCATAAACTTGGCAACATTTGCGGGGATATTGCTTTGCTCGCCGTCAAAATTGACCCACTTTTGACAATATTCGCTTATTTTAGCAAATGTATGAGGTGTTACCTGACACAATTCACCAGACTTTCCTGTAAAATGAATAAAACATTGCTGTTTGGTGAATGGTGTTTTCCTGATAAGGGCTAAAACTACTATATGTGGGGCAGGTAAAGACTGTTAGATTTCTCATGAAGAATAACGACTCAGACCTATGTCAAATGTGTAATTAAGATGGAAATTACAACACAACGATATGAGCATATTTATTTTCTTTACACGTCTTTTATAAATACATATTTTTATATACAGTATAATAGAATCTTGGCTTGCCCTTGAGCAATACTAACAACAAGTCCATGAAGAAATAAGCAATTTAAATACTTATTAATCTTATTATATTTATCTAATGCAAACTGTTATATGCCTGCATTGTACAAAATATTCTATGATGTACAAGATATAGACAATGCCTTTAACGCTCGCGATGTCCAACATTGGTCACGGTTTGAGTACGTTTTTCATCCAAACTAACCCTCTTTTTGAAATATTTCAGGTTTTAATCAACTGTGTTAACTTGAATGAGAAGTGAAAAGTCACAATTCCCTGGATTTACCTTTGAAATTAATAAAACATTTTCGTGCAGAAAATGTTTTTCTTGGTGGTTCATCCATATTTATATTTTATAATTTGAGTTATTTAAAATGAGCCCACGCTTCTCGAACACATTTAATACTTAGAGTAATGTAGCCAAAAGATCAAAGATACGACAGAATTCATAATAGCTCTCAGTGTATGAAAATATAGAACTATGGCTGTGAGTTGTGCAAAAACTGCACAGTTCGGCTTGTGGGAACAAAGATATTTGAAATCAGCACACTTTATTTTCTTAATCCCTGCTAAAATATCTTAGCACTGTGTTGGGGGCGACAAAACTGAGTGTTTTCGCGTCACAGCCAACGGCCAAACAGTCTTCATTTGGGAAGGCTTGGGTTACTCTCGCATTGTTCGAGGCAATCCTGTGCAGACGTAAGTTTGCTATAGCCAACATAGCTTGGGTTTGCAAAAGTATATTGGTAGTTTTTCTGCTCTCTGGTAGGGACTTAAGTCCGTCATACAGGTAGCAGTTTGTTTCAACAAACTCTCTGGCATCTGATCCAAATTGGCTCTCTTCCACTTGCGCTTTTTTTTACTGAGCCCGAGTGTAGTGACTGCTGGTAACAAGGTATTTCCAAATAGGTGTATGTTCATCCTGTACTCTACTACTCTCTTGTTGAAAAGACAAAACAACATATTTTAGTAGGTTTTTGGGGATGGTAAATCCCGAAATGAGGTAAGTACCAACATGGTTTGATGGGATTGGCTTCTTTCTGGTTCTGCATGTTGGTTAGGATCTTTTGCCTAAAGGCAAATTAGTGCTCTTATCTGTGCAGCGTTTTCTTTGTGGATCTCAGACATTAGTTCACTTCTTCACCGCTTGTGGGTAACTGTGTGACTTTGTTTTTGAAAGGGGGAAGGGCTTCCCAGCTTCCAGTTTTGTTCTTTGCCATTCCTTGATTTATGATGTTGATAAACTTCTGGTGGTCAACAGATAGGCCTGGTTTGTTATTTTGCTTTGTTTGCTCAAATGTGTTCTTGGCGAGTCCATCCTCAAATTTCCCCTAGAAGAACCACTTCCTTCTTAAGTGGTTGTTTGTTTCTTTGACAAGTAATAAGTTTTGGCATTGTTCGAGGATAGAGAGTCGACCATCTTGCAGGATGTGGGCCTTGAAAGTAGAGTGGTTACTGGGCTTATTTACATTGTCTAGGCATGTGTTATCTGGTATACCCCATCCGAGATCCAGTTGTTGTGCCCAAGGTGAATTGCCCTTACCTCACTGTTCATTTGCTCACATACTTTGTGAAAGGTGGTTACACCTTCCAACCAGTGAGAGGGTGTCAGTGTTGTGCCAAACTTCGGGAATCTGGTAGGCAATCTGACAGAGGTGGGGGTTCGGCCCTAGCCTAGCGTGGATAATTGTGGATTTGAAAATTATATTTTATGAAATGCTACGAATATGTGTTTGTTGTTTGGCAATACCCGGGAGCAATATGAAACACGTGAGATGCCTTGGCCAGAATGAATGCCGGTTATTGTCATTCTGGTCAAGTCCCTTTCGTTTGTTTTTCGTTTCTAAGCATAACTAGGGAAAGCACGTTTCTAACCCGCTAGCAGGTCTTGGAACAACATGCTCGCATATGTGATTCGAGGTAATGAGCGGAAATTGTGTGATGTGAATTCGTGGTGAGATCAGTGATGATGATGAAGTCCAAATATGCATGAGCATGCTGTTTATCCGTATGTAGTGGGCTGTTGGTTTGCTATTGGAAGGTAATCCCTGAATCAATTGGTTTCTGTTCTCTGAATTGATTGGTTCCATAAAACATCCCCAATGTGTGGTGATTTTGTGAGAAAGGGTGGTATTCAATCCCATGTGTATTCCTGTTAGTGAAAGTCTGAAACGCCGCATGGGACTGTGCCAGGGAAATTGTTATTTTATTTTGGGCCCATCTCTGTAAATATGATATCTAATGCGGCTGGCTCGTGCCCCGAGAACTGTTATGTTAGGAATTACAGATGTAAGAGATTTGAATGGTCTTACTTACCCTTCAATTTGAAGAAAAGTGTCCTTCCAGCGTCCAGATGCTTACCCAAGGTTGCTTTAGTGTTAACACACAAGAAATTGTAATTGAATATTATGATAACTATTTGTACAACTGTATGTTTATGGCTGGCAGCATTGTATGGTTTGGTTGTCTGCCATTCATGCCATTAATGGATGTATTTTTTGTACATTTTTTTGGCTATGTTTGGGATAGAGTGGGGTCATTTTGGATGTATTGCCAGTGTTGAAGGTGAAGTAATTTCCTTGAATATGTATTCAAAGAACTGATGTATGACTTTGCGGAGAGGCCACATGCGCCCATGTTTGGAATCTAATGCTTCAAGAGTAGCATTTATTCTTTCATTGTGTGGGATGTTTGTGTATAAGGATTTGACATCAATGGTGGCTATCATTGTGTTTGGTGGTAATGGTGTTTCAATGCTGAAAATGATTTGTAGGAAGTGATTTGTGTCTTTTATGTAGGATGGCAAAGAGGTGCAGAATGGTTGTAAATGTGTGTCAACGAATGAGGAAAGCTTGTCTGTTGGTGAATCACATCCGAATATATATGATTAGTCTGCCTGGATTCCCAGGTTTGTGTATTTGGTAGTAGGTAGAAGGTAGGTATGCGGGGGGGGGGGGATGTCATGGTTTTGTAGTCAATGTCTCCATATTTAAAGAGATCGTTGACATACTGTGTGATTTTTGTGGTTTGTGTTGTGATGACTGATATTGGAGTGGCCTGGAGAGGCGTGTGTGAATAATACAAAGAAAATATAAAGATAGCACAATAATACATACTAACATAGTACAGTATTTACAAGATTAGAAGATAGTACAATATTTACAAGATTAGAGATAAATGTGTGGAGGAATAATGACTTATTTTATATCATAGACTAGGAGTTACTATCGCAAGGAAAGTGCTGCCTTGAAGGTGCACAAACTTCATGTAAAACTGCAAGTTAATCTGAGTACTTGTATGTTATTACATTTGAAATCTGTGTGTGTGTAATTGGTAAACGCAGTGACGTACATCCACACGATAGATATATTAGATATCTAATATTTCAATGAGCCATGCAATGATGCCAGTGTATGTTCTACATAGCTAGTGGTCGATACGGTGGTCATTTTCTAGTTTTCACGGAAATTTCTTATATTATAAAATTCTGTATAACAATATCAAATACATATGGACGATATCAGAAGTTTCAAGTTTGTCTTTGGAGACATTATATTACATTAAATTGCATTACATCACATTTACATTACATTACATTACACTACATTATTTAACATTACATATGACACACGTCACATCAGAACACAATAGAGAATATCACTGTACCTATGTGTGTATTTTGTTCTGAGTTCAAACTACGAAACTAGCTCTCTTTAAGTTTATCTTATCATATTTAGTATGTCCCATTAGTTCATTTCGAATACATGAAGAATTGCTCGTTAATCGCAAGGTTCCTCTTCTGGAGGGTGGCAATTACCGTATTACCCACTCAAAATCTCTTTAATAAAACCTCTTTTTTATGTTTGAGGATTGGCTTTTTCCTTCTTTGAGACATTTAGTAGAACACTGTCAATAACAAATTAAGTGACGTTATTTGAAACTACTAGGTCCATGATTGCTAAATGAATTTGGTTCCGTTGTGCACTGATACCACACGACCGATACCATACACATCCCTTTATGCATTATTCTACAACTACTTTTCCACTGCAAGATCATGTTTCTTGACTTTCTTGCACGAGTCATTTTCAAAAGATGAGTGTACATCACAGTTGTATCGCAGATTCATGGTGTTTTCATTGTTGGCTATCATCCAATTGTAATTTGAACAGGTTAAATTCCAATAATTTTATGAAAAGCCAGTGTCCAGTAATGTCAACGTATTTGACATATTTTATAATACACTACCACACCCCTAAGCAAATGAAATGTCGTAAAGCGGGAGTGAAGTACAGAAACACAATAAAAAACCCTTACCAAATAACGTGTTGATGATCATATCTTCACACATACAGTGACATAAATGTGACAATGATCAAATAATATGCAATTAAAACATCGAATAAAGTTAATGCATACACAAGAAAGTAATAGGATCTATAACAGAATCCCATGTCTGATTTCAAACTCTATGGTTTGTCAATTTAAAATGCGCCGCTATTGGTAGTCTGTGCTAAACGATCTAGGCGGTTTTCTTCCTCCATTACAAAGCCCGACATTTGACCACAAATTCATGGTTAGCATGACTCTAGCACCTTTCACAAGAAACACAACTGGTTCTAATCCTGACATGTCATCAGAGGGAATCTTTTTTGCCATTTCTGATGAATGGCGAGCGTTAATATGTGCAATTGGATGTTCAAGCTTTGTTAGTTGCACGTGATTATAATTGGCAACTTGTTCATTGCTATAGAAAAGTCTAGTAGCATCTTCAAATTCTTCAATATTTTTTATATTGGATGGCTGACGGGTCAGAAGTAATTTCCAATCATCAATATTTGACTCGCCTTTGCGAAGTCTTTACAATAACTCTCTAAAATTGATTTGTTCAGATGTCATACCTTGTACTCGTTGATTTACTGTGAGTTTAACCAACTTTGTCAAACATTTGATATGCTTGAAAACCTTGTTCACCAACAGCGCTTGATGGTTTGGCATGATAAAGAGGTTTATCTGCCACTGGTGGTAACTGACCTGGATCGCCAGTTAAAATTAACGAGTTTCCTCCAAATACTTTGTCGTAACAACCAGTTGCTTGTTTGCAACGTTTGTCTATCCAACCAAAAGTAACTTGGCCAAAGCATAGAATACTCATCAATGATGATGTAATCAATATCAGTCAGATTCTCTTGCAATCGGCACAAACTTTGACCTGTTAGATCTTTTTTACCTTGTGATCCTACAGGTAACTTCAATAAGGAATGAGCAGTCATTCCTCGTATATTATACGCTGCTTTTCCAGTTGTAGCTGTAATAGCGCACCTGCTTTGTAACAAATTTCGAATTCCATTGATAACATAACTCTTACCAGTCCCTGCTACGCCATTTATAATCAGACACAATGGCTCTTTAGGTGATGATGTATCATTAAAATGAGATTTGACTATGTCGTAAGCAAGTTTTTGCATTTCACTGAAAGTGTCAATGTCAACATCATCATATTGCTCATCCACAATGAATTCATCTTTGTTTGTTTTTAACCATGAAGGCATTTCATGGATTTTTTGTTCAGAGTAATACCTCTCTCAACGTGTGCCAGTCATACAATGACTCTGGTGTAAGCTCAGATGTGTCAAACGGTGTATGAAGAACTGATATAATCATCCACTCCTCTCGAGTTGTCTCTGGTGGTTCGGAAGATTCAGCTTCTGGTTATTGACTTTAAATAACAGCTTGTAACTTGTCAAACCAATCAGGGACATTCTCTTGTCCATAAGGTGTTTGCAAGAATTCTTGCCAAGAATTGATGAAAGTATCGTCAATAGGGTCTACTTGATCACCCCATGCGTTACTCTGAGTTTTTTTCCTAGGTTGATACCTCAAAATTTGGTATTTGCAATAAAGACCAAAATTTTGACCTTTTGGATTTGGAGAATATGTAGGAAATATTCTTGGTATAACATTCTCTGGCAGTTTTGCCAGTTGATTGTTTACAACTTTGTACGTTGTAGCAAACTGGACGAAGTTCATATTCATAACGTCTTGTGAACTATCATATTCATGACGATTAGCATATACGTCAAGAAGTGAATGATCAGTGCATGATTCACCTTCTTCAACATTTTCACGCACTCTACGTGAACCATTTAAACTTACTGGGATCACATTAAATGATGAGCTATAAAGTTTTAATGACAATAATTGATGCATTGTCTCTTGCGCAGCATAATCTCGTTCACCAAGGGATTTCGTAACTATTTTTTTAATAGCTCGATGAGGCTCGCTTATTAATATCTACATTTTGAACAAAAGAATTGAATGTTTGTTTTAATAAAGGTGATCTTTGCTCGCCTTTGGTTGCATATTTTGTGAGATATTCAACACAAGCATAGTGATCGATAACCACTTGAATGTCGCAATTGGCTCTCCATCTTTGGAGTTGAAGTATTTGATGATCATTTACTCTAGCATCATTTCGTTTAGTTACAATTTTAGCTCTATAATGATTATCATCTGCTTTAGAGTGAATTTTTTCAAATTCTAGCTTTGTCCTTGCACAGTGCTCAAAAGGAAAATGAAATCGACATTTCAAATCTGTTTCATTTGTACGATGGCCGAGAAGGGCCATGTTATTACACTTGCCTCTTTTTTCCAAACACGCGACGTTTTTGTTTAATTACCACACGACTTTTTTTTTTATAAAAATTAAATAAAATAACTCGCGACGTTTCTTCTGTTCAAAATCGTAAGCGAGTTTTTTAGTTTAGAAAAACACGCGATGTTTTTTGTTTATAGAGTAACACGCCACGTTTTTTTAGAATTACACGCGACGCATTTTGTTTTGAATAAAAATGCGACGTTTTTTCTTTGTAAAAGATTTGACGCTCTTTATGTAGCTGATTAATTATTATGTAGCTGATTTTATTCAGTGTTCATTTCAGTGAAGGAAGATGGGAGCATTTATATGGTTTGTACATCACGCCCATTCAAATGCAAATATTCAAATTTTAGATGTGAAATTAACAATATTGTGCATTGTCTAATCGATTTATCTTCCATAACAGGTTTAATTTTTCTCTATCTTTTCAGGTTATTCATTCTTATACTGACTTTACTTATTCAAATGAGTTTGTGTGTCTTGCCATCTTACACACCAGCTGCGGTTGGAGTCGTACAAGATGAGCAAATAGCAGATGTGATACGTCAATATATTGCGCAGGGATACAGTAACGCCGAGATACTGGGGTTCTTAGGAGTTATTCACGGTATTGCTATAGGGATGCGCACACTTAAACGCTGGTTAAAGGCTCTGAGGCTAAAAAGACATCGTCGTGCTAATGAAGCACCATTAGAAGAAATTGTATCAGCTATATTGATGGAATGGAATGAGTATACAGGATCTCGAGTTGGATATCGGGATATGACCAGGAGACTTAGAATCAGGCATAGTTTGATAGTGAGACATGATACAGTAATGCATGCACTTAGAGTAATTGATCCTGAAGGAGTTGAGCACCGAAGGCGCCACCGTTTACAGCGACGAAGATACTCTACCCCGGGACCAAACTTTCTGTGGCACTTGGACGGTTGGGACAAGCTCAAGCCCTTCGGATTTTGTGTTCATGCATGTATTGACGGCTTCTCACTCGAATTCTTTGGCTTGAAGTCGGTTCAACAAACAAAGATCCAAAGGTGGTTGTTAAGTACTTTTTGAGCACTGTACAACAAGTCAAAGGCGTCCCAAGGTTAATTCGAACCGATAAAGGAACAGAAAACTGCTGGATTGCAGTTTTACAAAAGTTTTTTAGGCGGAATGATGCAGATGGCCTGGCAGGAAATAAGAGCATCATTCAAGGTAAGAGCACAGCAAACCAGAGGATCGAGGCATTTTGGTCAAAGCTTAAGCAAGGGGCAGGTGGTTGGTGGGTAAACTTTTTCAAAGACTTGCGTGATTCTGGAATCTATAGAGATCATGATCCACTCCACAGAGAATGCCTAAAGCTTTGTTTCATGAATGTCCTAAGGCGCGAGCTATATTCATTATGGAATACGAAACGCATAGAAGTAAAAGGAAATGAACCTGACGTAATGGGAGGCAAACCTGATGTGATGTTCTTTCTGCCGGAGGTTTATGCAACCACAAATTATTTAGTCAGAACAGACGATAGAGATGTGAGAATTTGTCAAGAGCTGTACAGCCATCAATCTCGCGACTATTCGGTGGAAATTGAAGAACTAGCCGCAATTGTAAGCCCTGGATATGAATTACCGAGTGGTACTGAAGAAGCGACACGATTGTTTTTGACAATTACCACGGAACTTGACCGTCTAGGGTTTTAGTACCGAGTCCTATTTTTTATGAAGTACTTTAATTGTTTAATGTCAAACTTACAAACATATATTTCAGAAATATGAATATAATTATCACTGTTTCTATAACGATAGGTTGTCTTCATAAATTAGTTCAAATTAAATTTAAATCTTAGTTCCTAATATCCAGTTTTCATCGATATCGACGCAATCAAATGCCCTGCCAAACTTGTTATTAAAGTTATTAATATATAGGCAAAATAACGCTCATTTTGACTGTATGATAAACAATTAACTCAACAATCCAACCATAATATCAAAAATACTGAGAAACAATAATACAAAATATGAGTATAGCTGCATCTTGCATCTTCCCTAAATTTTCATGCATGCAGTTGGCTTCGTTTAAAAACAGAAAAAGAAAAACGTTCAAAATTTCCATTGCCTCTGGCCTTTTCTCTGCATCATAATCAAAGCATTTAATCAGTACTGTCTTCAAATCCTTGTTTTTTGGGAGAAGATCATGTAGTGCAAGGGGGAGCTCTTTCATTTTAAAACAACGGTTGATTGCGAACGAAGAATCTTCATTCCTTTCCACGGCCTGATCATCGATTTGTCCCCAACAATCTTTAGCTGTGTACAACTCAACCAGGGTACAAGCAAGGGACCAGACGTCTGCTTTGGTTGTTGCCTTCGCTTTATCGACAAGGCATTCTGGAGACATGTAATTAGGCGTGCCGGCGATACTTGAGCTTGTCACATGCGATGTTGTCTGCGCAGACTTTATCTTTCCAAGTCCCATATCACAGAGTTTCGTCACATAAGATTCACTGGCGACTAAGACGTTTGCCGGCTTGATGTCTCTATGCAGTATTGGTGGTTTTCGATTATGTAAATAAGCGACTGCTTGAACTATCTGGCGTCCTATGAAATCTTTCTTATCTGATGGAATAGTGAAAGCGCATCCACCATCATCTTCATCTGAAAAAAGGAGATCTTCTAAATTCGCTCCGTAACTAGTTCGGAAACGATGTAGATTGCGCTTTTTCCTATAGATACAGCCATTATTTGAACGATATTTGGGTGCCGTATTTTGCTATGTACTTGCACTTCTGACTTCAGGATATTTGAAATCAGTTTCATTTGTCTAACTTTCATTTGCTTTACTGCAACAGATGTACCAGCCCACACCGCTTTGTAAACAGCACCGAATGTTCCTCTTCCAATCTCGTCAATCTTAGGGTCATAGTGTAGATCTTTCTTTTCAATAATAGGAATTCCATAAGAAGCTGACTCATAGTCCTCACTGTCTACCAATGTTAGTGCTTCTTTTTTATCGCTTTTCCCACTTGGCACACTTAACTCTTCACAATGTGATGGCACGCGGGTGATAATGTTGCGCTTGACAATTGAGACTGCATTTGAGACTTCTTCCTTGCCGTCGTGTTGAACCTTAACGCTGTATTCGCCTTCCTCGGAGAGAGCCAAACAGCAATAATTAAAACCCGCTCTATAAATGACGCCATTTCTATACCATGTATACATCGTTGAGTCTGCATGGATGTGAAGTGACAACTGCAATGACCAGTTGCTTTTCATCGAATCCCCAAACATCAGTTGGGTGATGTAAAATTATCGATAATTCATCCGCTTTCGACATTGGAAATTGATAGAAATTTTCAGGTTCACAGTTGCCCGGACTAACAGGACTTTGATTCTTGGTGTGATCTATAACTTGTACAAGGTAGTGCTTTTCACCCTTTGCGATGCTAGTAATAGTGAAATTTGACTCTGGAGGCTGAAACTGGTTGAAAGGAGTCTCAAGTAAGTTAGGATCATTTGTAGTTGCGACTTCGTAACAATTTTCCCGGCGAAAAGAAGAAATACTTACTTCTTGCTCAGAGTACAAAGAATGGAAAGTATACTCGTACTGTACAAATATACCATTGCTGCTAATCCATTCATTTGTACACGTCCAAGACTCGTCTGTTTCTACCAAAGAAGGTATTAACACCTGTTGTTCGGGGTTAGGTGTACATGTATTCGAAGAGGCTGACATTGAGGTCATTATTGATCCAACGGATGATCCACTTTCTCCGAACATTACCTCCGCAGAGGAAGGCAACAACATCTGATTTCTTGAAAGAGACGAACTTGACGATGCTGAACTAATTTTCTCTAAATCTCCCAAGCTATCTTCATCAGATTTTTTTTCAGTTGTCATCAAAAACAGATAAGTACGGCCAGAGTATAACCCGTAGGATTTTAAATATTCAGGTAATGTAACAGCATTTTCGTCACAATCTCTGAAAGACGTAATAACCTCTTGTTGAAAATTTCCCAATTCTGACTTCATGTTGGACAAATGTCCCTTCTGCGACTTTCCTCCAGGAAAAAAAGTCCTTCAGCTTTCTTCAGCAAGCCAGTTGCACTTGCCTCATTTGGCAAGTATTCAATTCTTCTCGTTCCTCCACCATGCTGTAGTTGGACACGCTTGTATTTGGAGTTTATATCAGTTCTATGCAACCAACTGACGACAACGTAATTCTTTTTGCAACTTCCTTTTTTTTGCAACTTTTCCATCTTGGGTTTCTAAATTAACATCCGAAAATATAGGATCGCTTAAAATTAGAAAACTAGTCCCTCCGAATTTACGCCCTTGTAATATACACAACAAATACTGCAAGTATTTTAAATTAAGAATACTAGAAATAGTGACGCGCCGCAGCGACGGGGGCATAGGGGCCAGCTGTCCTCTTTCCCGCCGAATTGAAAATTAAAACGTCCTCCTATGAACCTTCAAAACCGTGTTCACTTTAATTACGAATATCAGCCATTCTATGCCTTTTTCTAAAACCACTGATCTGAAACACTTCCCCCGCGGGCCTAAACTGCTTTCTAAGGCCTGATTTACAACAGCATAAGGAATATATAGGCATATTTAGACTATACGATGAGTTGTATGCGATTATCATTCTGCATGACAAATGCAAAAAAGTGGCCACAACCTTTCACATTTCATTCATGGCGGAATTTGTAATGTCACGTTTGTATGTTTGTTTACAAGTTCACATACGCCAGGGTAAGAATCGTATACAACAAATCGCACAGTGTAAAATGGTCTTAAAAAACAAGGGGGAATTTCGTTTTAGACTAATTAGCATATTTGTTTACATTTTCGGTAAGCCAATCAGAATGCATAAATCTTGACTACTTACTTCCGGTATTAAATACCTGAAAAATGTAAACAAACATGCAGGTTTGTTCCAAACGAAATTCCTCCTTGTTGCCTTAAAAAGCATTTGAGTAAAATTTTCGTCAAGTTTTGTTTGTTCACATATAAAGGCAAAGTATAGGTTTTCAGTTTAAAAATGTGGTCTATATAGTTGAAATGCAAAAATTCTTGATTTAGTTATAACACAATGCCCAAAGGCATAGACATTATACCGCGTTGCTGCGTTGGCATTATAAACTGCTTAAAAATAGCTACCTTTGGATTAACCGCAGAATTTGGTGTGGCCGCAGAATTTCCTTCTTTCGACCGTATTTTGTTTACCAGGCCTTGAATGTACTTTGTTCTTTCCACTGAAAAACATGTTTTATTCAATACGATACAAATATACTAGTAACTCGACGTTTATTTTAGGGACAGATCTAATTTTTGCATGTAAACACATGCATTAGCAACTCTAGTGTTACTCTACTACGGTTAACTTGACACAAATAGGCATAAATTTAAACTAAAATACTATCTGACTGATCTTTAGTTAAATTTGGGTTCTTCGTAAACTGGAAAGAAAATAATAAATGCTGATTGCTGACCATAAATTTGAAACTATATCAATTATACAAAAAGTCCGAGAGAATCATTACATAGATTTCATATATTTTATAAACATTTGTCAAATGAAGCTTTAATATAATCATAATGTGGATTGCTTTGATTCAAAAGAATTTAAATATAGAAAATTAAATGATTATTTATCAAACATTATAACAGTACCTTTTCTGCTGACATGTTTGCTGAGAATACACAGAACCGCGCCGGTGCCCGGTGTAATGTTATTCCATAGTAATTATTTTCATTTACGAGTAAACAATTAAAAGCCCCGCGTGCTGTTTCGAAAAAATGTCGCGTGTTATTCGAAACAAAAACCATCGCGTATAATTTCGAACAAAAAACGTCGCGTGTTATTCTAAACAAAAATCATCGCGTGTCATTTCGAACAAAAAACATCGCGTGTAATTTTCTTCGGAGGACGCCGCATGTTACTTTAAACAAAAACGTCGCGTGTAATTTGAGCAAAAAACGTCGCAGTTTAGACACTGGCCCTTCTCGGCCATCGTACATTTGACTTTTTTCTAAGACAATAACTTGTACTACAACGAGTGTGTCGTTGAACCATATTTAAAAGATCTACATAATCTGATTGTTTTTCATGCTCATGGATGTCTTCATGAGGTCGTTGACATGGATGAACCTCAGGTCTTATCCACATTTCCTCATCTGGTGGATTTGGACTATTGGTTGATAACAACCAATCAACATACTGACATACTGTCTCAGCAGCTTTCTGACCAGCTTCAATATCCTGGTCTAGTTCTGTTGTATCAGAACAGTCATTTTCATCTTTAAACTTCTGTGCTAAGAAACCTTTCAAAGCAGCAGTCTGTGTTAATTGACACAAACCTGGGTCATTATTTAATTTAGCAGTTACATGACAATGGATACTACCTCTGCCTTGATACTCATATCTGAACCAGTGCCACTTTGCACCAAGCGTTTCATAAAGCCAGTGTTTAACAAAGCTTTGTAGTCTCTGTGTGAAAAACCAATCCACAAGATAGGGATTGTTAATGACATTTTGTCACCTTAATTCACTATGAATATTAGAATCTTCACAATCTCCATTAGCATTAAGTAATGCATGCAACTCAGGCCAATGCATATATGCTGAAGAAAAAGTGAAAAACAATGTTGGTGCTCCAACATTAGTAATGATGGCTTTAAGTTCCTCTCGAACTCTGTTCCAGTAAGCATTTGTACCTGCAATATTCCCAACGTATCTAGAAACCTTAGACATGAAAACATTGGCACTGTTACTGGCAGCCATTTCTCGCAGTTCCTCAATAGTGAGATGTGCTTCACCTGGATTTTGTTTCAGGAATATTCCACTTTGCTGTAAAATTCGTTTTCTTTGAATCATATTGAAAGCCCAATATGAAAACCTAGGATGGTTTGCAAAACTGTATAGCCATTGGCCATCAATAACTTCAGCAAACTTTAGAAGATGCTTTATTCGCTCCTGAAGAGGAACATCTCTCAGAAGTTCTTGATTAGTAGGATCACCTTTTCCATCAGGAAATAACATTGGGAAAGCCATTGTGGCCAAATGTGATACCTGATATTCATTAATAGGTTCATTTTCAGCTGTAGGCCATGCCATTGGCTCATTTTCACAAAGCTGATTTCTAACTGCTTCAATTTCCTGTTGTTACTGTTCACCAACAGGTAAAAAACTACTCATCTGTGTTGAGTCATTGTAAACAATATCCTCAGAAGGATTATCAGTTGGGGGACCCATATCAGGAGAACAATCAGAGACAATATCATTAGTCTCAACAGTCATAAGTTCTGGTGGTTCACCATTTTCAGGCAATGAATTCAATGCATGATCATTAATTATTAATTCAGAATAATGTGGATTATTATTCTTCAGCCAAACTAAAGCATTGTGCACTTTTTCTTTTCTTACTGTGACATCTTTAAATGTGTTGTCCTTGCCTTTAACTTTGACAATAATTACTGCCAAATCCTTAGGATATCTTGGCAAAGATTTTGCAAGTTCTGTGACATTTTGTGGCAAGTTAATACAATGCCCTGAATAACCTCGTTGACCACCAGGTTTAATATATACCCTCATGATTGGCAAAGCACGAGCAATTAACATTTCCTCAACCTAAATGTATTTTATGTTGTATTTCTTTCTTCTTATACTTCCAAAAAAGTCTAGCTACTTGAGATTTACATTTTAAAGATCGCCATCTTGAATTCTATCCCTCTAATGTTCCCCCGCGACCCTTTTTATCCTTTCACAAGTTAATTATCATAAAATTACAATATATATAAATAAACATACATTATCCCCTATTTTTTGCTAGATTTTTAAAATATTTAAAAGTCCATTTAATAATATTAATATTTTCTCTATTTGTATTTTGGATTTGGTTTTCTTATTCGTTGACTAAGTCTTAATGGAGGTACAAGTTCGTTCTTTTCGAAATAGCTATTTCCATCAACTTCCTCATCCATCTCTGGCCACATAATTTCTTCTGGCGCTGTCGGGAATTGACAGATAAGATGATATAGACAAATGTTTCCTTTACTTAATTATACTCCAGTTTTGTAACACTGATTGATAGAATGAAGGTGTATGTGGTGTGGTCACGAGAGCGAGAGAGTTAGTTGAACTGAGACATTCAGTGAGTGAGGAACTGTGAGCGAGAGAGAGTAATTTATAGCCCGTGTGCTATCTGACGGCGTGAGTGGTGAGGTTCGTTGGAAATTGTAATCGACATTTGGAATACTTATTTCGTTAAAATATAAATATACATTGAAACCTATGTGAGTAATGTGACTTGTTGAGGATCACATTTGGAGGCAAATTCTCGACATAGTGGCACCAAACCGACGGGATACATTGAACTTTTGAGCAAACATATATGAATGCTTGAACTTTGGAGTTAACATGGACGGAAAAGAACAAACCAATCTCGTGAACAAGTTGACGCAGTTGGAAATCGCAACAGAGAAGTCGAAGACACTGCTGAGAGCAGGTAAGCGAGTAGCAATTAAGCGACACCTCGACGCGTTGCAAGCAACGGCCAACGAGGCCAATGAGTGCAGACGCTCCGCGGAAGCGTTAAAAATCGAACAAAAGGAAGATCTCGAAAAATTAAGGAATGGAACGATGAGTTAGATCTGAAATTTGACGCTGTAGACACGGCCATCCAAAATCTAGAACAATTCCTTTCTGAAGCCGAAAAGGCCAAAAGAGATCTAACGCACGCGGAAGAGTTAAAACAGGAACAGTTGTTGCACGAAGCGTGAATGAAAATGCAAGCTGAATTGTCTTCGGCCCCCAAACCTCAAACGGAAGGTAAAGAACCCAAAGTAGTTTCGACTGGGGCGGCAAAATTACCCAAACTCGTCATCTCCAAGGTTGGCGGCTCCTTACTGACTGGCCGAAATTTTGGGGACAATTTTCTGAGGCGGTTGACAAAAGTTCACTAGCACCAATGACGAAATTCACGTATCTGCTAGAGCTGCTAGAACCGAAGGTGAAGCGTAGTGTCGAGTCTCTTCCCTTTGGGCTCGAGGGTTATAATAGAGCAAAAGCTATTTTGAAAGAGAAATTCGGCAAGGAGTCGGAAATCGAGAAATGTTACGTGAATGAGGTTTTGGATTTACCAAATATTTCGGGAACCAACCCTCGTAAGATTGCTAACTTTTGTGATAGACTTACACACTCTGTTCAAGCACTTGAGACTATGGGGAAACTTAGCGATATAAACGGGTACGGACCAATGACTCTAGATAAGATATCGGGAATTCGAGGGGATTTGATGCGTGATGACCCTGAGTGGGAATCCTGGGATTTCGTAAAGTTAACGCATGCCGTAAACGAGTGGGTGAGGAGAAACCCCGTAACTAACTCTAGCGGGGAACGCGAGGAAAGCAGCTCGAGGAAAATGTTCCAATCTCGAAAGGAAAACCAGCGTTTCGTGCCCATGCCCAAGGGATGTGTTTACTGCAGCGATTTAAACCATAAAGCCGTACAATGCGAGAAAATTAGTGAAGTAAACGAACGAAAGAAAATCCTATCAAAAAAGGGGCTTTGTTTTAATTGCGCCATGAAACCCCATCGCGCTGCTGATTGCACCAGTAAATCTGCCTGCGGACATTGTAACAAACGTCATCACACTTCCATTTGCGATCAAACTGAGCAGCACGCTTCCGGAGATAAGAAGTTGATGACGGATGGTGGCAGTGGTGAGGGCATATTTCCTGTAGTCGTGATTAAAGTAAATGGATTAATTTGCCGTGCGTTAATAGACTCTGGCGCCGGGAGCTCTTACGCCTCAGCTCAGCTAATTAACACACTTGTCATCAAGCCGAGTGAAATTAAAAACCAACAAACTGATATGCTCTTGACATCACGCAAGGCAAAAGTTGAGTTATATGACGTAAAAATAACTTCCCTCGACGGAAGATACGAAATGGTGACGCGATTAAGCAAGGTTGATAAGAGCGAGCTTCTGTTCATCGAAAACCCCGAGTACGAAAAGTTGATAAGGCAACACCTTAGCGAGGTACATATGGATGATCACTCCACGAAAACCCAATTACCCATCCACGTCATCCTCGGAAGCGGCGACTATGCCCGAATAAAGACAGCTACGAAGCCTCTCATCGGGAGAGAAGGAGATCCAGTGGCAGAGAGAACTAAGCTTGGATGGATGATTCTAAGTCCTGGGACCGAGTTCGAGAAAACGAAGATGCTCATGACGCAGACCTCACAAGTAGACTTCGACAAGCTATGCCGTCTGGACGTACTTGGTATCGCAGACAGTGCAGAAAACGATCAGCTTCCTGTGTACCAAGAATTCCAGGAACAACTCGAGCGAAGTTCTGAGGGATGGTATGAAACGGGGCTCCCGTGGAAACCAAATCACCCCCCTCTGCCTGCCAATGAAATGGGGAGTAAACGACGATTGGAGAATTTAGTAAAGCGACTAAATCCAGTGACGGTACGACGAACAACACGTCATTGTACAGCAGTTGGAGAACGGAGTGGTCGAGCTAGCTCCATCAGTAGCGAGTGATAGGGAGTTCTACATTCCCCACAAAGCGGTTGTCAAGAACACAGCAGAGACGACTAAGCTTCGGATCGTGTATGACGCATCGGCAAGAGAGTCCAAGACGTCGCCGTCTCTGAATGATTGCCTGAACCCGGGTCCCTGCTTGCAAAATCTTCTCTGGTCGATTCTTGTTCGATCTCGATTCCTTCCCATCCTGCTCACCGGTGATCTCCAGAAAGCATTCCTACAGGTCAGGATGAAAGAAGCCGAGCGTGATGCACTTAGGTTTCATTGGAAACCGCCGGGAAGTGACGACATAATCGCATACCGGTTCACGAGAGCGCTGTTTGGCCTGACGAGTTCTCCCTTCCTACTAAACGGTGTGTTGAGCGTGCATTTGAAGTCGTGGGAACCGAAATACCCTGACCCCTAGTCGAGGAAATACGCAAGAACCTCTACGTTGACGATCTTATGACGGGGGGAGCAACGATCTCTACGATAAAAGAAAAAGACAGCCAGTGAAATCTTCGAAGACGCCAAATTCAGATTGCACAAATGGCACTCGAATGTGAAAGAACTTGAGAGCCCATCAACGAATGACGACGAAGTCACGTTCGCAAAGCAAGAGCTCGGTGATGAGAAACCGCAGACCAAACTTCTGGGCCTCCCATGGGACAAGTCGACAGACCGAGTAGGTGTTACGCTCAGTTGTGGGGAACATGGGACGACCAAAAGAAGTGCGTTATCCCAACTTGCGAGAGTATACGACCCACTCGGATTGGTATCGCCAATGACGTTGCAGGGAAAGAACCTTTTTCGAGACATGTGCGAGGCTCGTCTTCCCTGGGACGGTGAACTGCCTGAGACAACGAAACAACGCTGGGAGGAGTGGTGCAAAGGACTGCCTCGAAGCTACGAAGTTCCGCGTTCCTTAGCTCCGCATCAAGAGCCAGTGTCAGCCATCACACTACATGCCTTTGGCGATGCGAGTAAGGTCGGAGTGTCGGCCGTGGTCTACGCGGTTGTGGAGCAGGAACATGGAACCACACAAGGCCTGGCATGCGCCAAGTCACGAGTGGCGAAGCGTGATCTCTCCATACCTCGTCGCTGGACATATGGCAGTTAATTTGGTGTCGAACGTAGAAAGTGCAATAGATCAGCGAGCCGTATTGTCTGTCCATTGTTGGTTAGATTCCACAGTAGCGCTCTACTGCATTAACGGTCAAGGCGAATATCGCCAGTTCGTTGCAAACCGAGTGGCCAAGATTCAAGCACATACACGAGTGGAATGGCATCATGTACCGACGAAACAGAATCCCGCAGACGTGGGTAGTCGTGGTGGAAGTGTCGTTGGAAACGAACTGTGGAGTAATGGGCCCCAATGGTTAAAAGATCCTACCAAATGGCTGCCAAAACAAGTGCTCGAAGCTACGCGAGAGGTGAAAGACGAGATAAAACCGACGAAGAATCCACAAGCCTTGACAACGGTGAGACGACCAATAAGCCCCGATAGCCTTGAAGGACTGCTCATCAAGTTTTCCCTGCGAAAAGTGCTTAGAATTTGCGCCTGGATCAATCGGTTCGTGAAGAATTGTATGGTGACCCGTAAAAACCGGAAAATGGGACCGCTAGTGTCAGAAGAGATAGAAGATAGCGAGTTGTGGTGGATAAGAAGAGCGCAAAGTGAAGTCAAGGAGGGTCCAGAGTTCAAGGATATACGGCAACAATTGAACATACAGCTTAATGAAAGCGGAATTCTCAAATGTCGCGGTCGGATTGACGAAGATTACCCCATGTACCTACCCCGTAATTCCACCTTCACGAAAAAGGTAATCGAACGAGCGCATCTGGCAACACTCCATGGTGGGGTCGCTATGACCATGGCGAAAGTACGTGAACGGTTTTGGATACCAAAGTTGAGACGGTTGGTGAAACAGGTGCGAAAGGCTTGCCACAGGTGCGTAAGATTTCGAGCTCGAGCGTATGAGAAGCCACCACCTGGTAAGTTGCCAACAACAAGGACGCAAGGGTCAACACCGTTTCAAGTAGTTGGGGTGGATTTCGCGGGGACCAATACGATACCGTACAAAAGCAAAGGCGAAGAGAAAGGCGTACCTTGTGCTATATGGGTGCAGTTTAACGCAACCAGTACATCTCGAGATCTTGCGTTCAATGGAAGTAGCAGAATTCATACCAAGCTTAAAAAGATTGATCGCGAGACGTGGTCGGCCAAAGATCATATACTCTGACATCGCCAAAACCTTTAAGGCAGCTGACAAGTGGTTGAAGCAATCACACGAAAGGATGAGAAATTTCATGCATTCCTGGCTGATAACGCAATCGAACGGAGGTTCAATCTCAGTCGTGCACCGTGGTGGGAAGGCCAATTCGAGCGTCTTATTGGTCTGTTCAAACAAGCGTTCTACAAAACGATCGGCAATGGAATACTGACATTGGAGGAGTTAGAAGAAGTGGTCTTGGACTTCGAGATTGCTCTCAACAATCAGCCGTTGACCTACCTCGAGGACGACATTCAATTACCAGTAATAACCCCATGCTCAATGCTGAGCATTAACCCCAATGTCCTACCAGAAGTCGACGCCCACAATCTGGGAGATAGTGAATTGCGCAAAAGAGCCAGGTTCTTACGAAGGTGTAAAGAAGCGATGTGGAATCGTTGGATGAAAGAATACGTCCGCAGTCTGCGCGAACAGCACAAACAACGAGTCAGTGGACAGAAATCCTACCCAAAGATCGGCAAAGTTGTCATGATTAAAGATGAAGACAAAAGACGTAACGTGTGGAAACTCGGCGACCTCGAGCGAGCAGTCCAGCATATCTACCCGTTGGAGTTGTCCTGCGACAGAAAGAAGTGGAGCCCTAACCCCGAAGCACCAATCTTTACCCCTCGCCCCACCCAAGACGCAGCAATAGCAGCGAGGATACGGTTGAAGCAAGACGCAGAAGTGAAAGAAGACTAGCAGTGAACAACAGTGAACGCATAAACTAGCTTAATCTTAAATTTTATATATCTTTTGTTATAGGAAGTGAACAATGAACTTCACAAAAACGAAGTCATTCCCTTCATGGACATATACCTCATTTCTGAGCTATATGGGGGAGTGTGTCGGGAATTGACAGATAAGATGATATAAACAAATGTTTCCTTTACTTAATTATATTCCAGTTTTGTAACACTGATTGATAGAATGAAGGTGTATGTGGTGTGGTCACGAGAGCGAGAGAGTTAGTTGAACTGAGACATTCAGTGAGTGAGGAACTGTGAGCGAGAGAGAGAGTAATCTATAGCCTGTGTGCTATCTGACGGTGTGAGTGGTGAGGTTCGTTGGAAATTGTAATCGACATTTGGAATACTTATTTCGTTAAAATATAAATATACATTGAAACCTATGTGAGTAATGTGACTTGTTGAGGATCACATTTGGAGGCAAATTCTCGACAGCGCTTCCTGATCATTCTGCTTACATAATTTAAACGGCTTAATATCGTCTGGGTGACGGCACAGCGTTAACCCGCTTTCCTCTTGCTCTACGATAATCTTGTTTCCTGTTTCATTTATGTCAACGATCGTATATGGTTGTTTGAGGAAAACAGGATCAAATTTTGCCGCTTTGTTGTAATTTCTAACCAGAACTTCTTTGCCAATATTAAAGTTGGATTTCTTCCTATATTTGGAGCCGTTGACATCTTCTTCAAGATCAGATTTTCTATTCCTATCTTCTTCTCGTGCTTTCCTAACATCTTCCTCTGTCACATATCTTCTTGGAAAATCTGAACGTTGCCCGTCTCTGAAGAGCATGGCCGCCGGAGGAAGACCAGTTGCTGGATGGGGTGTTTGTCTATAATTATTCAATGCTCTTCTTAGTGTTTCTTTTTCTGGGACTCCATTCTGATACCCGATTTTCATCGCCTTGCCCAAAGGTCTCATAAACGTTTCATGGCAATCTTTAAAATGTAAATCTCAAGTAGCTAGACTTTTTTGGAAGTATAAGAAGAAAGAAATACAACATAAAATACATTTGGCGACGAGGATTCTTTTCTCATAAGAAGATATTATTTGCCTATGAAAATTGTTCGAACAACTAAGGTCAAAGAACAAAAATAATCGTATAAAGTTTGTTCATACTTGCTTGCTTCATAATGGCCACTGATAATGGACGTTCAGCAACGCTTTATTTTGACCCTGATAGTCATCCGGATGATACTTTAAAAGCTTTCAATGAGTTTATTCAATCATATGAGTTACGATATGAGGCTGAGTATCCTGACCCACCAAAAGTCTCCCTCGATTCAGCTATTGAACGCTGGAAATTTACAAATCCAGATACGAAATTCGATCTCGAACAATACGATGTGATAAAAGAGGAATGGCGATCGAAAGATAAAGTCGCAAAATTACTTGGTATGTTTTCCTCAAAAAGAATGTGGAAAGTCGCAGAACCAAATGAACAAAACCGAAAGAAAACAACATGGAGAGAGTTCGTCGATAAAATTCAGAAGTATTACAAACCAACGGAAAATCTTACGCTGAAAAATCATCAATTTCGTACACTGACACAAGCGACAAATGAAACGTTCCCAGCTTTCTGCAATCGTGTATGCAAGGAAGCAAAACATTGTAACTTTAAATGTGAGCACGAGGACTGTACGGCAGAAAGTACAGCTATCAGAGACCAAATCATTATTGGAACAATTAACGACAAAATAAGAGAAGAAGCACTTAAGAATGCATGGGGCCTAGAAGAGCTGCGCAGAGAAGGCATGCATATTGAAAGTGCGGCGAAAGGTGTTGAAGAGCTTAGTGGTGAGAATATGGTGAAGATGGGCAAGTACTCCTATAAGAACATGAACAAGAAGCCGCGTACAGTTACAGGAAAACCACGAGCATGTTATTACTGTGGTCAAGAAATAAAAGGGTCTGTAATTGAGCATCTCAAGAATTGTAGGGCTAAGACAAGCAAATGTAATTTCTGTAATGCTGTTGGGCATTACGAATTAGTATGTAGAAAAAAGAAAACAGTAAATGAAGTGAAATCTGAAGAACCAGAAAAAGTTCAGCAAGATGAAGTGTATAATATCAACCTTTTTAGAATTACAGAAAAAAGCAAACAAGCTAAGGATGACTTTAAAGTCCAATTGGTTATTAATAACAGTCTTGCTACTGTTCTGGCAGACACTGGAGCAAACATTAGTGTATGTGGAATTAAAGAGGCAGAACGATGGAATCTTGTACACAGGATGGTAAACACAAAAATCAAACCATATAACAGTGCAACGATACCGGTTGTAGGAATTTCTAAATGTGCTGTAAGCTTTGGTAACTCCTCTGTTCCTGTGGACTGGCATATCATTAATAGTTAATGTGAACCGGTGCTCGCAGGACAAACAGCAAGGCATTTAGGAATAATTAAGTTCGAGAAGAAGCCCGACGTTTTTCAACCAGTACGAATGATACAATCAAATGAGAAGGAAGCTCTTCAAGACATCTTGAATTCTATCCCTCTAATGTTCCCCCGCGACCCTTTTTATCCTTTCACAAGTTAATTATCATAAAATTACAATATATATAAATAAACATACATTAAACCTGAGTCAAGTTTTGCAATTCATCTGGGACGGATGAAGATATCATTGAATTTTCAATTGAAAATTTTCTAGGATATTTTTTATCTCTAGAGCATCGTGAACACACAATAAGCTGATTTTGGTTTAGACTTCAGGGGCCATGCCTCCTGACATATTGTACATTGACTGACAGTATATTGCACAGATTTATGAAACTTGTTCATGTTAACTTTAGCCCAATATTGTTCTTCAATACCACCATAGTTTGTGTTGTCAAACATATTTAAGTAATCTTGTTGATTTATTTCATGTTGAGGCTGTGACACTCTATAAGCCTGCTTTTGGCTTTTAGACAGTCTATCTTTATGAAGCCTGATTTGTCTCTGACAGTCAGTTTCCTCTGATCGCTTTTGTTTTTTATTCAGTCTGTCTTTCTCAAGTCTAGCTTGCCTCTCACTATCAGTTTCCTCTGACCGCTTTCGTTTTAAAGACTCACTTACTTTTTGAAGTCTAATTTGTCTTTGACTGTCAGTTTCTTCTGACCGCTTTTGTTTTTTAGATATGCTATCTTTTTCAAGTCTTATTTGTTTCTCACTGTCAGTTTCTTCTGAATGCTTTTGTTTTTTATATTTATTGGCTTTAGTAAGTCTCACTTGTTTGTTAATATGTTCATTTTCCATTGAAAATAGTTTTTTCTGGTATTCATATTCTTTGATATGTTCTTTTCTGGTATTCATATTCTTTGATATGTTCAAGTGTTTGTACTGAAACATTAAATTTCGTTAAATGGATAGGTACAATTTCAAATAAATTTATATTCAATTTTGTTGAAAGTACATACAAAAATTGTTTTAACTCCAGAATATTAGTGAATTTCATTTCCATTAGGATCAAGCATGCCACCCAAGTCTATGGCATGGGAATCAAACAAATAAAAAGAGTTTGTTTGATTAATTATGGCCATCATATATAGCCTTTTAATATTAAAATAGCACAACTATGATTCATGAATGTATTCAAAAGTGCTGAATGAATACAACAGTAGGGAGACTCAACTTCTTGGTCAGTTATGACAAGACCTTGCAGCTCTTATCCATAATTTATAAGCCAAAAAAGGTTTGTATTTTCAATATTGTTTTGTGCTTATTTTCAATATTGTTTTGTGCTACAATGGGCTCTACATCCATTGGTGGTTTGGTGTTTTCTACCACTACAGGTAGTTCAATAGAGTGTACCTCATGGGGCTTTGCCACAACGGGTAATTCAGTATTTTGTCCCTCATGGGGCTTTGCCACCATGGGTAATTCAGTATTTTGTCCCTCTGGGGCTTTGCCACCACAGGTAATTAAGTATTTTGTCCCTCATAGGGCTTTGCCACCATGGGTAGTTCAGTATTGTGCACCTCATGGGGCTTCGCTACCACGGGTAGTTTAGTATTGTGTACCTCGTGGGGCTTTGCCACCACAGGTGGTTCAGTGTTTATATCAATAGGGTCTACCACCACGGGTAGTTCAATTTCATAAGAAAACATGTTCGTACATGAACCACTTAGGTCTAACACAATTAATCCACTACTTATAGCTTTTAAGTAAATTTTGTCTCCTTGCATTAAGACATTATTTAAAGTTGTTTTCGACCAATCTATCATTGGAATATTCTGGGTTGTTAAAACTGCCGATAAGCTCATGAAAGCACATTGCTTACCTCTAGATTCAACACTAAAACGTTCATCGCCTTGATTAATATCAGAGGAAAGAAATAGGAACGTCATACTTGCCTATATTTTCCAGAAATATATGAAACCTAATGAAAATCGTTCCTGAACAGTCAACAAATCACGTAACCATATGGACATACACATTAAACGCGAAACATGCGTGCGCAATCGCAAATATTCGTAGCAGATTCTTACGGTGGCCCCCTTTCCGAGTTCCGACAGTAAATCCCAGGAAAATATCCGAACAAACAGGTAGGCAGAGACAAATATCAATAAAACAAAATTATAGTTATTTTTGTCAGAAGGGTGCAAGACTCAAAGTTTTCCGTTTATTTTATATAAAACAAAATACAATTATCTAATGCCTTTAAGGGAATGGTCATATAGTATTTGCTACCAGGGGGCAGAGACATTTGGATGGGGTATGGACATTCCCATAATGATAAGGGTGGGGTATGAAACAAACTATATTTTTTTTAGGGTGAGGTATGACTTTTTCTTTGCTTTTCTAAACAGAAGAAAAACAGGACCAATTTACTAACAAATAGAGTCAGGTAATCAAATTTCAAAAGTAGGATCAAATTTGCTGGAGTTGGTAAATGAAAATATATCAGAGGTTAGTAAGAGTGCTGTTTTTTGCGATGGGATATCGTCTCAACATCCAATATTGTTTGCTAACTATTTGAGGATGGGTATGGGGTACCAAATTTTCTCAGATTTTAAGCAGGTATCAAATAATTTTGTAAGAACTGATAATGTCTCCACCCTTGGGTAGCACATACTTCATGACCACTCCCTAATACCAAGCCAAGGGAACATCAACATTGTAATACAACAAGTACGATCGTACTATAATGGACCAGGAACTGCGTGACTGAGTTTCGATCTTGTGAAAATCGTTAAACACTCAAGAGCTGCAAGATTATGACTTGATAAACAAAAAATAGGTACGCAATGCGTACATGTGGGTAGCCTGTAAAACATTATTAACTGCGATAAAGCTGCTATAGTGGCATGTAAATATCAACTGATGCAATAAAATATTATTTTCTAGTCTTATGTTCTAATGCCATAGACAAGGGAATAAACGCCCTATAGTTAGCTGGTTGAATACAGTTATAACGAAGTCAATTTATTACACAATCTATATATTATAATATTTTATTGTATTAAATACATTTTAAACAGATCAAAACATATATAAAAGTATTTTTACAAGAGATAGGAAATGAACTTTTTTAAGCAAAATAGGTGAAGAGAACAAAAAAGAGAGTAAGGTTCTGGGATGGTGGCACACATTGTCTGATAACGTGAAGCTTAGTTTAGAAGCAGAAAAAGGTTTCAGACTTTTTTAAATTATTTTGTTTTGACATCCTTTGATTATCAGCATGTCTTTGTTACATACAAGATTGGCTATTTTGTTGATAAATCAATGTTATAGTTATGTCAATAAAGGTTAAACATTATTGTTCCAGTGAGATTATACCACTTGTTTTCCAAAGTTTATTGGCAATACGTTTCACCATTATAACTGAAGATAATAGTATGATTTCATTGATCCATTAGGAAGGTACAGGTGGTTTGCAATGTTGATTACAGATAACTTATCAGCATCAATTAGCTGGACATAATAGCACCAGTTCGTAGGTCCAAAAAGCTTAAATTTATCAGTTGACAATATCTTACCACTGTGGTAATCAGCCTGACAATCAGTCAACATTGAATGCCATCATTCATCATTGATATAAATGTGTATCGCTCAGTAGTAGTTACCAGGAAGGTACGAGTAGCATTTTCCAGTAAGGCTACCTGTGAACTTTGTTCTTGTTTACAGTCACGTATATAAAACAAAGAGTCCAAAATTGTTTCAAACATTTCAGCATAACAATTTCAAAGGACTCATCTATGTATCTGAACAATATTTTAAAGATTTTTGTTCAGTTGAAATGCACATGTGTTAAAAGTTTTGTTTTTTTAAAAAAATATGTTTTGTTAGTTATGTTCAAATAAAAGCTTCTTTTTAAACTCCAAAGCATTTGGTTTAATAGCTGCATGTCCACAAACAAGAAATTGATATAATTTATAAAACAGGGCAACTTGTTACTCCCATTTGCAATCAGGTAATGTATTTGGTTTATAGCTGAATGTCCACAAGCAAGAAATTGACAGGTGAAATATTGCATTATAATTTATAAAACAGGGTAACTTGTGACTACCATTTGCCGAATTATAATTTATAAAACAGGGCAACTTGTTACTACCATTTGCATTAAGGTAATGTATTTGGTTTAATAGCTGCATGTCACAAGCATGAAATTGACAGGTGAAATATTGAATTGTAATTTATAAAACAGGGCAACTTGTTACTACCATTTGCCGAATAAGGTAATGTTTTATTTATTTTCCATTAGTGTAACCTTGTAGTTGTAGATTCAACGCTCACCGATCACTGCTTTTTCGTCTTTAAAGTACTCGCCTTCGCTTTAAAATTTGACAAACGTATTAACGTGACTTCGGTTGCTTCCGTCCTTTGAAAACAACGAAATTTTCCGGAAGTAGAAGAACCACCGTTCGTCATCTTTCGTATATCCGACGATTACCGAAGATGTGGCACCCACACACACACACACAAACATCCGGACACTTTTTCGACTACATAGTGGTTAGCCGCGCATGCGCAGGCTACCCACAAAAATTAATCATCTAAATTACTGCTAAATTACTGCTCAGTATGGCATTTTATTTCTCTTAGTCGTAGTATGTCCTGGTTTGTGGGGTTCGCGATTATCCATACGAGACGCCGTCCACACGTATCAAATTTTGGCGGCTACACGTAAACGCGATAAAAAGTTAAAAACGCAACATAGTTTACTGAGCATGTTCTTTAGAGTGAATTCAAATTATAGTGTAATCTTGTCGAGATCTTGCTTGATGTGTGTTGTTAAAGCGTTTTACGATAACATTCCTTGAAGTTGGCGATGAAATAAGCCGAGTTATGTTTCTGCTCTACTTCAAATAATTCTGCTGTTAAATTTAGAATAGCTATATGAAGGTTAAAATAAGCCACGGCGTGAAAAATAACCATTAGTATTGAAACTATAGCTTGTTTGTTTGCCATGCATGTTTTTCATGGTTTTATATGAAGTGTTAAACACTTATTTTTATCGTCGGCCGATAGCATGCGTTACGTCATCGTTTCAAATTTATCAAGATAAGTCGTCAACACTCTAGAGAACGTCTTCAAATTTACCCTTTTTATTGGAAAACGAATAAATATTTATCCTCAAAGATTTAGTGAAAGTAATTACTGCTTAATCGTTAGTGTATGAATGGACGATTGTGTTCATGCGACAATGGTTAATACGTTTACAGGGTGTTTACATGCAGGGTGTCTCAAAATAAAACACTTTTCAAATTCATATTAGCTTCGAATTAATTAATGGTATAGGTGACAACAAAAATAAATGTCTTCTCAACAAAGGAAATTAATGTTTAAAAGTTATTCACTGAAATGCAAACTTCCATATCAATCCTTTTTTCCTCTCTTCTCTAAACATACATTACACGCAAGTTGAAATTAGCAAGACATGATTTTACTTTTCTTTGGAACTTGTGTCCACCTTGGGGGATTTAGTGATAATGTCCTCTACGTCCTTGAGGGAATCGTTAAAAACGTCTGCTAACAGACTGTTGGACTTGTTCAAATCTTCCTCCAACTTCCGTTTTTGTCCCCTCGTTGTGCGAAGTTGTTTGGACAATTTAATGTTTTGTTATTTTTCTGCCTTTAGTTCTTTCTGCAATGCGTCCAGTTTAAATCTAATTGATTTGCAGCGAGCCTTACATTGTTTCGCAATCCTCTCGATATCTGTCTGTCCAGCATCTTTATTTCCTTGGTTAATTTTGTGTAGCCCTCCTAAAAGCTGCAACTCTACTGTCTCTAGCATTTCAAGATCACGTTTGATGTCTTGCATTGTAATTATTTTTAGTGTTTCTCACAAAATAAGAATCAGTGAGAGTGTGATGAAGATCAGAAGATCTAAACTGCTTTACCTTTTATTTATATATAGCCGTATAATTAGCGAATGTCATGGTGCGGAAACTCTATTGTTGAAATCAAAAATAATGTTGTTGGTAATTATTACTGGACATTAAGCCATGGTTATAATAAAGAAATTAAAGGATGATAAACAAACCAAAAAGGCCCAATGCATGAAGTGTGTTACATGAGCATCGACAAAAGCACAAGCAATAAGTAGTAGACTCTTTAAGCATAAGACGAAACAAAGGAAATTTAAAAAGAATGTATTGCCTGCTTGGTCATATTCGCATAATTCAGCTAAAGACCGTGTTAAAGCCTTATTCCACAGGTGCTTTTTCTCAGCGAAATGCAAAATATTTCGTCTGGCTCTTTTGAATTGTGAGCAGTCAAGTAGAAATAATTCATTTGAGTGGTCACAATTGAAAAGGAACAGGCGAAATATTTTGCATTTCGCCGAGAAATTGCGCCTGTGGAATCAGGCCTTTACGCCCGGATCAAACGAGACGCAAGTCACCGCAAGTTTTCAATTCCTAATGCATGGGAAAGAGAGAAGAAATAATCTATAACGAATCAAGAAATTTAAATGTGCAAGATTTGGCGTGAAACTGATTATATTGCAGTTTGTTTGTAGTTTACAGCTAATGGTGAAAATTTTAAAGATGTATCACTTCCCCAAGTTGACTTGTTTTCACATTTTGTGTGTTTTAAACCTCACACTCCACTTTCCTATATCCTTCAGACGTTGAAAACTTGCGATGACTTGCGTCTCGTTTGATCCGGGCTTTACACGATGCAATTTTCCTTGCAATTTGCAATGCAATTCTACATTCGAGAGTTTCGTATTTGACAAATTCACATCTCTCAAAAGTGAAATTGCATTGCAAGTGGCAAGAAAAATTGCATCGTGTAAATACGACCTTACAAACAAAGATACGTAAAAATTAAAGAGGTGCATATACTATGCACTAGGTCAGTGATTATACCAACGGTTCGGCTATCTAAAAAATTTTAACGTTCTTTAAGTCCATTTGTTTCTTTCAAAGGCAAAAGCAGTGTTTATGGAGAACTTTTTCTCACTCACCGCATGTCCCATATGGTCAGTCATGATCGGAGAGGACTTAACTCAGAATTATACAAGTTGCATCATGATCACTGTAGTAAACAGGATGAATCATTGTATCGACAAGTTTCATATTGGTGTACACGTGATCCAATAATCCTTCGAGGATATGTGTCGCAACTGAAATTTCTTGCATAAAACCCTTGTTTTGTAAGTTATCACGAATCAAATTATTTTCATTCTTAAAAATATCCAAGTTGAAATCACCCAACAGCACTGTAGGTATATTAACCGACATGTTTTCTTCAATTAACCTGAGTAGTTGTGTCTGTGGATAGGTATGTGATCGATAGATGACGAAAATTTCGTAATTTGATATTGATAACTTAGACATCTGACAAGGGTTCTGACATAATATATGGTGACATTCGACGTTATCAAGATTATAGTATATGGCAATACCTTTACCACGACCAGAACTATTAAGCAGTACGTTGTATCCGGAAATTGCAATTTGTTCATCATTAACTGAGTTATCAGGCAACCACGTTTCAGATAAACAAATAATGTTAGCTCCGAGTATAGTTGGATCGCATCGTAAGTCATCAATATGTTTCCTAAGTGAACGAATGTTCAAGTGGCATATTTTTAAGTGAGATGTTTCATGCCATAATGTTGGTTTTGCATTAATAGCAACAGAAGTTAGACGATATGCTTCACTCAGTGCTTCTTGGTTAATTTTAATTTTATCAGGATTGAACGATGTCAGATACAGTTGACTGATTGACTGAATTCTACCAAGCATTACGTAGGCTTGGGCAGCTTGGTTAATGCGTTCCATGTGCCCAACTAAAGGAGTAGGTTTAGCGATTGTTTGTCCTTGAAATTTGTGCACCGTAACGGCTCAGGCTAATTTTAATGGAAACTGTATCACTTTAACTTTTGTAGAATTTTGTACTCTTTTTCTTCCAACAGTGTACTCGAAAGAAATTCTTCTAACAGGAGTCAGGTTATCCTGCCGGTGAGCACATTGCCGTGTTTTTCTTCCAGTTCCCCTGTCATCAAATTCGATGAGAATAGCTTGTACTGAATTTTCTGGACCATGACGTACAAATCCTCGTACAATACCGATACTGCCATTGACGATTCCATCTGAAAGATCGACGTTATATGTAATCAATACCCTTGAATTTTCTTTCAACTTGATCAATGGGAGAAGTGGAGTGTCCTTGATGCTTCCATCCTTGTTTACATGTGGCTGGTACGATTTTATCATGGGGTGAATATTGATAGCAGCTTGTTCAATGGCCTCCCCTTCTATTTCTTTCAATCTCTGTTGGTTGAACGCATTTACCTCGGCATTAGTGCCGAAAAGATGAACCGCTTCGACAGGTAGGGATGAAGAATTCTTATTTCCAAATGGCATATTGAAAGCAGAGTGTAAAGTGAGACCTTTAATGTTTTTCGCTGCTGTACCAGTTGGTGCTGTCAAAACAATAAATGGCTGATCTGGATGCCTATCATCATCACGCCGGAGTGTAGCTTCAGTCCACTTTGCGATGGTTTTGATCAATGTCGATTTTCCCGTTCCAGCACCACCGTGCACCACTAAAAGCGGAGCTTCGCATTTGCATAGTTGATTGTTGGTCAATTTGCGTAAATTTCGAGAGTATTGTAAAACTACATCAAAAACTCGGCGTTGATCAACATCTAACTTCTGCACGTCTTTCGCCATGGCTACTGTGTCTGAGATATCGAACCTATGGTACATGTGAAAGTCACTACTTTCGTAACTGCATCCGTCTGGAGCAGCGATGTTACCCGGGTGTCTTAAAATGTCATTAGCATTTACCTCCATTGCAATTTCCTCGTCGTTGACTTGCATTTGTTCGTGTTCTGGATCTAAATCATAACCAGTGTGACTAGCATGTACATCTCCAATGGAATCTATGAAAGCTCGACCTTGTTCAACGTTGTTTTTGTGTGGAAAAAGGGCGTTTTTCACTTTTTCAATCATTCCACGTTTTTTTCTGTACAACGCTAGACAGATATCAAAGTCACTGGGAGAAAGATCCTCTTCTGAATATATATATGAAGGCGTGGGGTTCTGTGTCTTCCCAGTACTTGTTATATCTTAGAACCGATGGTCGAATTCGTACTTTCATAAACTGTCCTTGAACATCAATCATTTCAGGAAGATATTCTGCATCATTATTATCATCTGCGCCTGTTACGATTACGTGAGAGCTTCGTTTATCATCGGTTTTCTTAAATTCTTGCTTACGTTTTGCTGTGATAGGACACGTATCATATAAAGTAGCAAACTGTGCCAAAGAGATTTTAGATAGAGAGATTGGTCGATCCGCATACTTTTCGTGTATTGATGAAGAATTTTGGACATATTTTCCTTTCTTTCCAGGAATACGTATTGTTTTGCCAGTAGTATCAGGGCCCTGAGAGTGATTGTTTTCGTATTCACAGTTTTCATCACAACTTTCGTCATCATTCTCGTCGTTATTACCAACCTTTCTCAGCAATTTGCGACGATTGGATGGAAAGCCTGAATCCACCCATACAGTTTTGATATTGGAATCTGTGAGATGGAGATTAGGATCTATGCAGTAGAGAGCTTCACATTCGCCTTTCAGTTGATGTGTAAGAAAAGTGTTCGCTATGACGCCCAATTTTTTCAGATGGTTGCTTTTCAGTGCATTCTTTCAATGCGTCAATCAAAAATGGCATGGTGCCTGATTCATCTTTTGTGTAATAATCTGTGATATAAGTGATAATGCCATAGTAATCTAAACATACTTGTATATCCATATTCGCATTCCATGCATTCAACCATTCAGGATTGTAATTGTTCACGAATATTTCATTTAAAGCTCTTTTTAAAACAATGACAATACCCCGAGCAGTAACGCTTAGTGCAGCATAATAGTCAGACTTTGAAATCTTCTTACTTTCTAGGATTTCATCCAGAGAGACGGTGATGTATTCGTCTTCGCTTAATTTTTCCAGACATTCTTTCACAGTACTTAAAATACTTTGGTAATGTTTTTTAGCATCATATTCTGCATTTGAAGAAAATTTTTCTCTCTGTAGCGGTTGGGCAATTATCGTTCGTTCACTGGGGTATCTAGGAAAACCAAACCTACAGTTATTGCCTTTCTTGCGACCAGTTCTTGTGTGTTTGTGTATCTGCACCTCGCGTACCTTATCAGTCACTTCCGAAATGGATAGGCTGCATGTCGTGAATTTATCAACGAATGCTGCAACTATACGACACTGCTCACTGGTCAATCTTCCCTGGTTGCGTAGGATTTCCATGCAGTCGATGATTCCCGGGATAACCTTTTCCATCTTATTATAATCAATCCACAGTACTCCGTGTATATGCGGTGCGCCCCGTACTTGAAATTCAACTCTATAATTGTAGAATGTCGAATGCATTGGATTGTTCTTACCAGTTATAACATTTTTCACCATAGCTTTAACCCGGTTGTTAAAATTTCGTGTCACAAGCAGTACATTCTTGCGGACTAGCTCATGCAGTGATTGTTGCTCAAGTAATTATTGGAGCGGCGTTCCATCAACGAGTATTGTTTCTTTTTCACTGTTGATTTCATACGAGATCGTTCTACCTTCCAGTGTACTGATGTGAAATTCTCCATCCATCTAACCTCACCGGAAGACAAAGTCCAAAAGAAAGTAAATGGTCCGAGATTTTCCAATTTAGCCATCATTTCGTAGCGTTTCTTTCGACAGTATCGTGGTGAATTAGGGACTGGGTTGAGAACGGAGTAGGGATCGTTTATGTTATGAAGTAGTCCATTCTCCACGTTTCCTCGCAAATAGCTCTCTAAGTAATACAAAGTCGCAAACAAATAAGGTGTACTGGAGGAAAATATTCTGTTGATATTATATAATCGTTGAGTAAAATATTTCCAGGGAGTTAATTTGATGGCTCTAGAGTAATTCAGCCCAAACCTGCCAGTTGGATGTAGATGGGGAAAAGCGTTAATATCCCAATCCTTTTCTCTCATCAAATTTGATGGTATCTTTCCCTCACCAGGTGCAATCGGATAACTGTTCGTGATACCAACTCGGGCAGATGAACAATCTTCTAACAATGATATTTCTGGGCAATCATTATCCAAAATACACGACATTTTCCCCATGAAATGATACTTATTAATGCTGTCTTCATCTTCTTCATTGGAATCCATCGTATTACTACTTATTTTTTCGTCAACATCAGCGGTTAAATCATTATCATCGGCCATGCTGTTATCAACGACTTGGTCATCATTGCCAGCTAGGTTAGGATTACTGGCAAGGTCATTATCCTCAGCTACGTCATCTTCAAGAGTATGGTCCTTGGCAACTGTTAAGTTATCCATCGTCGATTTCACTTCTTCCGCGAAGTCTTTGTTTATCGTCACATTAGCACATCCAGGATGACCAAGCTCTTTCAGCACATTGACTGCATTGATCAGTTTGCTTGGTTCAATATAAGCTTCAAGGACAAAGTTTTTGTATGCAACCTTTCTCTTCAATTTAACAGGCAAAAGACCGGCATTATCAGGTCCTCTGGGTAGTTTTGTCAGATTAGACAGAGTTTTGAGTAAATCATTGTCATTGATAGGCACATTTACTATTTTATCTCGTATGCCAGCCCACCTAGTTTTCGGTAGTTTAAATAATTTAAAAAATAATATGTTTTTTGCTATTAATACACTTTCTATCTCAGATAAATTCAGCGCACTTGGTATTTCATCAATAGACAGACTATTTTGTGTTGAGATTAATGGACACTTTGTCTTATATAAACTTCTGTGACAGGTGTGACATAGATATATTTGCCCGTCAGTTGCCCGTATCTCGGTTACCATACGATTGTAAAGGTTATCATTTGCATTAATGCTTTCTTTAAACTTATCACTCACAGATCGTACTCCACTCGAATATAGTAGTCTGTAGCACGATGAACATGGGAATATGGGACCATTCTGGACTGCGTCCCTGAAATTTTTCAAACGCTTACTTTCATCTATTATTTTTTTCCTCTTGCCACTGTCGTATATTTTCTGTTTTTCTCGCACTTTCTCCTTGTTCTCGCGGTTGTATTTTTCTTGTCTTGCTCGTATTTCCTCTTTATTTTCACAGTTGTATTTTTCTTGTCTTGCTCGTATTTCCTCTTTATTTTCACAATTGTATTTTTCTTGTCTTGCTTGTATTTCCTCTTTATTTTCACAGTTGTATTTTTCTTGTCTTGCTCGTATTTCCTCTTTATTTTCACAGTTGTATTTTTCTTGTCTTGCTCGTATTTCCTCTTTATTTTCAGTTGTATTTTTCTTGTCTTGCTCGTATTTCCTCTTTATTTTCACAGTTGTATTTTTCTTGTCTTGCTCGTATTTCCTCTTTATTTTCACAGTTGTATTTTTCTTGTCTTGCGCGCACTTCCTGTTTGTTTTGACGGTTGTATTTTTCCTGGTTCTCTCGAATTCTCTCCTTATTGGCGCTATTATACTCCGTAATCTTGTCACGCGTAAGCTGTCGGTACTCTTTCTTTTTCACGTTGATTTGAGATCGATTTTCCTGTTTGTAAACTGTTTGCCGAGTTTTAGTACGTAAAGCAGATTCAGCCTCTATGCTCGAAAAATCGTAAACATTTTGACAGGCAGGTTTCTTAGTCAAATGTAGTTTGAGATTCTTGAATGATTTACCACAACTATGACAGTTCCTTAGGGCCTTGATTTCTGGAATATCGCGGTTACATTTGAATGAAATCTTCCCTGTAGATGAATCGGTGGTCTTATCAAGTCGTCTTCGCTTTGTCTCCTTGTTGCCAAGTACAACGTTGAAGTGAACTCCAGTATGATTCAAGTAAATTGAATACTCTTGCTGATTCGCAGAGCATCGGAGAAGCATGTCTGCGCTGTATATGTTCCAATTCCCTCGTGACGTGATGTGCCCGCGTTGATACATGTGAATGTTGGTTTGAAACATTGATGCGGCAGCTATAATTTCAGCTTGTGTTCCCCATGTTCTATCCTTTTCTCTCTCACGCATTTGATCTTCAAAATTTTGATCCAAGGAGTTATTCCCAAGTGCTTCCTGTATTATGTAATGCTTAGCATTATTTTTATGTTGTCGCATGTACGCAACAAACCTTTGGCGAATCATCATATGATGTTCTTCATCACCGGTTACCACAAACGCCAACACTCTAAATAGACAATTCCCGTCATCTCTCACATCGCGAATTACAAAATCATTTTTCGTTATTCTACTCTGCTGTTGAAGATATCCAACAGCTTTCGGTTTAACACGACATGCCAGACGTCGACACAAATCCTGCTGCCATGGGAAGGTGGGTGGATAGAATTCTAGTGAATTAGATATTTGCTGATGGGATCCCGTTATTAATAGAGACCTTTAGTTTGACGTTTACGGCAAACGCCAAACCGCTAACAAAGTTTGTGTTTTAACTCCACTATCTTTAAGTGTGCAGCAATTTCGCTAAATTACAAACGTTCTGTATAAAACTTGTGATGTTCAGCAGCAATGTAAAAAAGCAATAGGCTATTTCTGATGTATTTAGAAAAGCAGCAAATTCAGCTTTGCCGTATATGTTTCACGTTCGCCGATAAAAATTCAATGCCTGAACGGCTGAGGGTGTATGCAGTCGTTCAAGCATTAAATTTTATACGGCGAACGTGAAACGCATACGCCAAAGCTGAATTTGCTGCTTTTCTAAATACATCAGAAATAGCCTATTGCTTTCTTACATTGCTGCTGAACATCACAAGTTTTGTGTAGAACGTTTGTAATTTTGCGAAATTGCCGCACACTTAAGGAGAGTGGAGTTAAAACACAAACTTTGTTAGCGGTTTGGCGTTTGCCGTAAACGTCAAACTAAAGGTCTCTAATATGTCCGCGTATGAGGTAGTTGTGGTACCAGTATTATACTCCGTAATCTTGTCACGCCTAAGCTGCCGGTACTCTTTCTTTTTCACATTGATTTGAGATCGATTTTCCTGTTTGTAAACTGTTTGCCGAGTTTTAGTACGTATATCAGATTCAGCCTCGATGCTCGAAAAATCGTAAACATTTTGACAGGCAGGTTTCTTAGTCAAATGTAGTTTAAGATTCTTGAACGATTTACCACAACTATGACAGTTCCTTAAGGCCTTGTTTTCAGGAATATCGCGGTCACATTTGAATGAAATCTTCCCTGTAGATGAATCGGTGGTATTATCAAGTTGTCTTCGCTTTGTCTCCTTGTTGCCAAGTACAACGTTGAAGTGAACTCCAGTATGATTCAAGTAAATTGAATACTCTTGCTGATTCGCAGAGCATCGGAGAAGCATGTCTGCGCTGTATATGTTCCAATTCCCTTCTGACGTGATGTGCTTGCGTTGATACATGTGAATGTTGGTTTGAAACATCGATGCGGCAGCTAAACTTTCAGCTTGTGTTCCCCATGTTCTATCCCATCTCACGCATTTGATCTTCAAAATTTTGATCCAAGGAGTTATTCCCGAGTGCTTCCCGTATTATGTAATGCTTAGCATTATTTTTATGTTGTCGCATGTACGCAACAAGCCTTTGGCGAATCATCATATGATGTTCTTCATCACCGGTCACCACAAACACCAACACTCTAAATAGACAATTCCCGTCACCTCTCACATCGCGAATTACAAAATCATTTCCCGTTATTCTACTCTGCTGTTGAAGATATCCAACAGCTTTCGGTTTAACACGACATGCCAGACGTCGACACAAATCCTGCTGCCATTGGAAGGTGGGTGGACAGAATTTTAGTGAATTAGATACTTGCTGATGGGATCCCGTTATTAATATGTCCGCGTATGAGGTAGTTGTGGTACCAGTAAGAGGACAGGAGGCTTGACACAATGACAATGTCTAATACACGCCAAGGGAGTGTCAACAAGTACCAAGTGTATTACGGTAGATTAAATGTTAATTTCAGCAATATGAATTAACTTTTTTGCGACCGAGTCATAAGTTATTTTCACATCAGGCAATGCCAGAAGTGCAGCACTTAAGACATCTGGAGCCACGTCAGACAAACAGATGGGTTGTGGAATCAGATCTACTATTGATTTAACATTCTCATTAAATATAGTTTCCCCTTCATCCTTCAGATTAGCAAATAGACATCTTAAAAACCATTGTTTTTTTGCGGGGGAAATCTTTTGAATCATGCGACATGCTTCACACTGCAAAACCTTTCCATCTGGGGTCTTTGAAACAGTTTTTTTCCCACATTTGAGGCATGCTTGATAAATGGGAATTGATTCAACCCCAATAATAGCTGCACTGACTTCAACGGTGGAAGACAAATGCATATCTTCTACAACAGATTCTGAAAACTCCTCACATTCTTAAAAATGAAAACTGGTAACTCTTAGGTGTATTTAGGTACATAGATCTGCTGTTATTCTCACGTTTCAGGCGTAGATTTTCGAATACATATCAGGGCGCGAAATAACCGCCGGTCAACGGACAACGTCCGGCCAAGATGAGCATTTGTCCAGCCAAACTTTCTTGTGACCGGTCATTTTGACCGCCCATTTAATCGAAATTAATTTTCCGACAAGGGAGATTACTTAGTAATATTCCTTCATATTCGTTTTTTCATCATTCTCAATAGAATTTACACCACAGTTCGATATCACATCGAAAATCTCGAACATTGTATGCTCTTATAAATATAGATCTTAATCGCTCAATAACACGCCATTTTGAACTTTAGTAACAGTACGCCATGTTATCTGAACATTTTCGCTACCATGGAGGTTACCATCGCGAGAAGCTACTTTTGTTAGCTTACATTACCTCAGTCTTTGAGTACACATATGAGAGCTAACAATAAAGAACTTTCTATTAGCTTTGACACGCGTCGTCATGCAGACATGACGATGCTACTAACAAGAATTTCGTTTTAATCTCGCACCACTTAACTTTACTCTTTCGCAATTTGCAGTTACGGCTTACGTACGTAAACCTGTTCGCTCATTTTTTGTCTTTTATACTTAGGCTAGTCAAAAAGCCAACCAAAAACTTTGTAGGTTTAGTTTTAGCAAAAAAGTTTGTCCGTCTAGAAATGCATGATGTCCAAGCAAAAATTGGTTTGCCCGGTCATCTTGACCGGTCCTTTCCTGTCGTTATTTCGCGCCCTGCATATGTCTGATTCTCTTTTAGGCTATCAACATACTGCTCCCAGAAGATAACTTTGATAGATGCTGTTGGGTCAGCAATCACAACTTCTTGTTTCATCAATTGGGAATTTGGGTTCCTCGAGGTTGTTATTTTCTTACTTGCCACTTACCTTAGCAACTTTTGCTTTCACTGTGACCAGTTGCTCTGAGGAAACCTCATTTAGTGACAGTAATGATGTAACTGATGGAGGTGTCATCGCCAGATACTGAAAACCAACATCATCACCAACTGTTGTTATCTTTGAGCCTCGGTCAATAACAACATTATCTTTGCTGTAGTTGGAACTAAACTTGAAGTTGGATATTTTCACACGACTTTTATCTACGAGGTGCTTTTCTGGAGTTGTCCGTTTTTCGGGGGAGAAGCATATGGCAGTCTTACTGCCTTCATTAGTTTGCAATGTCATGTTGAAATACTTGCATTTTCCAGATGCTGACATCTTAACAGGTGATAAGGTGTGAATATAGCATTTAAGATCTTTCGAGTCTTTGTCTGAAGCTAACGAATAAGAAGCAAATTGTTTAATACAGGTACATCAATACTAACCATATGTATATTTTCCTCATATTTACTATAATTTAATGTAATGTCATTTGCTTACATTGTTGTGAGGATTCCATCTCTTCTGAATAAACCAAATATTAGACCCCCAAAAATATATCTATAAAAATACAACCAAGAATGAAATGGTACTTAAAGGTATGAAATGAACTACAATTATAATAAATATATACTTGCACTGTGATTGGACAGGAATAATACAGATTGAATACAGTATTTAAATTTTATAGTTTGTTTATATTTCAAGTGCAAAAAATACTCTTTCCACAATTTCAGTTTTAGATTGTGCTGAAGGAGAGGGAAAGTGGAATGACAGGAAAATTTGAACCAAATGCATACAATGTAACCAGTCAAAAAACAGATTAGGCAGATAAAATTGTGACCTAGACCTCGTGGGCAAGTATCTTGCTAAAGCTATTGTAAAAACTGTACTTTTTAGCGAGTTGCTATAAAATTCGGAATTGTGTATAACGATATTTCTCAATGCTAGCATGTTTCTAAGAACAAATTGTAGTCAATTATACTATGAATCAGTTTCACATTTGAAATTTGTGATGAATAAACAAAGTAATAATTTTTACTTATTGATGAACGCTGTTTTCAAGAAAAAAATGTCTAATAGATACATCAGCCCCAGTTAACACTTTCTCGATAAAAACGAAACATTACGTTGAGTGGATTGATCTAAAAAAGAACGGATTTTCTTACCTGCAATTAATAAAATGCTTCTTGTGCAAATGAAAAGGAAAAGAAAGAACCAAAGCCCAAAGGGGAGGTATTACAGTAATATGCGTCAGTGTCTCAGCGAATCTTTGAGCAGCTTGTAAGCCACTGAACTATATACAATTTTATGATTATGTGATTGTATTTATTGCTATTTTTTACAACTTAATATATACTTTAAACTAGGTTACCTACAGGTAGGGATTGCTGCCTTTATTGCATCTTGTATATCTGCAAACACGCGCTTGTGCAAGCGTAGTCACGCAGAATTGAATTGTAGAAAGAAGTACTTAATCGGGTAATCGCCAAATCGGGTTAGACAACAGATTTCGAGAATGAAGTATTCACTATTCACTGTTTATGAGGAATTTTATGTAAATTGTTCTCTTTGTTTGGGCCTAAGTTTTTGCTGAATAGATTAAATGAACAAAGATGAAGCATGTGCAAGTTCGCCAGCTGTATTATTTTGAATGCTTGTGATCATTAATAGTAGGTTGTTGTGTTATATAACTGTTGAACAACCAGTCAGCATATTGGAACATAACATAACATAACATAACTAAAGAACTAAAGTGTCAATATCAAAAGAAATGTCAATATAACAATGAAGTGTGCATATCACAATGAAGTGTCAATATAATATGACAAGTTTGTCATGTTAGCTTCACAGCTATTGTTTCTTTGCGATTGCAACTACATTTTTCTTCCCATTGTAGAATACAGCTGCTTCCACTGTAAGGACCAATTCCATCAAGGCATCGTTGTTCAAGCAAGTGAACTCTTCACTCAGGTTGTTTTGTTGCTTATGGAACTCGTAGAGTTGGCGTAGTTTATCGTCGAAAAGCAAAAGTGCAACAGTCGAAGAACCTTTGGCGAATAGCACACTAGCAAAAAACCGTTCCTTGCATTTGGATTGTAGTTGTGTCAATCCACACTCGCTGCAGGTGACGATGTTTTTTCCGGCAACAGGAGCGACTTTGCTTTGGCATTTGTTGCAGGAAAGGAATCTCTTTAGGGATTGCACTCCCTCTGCAGGGCAATGCACTTCGATTAGTGTGTTATCGACGTTTATTTCGTCTTGTCTTTCAACCGTGTTGGTAACTTCCTCGATGATGGACTTCTTGCTTAAACTAAGGTACTTGGAATCGTCATATTCACATACCATTACATTGGATAGTTTGTAGGAAGAACCAGAAGTGATTCGGGCTATATCCTTTTCCCATAACACAAATCTCATTGTCTCTGTGTTATCCGTGATTATAGCATCTTGCTTCTGGAGTAGCTTTCCCTTTGTCAGGATTGTTTCTACTGTGCCCTGGAATGATATTCTTCAGTTAACATTCACTTGGACATTCGTTTCTCCAGCAAGCACAGATGTTACATTTGTTAAACCAGGCTTTACATCCTCATGGCGTGGCTGTTCTTGAATGTCGAAGTTGACGTCGCTAGCGTTTGGTTCCTCCAATCTTGTCCATTTGTTTAGATGGATTTCTTCTTCTGCTGTCCAATTATTCCTCTTTAATTGATACTTGGAAAGTTTAACAGGTGAAGAAGATTCGTATCTGGCCTTGCATTCGTTATGTTTTTCTGGGGAAAAACACACAGTTCTGTATCTTTTGTCCTCAGTTTGTAATTTCATCTCAAAATAGAGATTATCCCTTTGACTTTTCTTTATTTCCGACAGCTCGTGCACATAAGCAATCCAAGGACTACCTAAAAAGACGAAGAATAATTTACTTATATGCCGGATTAGTGCACTACATAGTTATGACTGTTTGCAGAAGTTCCTTAGTTGACATTATAGACCAGGCAAGACCTTACAGTTTATTACTTTTCACCAATGGTCTGGTTTCCATGTTTTAATGTTTTAGCAAGGCTTGTGCACATGGTAGTTATGGCCCCATGTTTTTGTGCATGGATGCGTTTCTCTTTAATCTTGAAGGCAATCGCAGGCTTATCAGTGTTCTTTTGCACACAAAACGTGAAGAAATAACCCGCATTAAAACGAGCCATTGAGGCAAAGCAATAAACCGCAAGGTCTATTAACATCGGTGTTCAGGTGTATGAGCCTGCCCAAAATCATTTAAATATGTGCCTGTAATGTGGGGGTTGGTTAGGTATTTTAAGGTATGCTCTTACCTTCAGTCTTCATTTCTTGTGTTTTCACATCATTTTGCACACGTGAAGAGGCCATTTTTGTTTCTGTAACAATATAGAACATAGAATAAATAGTGTAAATAGGGGAAAACAATTTAGTAATTAAATCAATATTCGCCTTGCCAGTACAAATTGAAATACTTATATTTCTACAAAAGTTAATCCAGATCAATAATTTTATTTTGATTGACTAAAATGTAATTTAGTTTTTTTTGCAAGAACTTGTAACCTTTGTTCTTCATCCATCCTGTATTTAAGATTTTTTGATTTTTAAATTGAGCAGAGCCGTTCAAAAGTCATTGGCTCTATTACGACAGAAGAAATATTTCGAACACGACTTAAAGCAACGTAAGAAATCCCTAAACACGTTTCTTTTTTCCCAATATCTATCCATGCTTTGTCCAATGTCATTCCCTGGCTCTTATGAATTGTTAATGCCCATGCAAGTGTCAATGGTATTTGCTGTCTTTCATGGAAGGTGTTATTCAGATATGAAGTGGCAGTGACTGGAGGAATAGGGACACAATTAGGGATGTTTAAAATAGAAGGCCCAGTATAATCATCAAATTTGACTATTACAGCTATAGGCAAATAAGGAGGTTGATGGTTTTGAGCATAAACTATATCCTCAACAATCCCAGTGGAACCGTTACATAAACCAACTGATGGCCACAAATTCATTGTCAACATTACACAAGCACCCATAGCGATAAGTATTGTTGGTTGCAGCCCATACATTTCTTGAGGACTAATAGATTTTGCTTTATTACTAGAATGTCTCACGTCAATTTTTGCAATTGGTTGATTTAACTGGATTAGATTTTCGTAATTGTACTTTGCTACTTCTTCATTGCTGTAGAACAATCGCATTGCATCACTAAAGTGTTCTTTGTTAGGCACTTGGTGGGGCTGCCGAGTTAACAATTTTTTCCAGTCATCTTGTGTAGATTCTCCATTCCGAAGTCGGAATAAAAGATTTCTGAAGGATGTTTGTGAGGGGTTTGACCCAGTAACTCTTTGATTAACACTTAATGTGACTACATTTTCAAAACATACTATATGCAAAATACCCTTGTTCTCCCATTGCAGTAGATGGTTTACAATGATATAATTGTTTATCACAAACTGGAGGTAGCTCCTATCAAAATTATCGACTTTCCACCAAATAATTGCTCTTTTTTTCCTGTGATTTGTCGACACCGTTGATCAATCCACCCTAATGTTGTTTGACCTAGCATTGAGTATTCATCTATTACAATGTACTTAACAGTAGAGAGGTTCTCTTGCAAAGTGGCAAGGCTCTCACCCTGTAAATCTTTATGAGATGACATACAAATAGGTAGCCTTAGCAATGAATGTATAGTAACTCCATTGACATTATATGCAGCTTTACCTGTTGTGGCTGTAACAGCACATTTACTGCCTAGATAGCTTTTCGTGGCATGAATCAAGTAACTCTTTCCAGTACCCCCCACACCATTTATGATTAGTAAAAGAGGTTCGTTAGAAGCACTGGTGTCTGAATGGCGTTTTATGATGTCATAGCCAAGTTTTTGTTCAATATTGAAACAATGAACATCAACTGGTTTATCTATAGAATGAGGAAAAACGAAATTTTCCTTCTGGATTTTTATCCAGTTAGGCATTTCTCCTATTTGTTGCTTGGTGTATGCCAAAGTGTGTAGTTGCCAGTTATATGTTTCTCCTAAAATTTGTGAACCAAATGTTTTGTTTGAGTTGTGAAAATCAGATATTAGCATCCATTCTTCTTGAGTAACTGACTCCTCTTCAGGGGTTTCGTTAGTTAATTCAATATTATCTAATACACTTTGCAGTTTATTTTCCCATTCTGGAACATGTTGTTTTGCAAAAGGAGAATGCAAAAAATCTCGCCATGCAACAATAAACGTATGATCGTCTGGTGTTTCACTTTCCCAAGCATTGTTTGGAGAGTTTTGCCAAGGCTTGTATTTCAGAAGTTGGTATTTACAATACAAACTATACTTATGTCCCTTCGGATTTGCAGAGTAAATTGGAAACATCCTAGGGACAATATTTTCTGATTGCTTCACAAGTTTCCCTTTAGACATTTTATACTTGGCAGAAAATGTAATAAAATTCATGTCCATAACTTCTGGGGAAGTATCCTGGTAAGCAATGCGCTTTGCGTACACATCTAACAATGAATCTTTTGTACAAACATCTTCATTTTTTAAGCTTGTGTCAATCTTACGAGATCCGTTTAAATTAATGGGCAAGACTTTGAATGTAGTGGCATAAATTTTAAAGAAAGCAATAAATGCATTGTGTCTTGAGCACTGATATCTCGCTCTCCAAGTGATTTCATCATAAGTTTCTTCATTACCTTGGAAGGGTGAACATTAGAACCTACATTTTTCATAACAGCATTGAAGGTATCTTTTAACATTGGTGATTTTGGTTCACCTTTTGCAACATATTTTAAAAGATATTCCACACAAGCATGATGATCAATTACTACCTGGATGTCACTATTTGCTCGCCAACCCTTAAGTTGTATTGGTTGATGATTATTCAATCTAGAATCATTTCTTTTGGTTAGCACTTTGGCTTTGTATTGAACAGATTTATCTTTTGTGTGAATGGGTTCAAACTCAAGTCTTGTTTTATCACAGCATTCAATTGGATATTTAAAGCGACATTGCAACTCTTTTGATTCCTGTTTAGATGGCTTTAGACAATATTTAGTGCTACAACGTGAATGGCGTTGCACTGTATTTACCAAATTAGCATAGTCATGATCACGATCTGCATCTTGTATAAGTTCATGTTTTTTTCTGCAAGGATTAATTAGTGGTTTTGTCCATGTTTCATTTTCTAACTGAATTGGATTACATGTTGAAACTAACGAGTCCACATAATTACAAATTTGCCGAGATGCTAGTTTTCCTTGCTCGATATCATGCAAAGATAAAGCACTATTAGAATGATTATCAGTATGTTTGTCAGAATCAATAAATTCCTGCAAAGCTTTCTGTGCTAAAAAACCTTTTAACGCAATTTCACTGAGCTTACATAGACCTGGATCATTTTTTAATTTTGCTGTGCCATGACAATGTATACTTCCTCTGGCCTGAAATTCATACCTATACCAATGCCATTCAGCATCGAGTGTTTCGTACAACCAGTGCTTTATAAAACTCTCCAAACGCTTTGTAAAAAACCAATCGACAAGGTGAGGATTGTTTATAACATTATTCCTTCTTTGTTCGTTAGTCAATTCATCGTTATTTGGGTCAAAAAGTGAATGCAATTCTGGCCAATGCAAATCAGCTGATGAAAATGTAAAGAAAATAGTTGGAGCCTCCTTGTAAGAAATTATTGCTTTTAAATCTTCTCTTATTTTATGCATTACTACCAGAGATGTTAGCTACATATCTTGACAGAATGAAATTAGAATGTATTATTTCGCATATTCATCTAGTGTAAGAGGACTCTCCAGGATTTTGTTTCAGGAAAATACTATTTTGTTGCAGGGCTCTTTTTCGTTGAATCATATTTAATGCCCAATAAGAAAATCCAGGATGAGTTGCAAAACGATACATCCATTTGCCATCAACATTTTTAGCAAATTTTAAAAAGTGCTGTATTCTATTCGAAAAAGTAACATCTCTTTGTAGAGAGGGATTAGTTGGATCACCTCTACCATCCGGAAACAAGGTTGGAAAAGCCATTGTGGCAAGAAACGGTGTTGTGTATTCGTTAAGTGGTTCATTTTCTATTGATGGCCAATTAATCTTCCGTGAAGCTAACTCATGCTGAATTTCATTTTTTTCAAGTTTGCTATTTAGAGTTTGAGGAAGAAAACTACTTGTTTGTGTATTTTTGTCATATACTTGCTCATCATCACTCTGGGAATCTGGTTCACTGTCATTTTTCCCCTCATTAATTGTTATATCATCCAGAGTGTTAATTGTTTATATACCATTTGAAATACCATTTATTGGTAAATTCTGTAAAGAGTTGGTATCTAGTTTAATGAACTGGTATTGGGGATTGTGTTCAATTAACCAAAGTAATGCCTTTTCTTTTCTAACAGTAACATCTTTGAAAGAATTATCTTTTCCTTTCATAGTGACAATAATAATTGGAACATCTTTAGGACACCTTGGTAGAGTTTGAGCTAATTCTGTAGTTTTTGGGGCAAATTAATGCAATGGCCAGAATAACCTCTTTGACCTCCTGGTTTGATATAGACTTTCATGATGGGGAGTGCTTGAGCAATCAACATTTCTTCAATTTGGGTTAAACCCTGTAACTCTTTTGGCACACAAGATGGAATCATTGAATTTTGCATTGAAACTTTTTTTGGAGTTACTTTATCAACTAAACATCTCCGACAAATGTATGGTGATTTGGGCTTAGACTTTAAAGGCCATGCCTCATGACATACTTGACATTGGCTAATGAAAAATTCCATAGATTTGTGAAACTTTGAAATATGCTTTTGACTTGCTTTGTCATTGTAAGATTTCAGCACTGTTTTATTTACCACAGATGGTACCTTATTCTCCAACTGTTGGTTTTGTAGAACTACAGATGTATCAACATCATTATTATTTTTGACATCACTGGAAGTGTTATGTTCATTGTCATTATCATGGTCCTGTGGCTGATGGAATTTTTCAACAGTTTTGTTTGCATTTTCCTGCATGTTGATTGATGGTTTACTAATATGCACATCATACACTTTTTTAGTCCTTTTATACAAGGACTGATCAGTAGAAATATATTCACTACTCCTCTGAGAATCATACTTCCGTTTTCTATTATTTTCAACAGACCTAATATTGTTGTAAAAATCAACACTAACATCAAGTACAATGTCATAATGCACACCATTAGTATGATTAATATAAATTGCACAGTCATTTTCTGGTGCCGAACCATTTAACATTGAGACAGAAAACTTATTCCATTTGTAACTATCACCTACTTTGGTATATGTATATATGTCTGTTGTACAATGAACATGCAGCTAGAATTTCAACATCTGTCCCCCAATCTTTGTCATTTGCCATTCTGCTGCTGTTAAGATAGTCAGTTAAGGACATACCCATATGTGGTTGAAGTAAATTTTCAATTTCTCTCATGTGATTAACAATTTTATATCTTAAAGAAGCATGATAAACTTGCCGCCCAGTAACAGCATACGATAATGCTCGGAATAGACAGTTACCATCACCTTGAATACTGTGCAACTGTATTGGTTTACCAAGTTGTTTATGCATGGAATGATTGCATTTATGCTCCTTTACTAATGGCAAGTCAACTAATGAACACGAAAATGTTTGAGATTTGGCATGAAGAGGATTAAAAAGAAAAGATTGACTATGTTGTCCTTGGTCATAAGACATTTCAAATTTTAACTGTAACTGACCGGATAAAACAAATGTTTTGAAGTCAATTCACAACAATCAATATCAAAATATATAGTACACTTCAAAAACACAGAAAAAGCAGGTGGCATGTAAAATACACACCAAAAAACGAGGCATGTAAAATACACACCAAAAACGAGGCATGTAAAATACACACCAAAAAACGAGGCATGTAAAATACACACCAAATAAGTTTAAAACAAACCAGCAGCAAATATGTCAATACACAGGAATATGAAAAATGTTGAAATATTTTAAATAAAAGAAGTGTATTTGAAGCTATATGTAAAAGTCCAAAGTCTAAATTAGGCAAGTGAAATGGGAGGTGAATCAATGTCAATGCTATAGTGGTTCAACCGTTCAAAGTCTTAGAGTTCAAAGTCCAAGGAGCAAAGATCAACACACACGCAAATATATAAATTGAATAGAAAATATCATTCATCAATAATAATGAACATTAATATATATTAATCAACTTAGTTGATTGGGTGCTCTGTTTTTCAAATATATAACGCTATGCATAAAAAGCCAACACGTGTTATCCTAAATTCGGCAAGTCAAATCGAAGCTGTTTTAATTCAAATTTCCGGGGCAAAGAACACGCACAAATATGTAAATTTAATAGCGAATAATTATGAATGGCAATGCGCATAAATGTCCATAAATATAAGCTAACTATCTTTCAAATATACAACGCTTTGTTGTTCGAATGTTGTTTGTTAAAGCCAAACCACAAAAAAGCGCAGCAAATACAGCGAATGAAATCGGAAGTGGTAAACTATAACACGTGTTATCCTAAATTCGGCAAGTCAAATCGAAGCTGTTTTAATGCTGTATCAAATGTCAATGGTATATACTGTATGTATCCGAGGGGCATTAAAGAACGGCACACACACAAAGACTGAATAGAAAATATCAATTATCATTCACCAATAACAATAAATATCGACAAATTTAAGTTGACTGAGTGCTCTGTCTTTCAAATATTTAATGCTTTGCATATAAAGAAGCCAACAGGTGCTATAAAATTCAAATTTCTGGGGCAAAGAACACGCACAAATATGTAAATTTAAAAGCGAATAATTATGAATGGCAATGCGCATAAATTTCAATAAAATAAGCTAACTATCTTTCAAATATACAACGCTTTGTTGTTTGAATGTTGTTTGTTAAGGCTAAACCACCAAAAGCGCAGTAAATACAGCGAGTGAAATCGGAAGTGGTAAAATATCTATATATCTATTAAATTTTATAAAAATTATCTTTTACTGACAACAACTTACCGTGCTTAACACCAACTTGAGGAGAGTAGAATGATATCGGAAACTCTGTTAAAACAAAAATAGCATCATCAAGTAATTGTTATTTATATCGCCTAGCCTCTGCGAAAGGCATGAGCACGTTGTTATTCAGAGATACACGGTGATGCTGAAAGGGCTCTAAGGGGATTTTTCGAAGATCGAAACATCGAGTTGTTATTCACACCCGTGTATTTGCCGGATTTAAATCCTGTCGAAGAAGTATTCTCAAAGTTAAAATACCTACTGAAATACCAATACCACAACATCGTGTTTAAAAATCTCGAATATGCAATCTTAAAAGCTCTTGGTGATGTAAATTCAACTGATCTGCACGGATACTACAGACAAGTTGGCTATTTTTTCTCAGAATCACCCAAACATGAATATATGCATCTATATATTATTAAAAATAAACACGTGTAACTGACACACAATGGACCGCTTCCAACATTGAAATTGTTTTAATACAGTACTTTTTTAACAATAACAATGATAAATACGTCACATAGCTATTACTAGTAAGCATATAAAATATATTACTAATGTATATAGACTATAGACATAGTATTATAGAATCAAGTTTTGAAACCAAATATAAAAGTTTGTTACAGTAAGATTTATTTTTACAGTGTCAGTAAGTACTATTTTCAACACTGAGAGAAGCGAACTCTGATTGGCACGTTATCAACTGAAAATTTTATTAATAGTTTTGCTCAGGTAAACAAGTTTATATTTTTAATAGCAATACCAATGTATACAAAATTAAAGTAATTTGACAAGTGGAAATTACAGTTAAATCCAAAGATATGAAAACGTGCCTAAAACAGATATTAATATCCAGCTTCGTTTGACATGCAGGGGAAACCCATGCCCATGGCATGGCAAAAGTGACAAACAAATGTGAAAATGTCAAATTGTACTGTAACAAATTCAAATTACAAAGATGTCTATGCAGTGACATTGACATTGAACAATATACAGCGTCAAAAAATATCAACTTACCGGCAACAGAATAAACAAAACTGAATAAAATCCATATAGACTACAGTATAGTCATTCTGTTCACCTGAGTATTGTAACGATGCGATGTATCTTGATATTAAATTAATACTCCAAGCAAGTACTCGAAAGAACTTTGCATATATTTTGCAATATTTCTGTAATCGCAATGTTGCAATATTCTGAACACAACATTCGGTTGTATGAAGGCAAAGCAGATCACTACCCTTACAAAAACTAACTATAGTTTCGACAAAATAACTATAGTTTTTTGCCTTAAAACTTTAGTTCTTCTGAACAACTATAGTTTCAGACGAAAACACTATAGTTATTCGTGACACTATAGTTTCCAAATACAGAAACTACAGTTTTTCGAGACGAAAACTATAGTTTTGTTCCAAACTATACTTTAACTATAGTTGTTTTAAAAACTATAGTTTTCAACAAATAGTAGCCGCTGGAAACTATAGTTATATTTGAAACTAAATTTGAACTATAGTTTTTTTTAAGAACTATAGTTTACAACAAATGGTTACTAATAAAACTATAGTTATTCTAGAGAAACTATAGCTGCACTTTTTTATTTGCATAATCTGTAGTCAAGAAAAAGTGATTTGCGATACATATATATATATATATATAGATTTCGATTACCAATATTTAGCATACATTAACATTTACATACCTTTGTACTCAACACATAAGCGTGTTTAACCTTTGACCATCTTCAAGACTCAGAATCTTTTATTTTTTAACAGTTTCAGTAATTAGTTCAAGGAAAACGGCAGATCGGAAGAAAATCACAAAAGAAATATGTTGGGATTAGTTGGGATATTTTGGGATATTTTGGGAAACTATCGCGTCGAGACGAGACGTGAATATCCGATTATTCCCTAATATGGGTATGCTCGCATTTTAATTTGCCCACATGTGACCTGAATATGACATGCCAACTCTCTTGGCGGCCATTTCGAATTTACCGACAACAGTGTTTTAAAGACCTCGGCAATTAAACGACTTAATGGCTTACGCTTTGGTTAATTTCTACGAAGAGAATGCTTGGGATGTCATTCCATATTCCGATATTGTTTTTACTCAGGAACATAAACAAAATGAAATCGAGAACGGGACAAAAATGTTGGTTCTTTGGAAAGATACAAAATCCAAGAAAGCAACCAAAAGAAAATTCCCTGCCGAAATTGTAAAGATATCAGGTTTGAAATTAAGTTTATATATTCCTTGAGTCATTACTGTTCGCCTTTGACGTTTTATGTCTTGAAATAAAGATAATTTATTTAGGGTAAGATGGGTTTTATAGTTAATATATTCAAGTCCTAATCATATAAATGATCCCAAATGATTCAGATCAGGCTGTTTTGAAATATAATCATGTTTGAAGTATGATTCATATCATGGTGATTGAAGTCCTAATCATCTAAATGATCCCAAATAATTCAGAGCAGAGTGTGTGAAGTCTCAAGTAATTTAATATTTGTCTATATAACAGCATATATTACTTCCCACTTTTAGATACGACATATTCAGAAATCAGCACCAAGTCCATCCCTGCCATAATCTTTGTTCATATTTGTTATATTTTAATTAAACAATAGATGACAAAGACTGGTTACTCAAATACATGAGAGAAGATGATTCTCCGGTTAAAACAGGCAAAGGTTTCCGCAAGCATGTAAGAAATGCAAACAGTGTTATAAATGATAGCGACAGTGACACAGAAAGACAGGTAAAAGTCTTAAAGTTACAGAGATAATTTTTTCATTCCAAATTTTCTCTAACAAGGTGTTTTTTGAGCACATATACGAAAATAATAGTAATGAGCAAGTTATGTGCATAGTTTATATTCCCCACATTTATTTCTGATCCTGTTTTTCTTCAGCAAGAACCAGCTGCAACGAAGAGGCAGAAAGCAGCATCTAAAAATGCTGAGCAATCAAAGCGATCAACCAATCTGGCTAACATGATAAAGGAAAGATACAGGAAGGTTTGTATAGTTACAGGTCAAAAGGAAGCCTCTGTCAGAAAGAGTAAAATCACCTTGTATATAAGACGATGTGAAAGCTAAATGTTAACATTATTTAAGCTTTTAGCATTGAAATAGCAGTAATATAAAAGCTTCCTTATACTACCTGAGATGGTAGATAGACACATGAGTTAGTAAGAACACATTACATTCTTGCTTGTTGATAATTAGGAAAGATGCCAATTGGTGCACAGGCAGCACACATATGTATTCATTGCTTATAATTTTAATATTTAGGAAAGTCTTAAATTATTTGATGGCAACAGTGTATGTGATGAAGATTGCAAACATTTAAGAGAAAATAGAACGCTTCTGGCAACAATCAAACACCTAAAAAGTGAAAATGAAAGACTTCGGGAACAAATCGAAAGTAGTGATGGTAAGCTTGTTCAAAAAGATTTGTCCAACTTTTAATCAAAATGTGCCACAAGACGGGTGATCGGCGGACAATCCATGATCCTGGTGCATTAAGCTAGGGCAAGCCATTTATTTTGCCTTTTCCTCACCATTCATTAGCCACTCACAAAAAGGCAATGATTTTACTGTTATTCTGATTTCATGTTTCCTAGTCTTTGGCTAATGCATTTTAATTTTCTTATAGATTTAAAAGTTTCTTTGAGAAAACTGAAGAAGTATGTGGCATCCTTGGAAGGCTTTTCAAACCAAGCACTAAAATTTGGTTCACAACAGAGCGTACAAGCATACGAGCCTTCCGCAAGATTGTCTCCTTTGACAACCATGGATCATGGAAGATCGTCTCCTATTTCATGTGTGTCAAGCTCATCAACCAGATCTTCTCCCACATCGATGAGTGGTTTTTCAGAATTTGCTACAGAGGAACCAACCGTAATTGCAATTAGCGAAGACAACTTGTTGAAAGACAAAAGTAAGGAAATACAAGGCTGTGATGATGACAACTAGGTCCAGGAGTTAGAGAAGGACACATATGCTTCCTCAAAAATTTGTGGAAGTGACGAACAGTCTGGATTGGCTGATGTTATGGCAGATAAGGTAGGTCTTTCAAATGCACTGTAAATGGGAGAATTTTAAAATTTTACATTCTGATTTCAATACACGCAAAGTGGTTTAGGTAGAGTGTGTCTTGAAAATGGAATTATTAGTACCGTGGTTTAAAACATTTTGTTCATTGGATGACTTTACATTGTTTTTTTCACCTTTTTTACTAATTTATTGTATTGATTTATTTTCTAACAGGTTGTTCTCGGACCAGGCTTGTCGATTTCAAAGAATGTGCTTCAACGAATAAAGACGAAGAAAGTAGGATCATTTATCGCAAACCTGATGGGAGCAACACTCACAAGAGAGTACATGGCGACACACAGTTACAAAGGGCAGAAAGGGAAGAATGGGCAAACAAAGCCAAAGCTTGATCCAAACTACACAGCTTCCCTAATAAGTAAGTTTTTGGTTTTGAGTGTATACGTAATCTTTGTATTGCAAAGACGGACTATTTCTGTTTACCTAATCAGCATTTGAAGGAAAAACGCAGTGTTGGCATATTTACTGATTTAGTAATTTAGCCCTTCTTTATGTTTTGTGTAGAATACGCCAAGAGTGTAAGATACACCGAACTTCAGCGGCCTGTTATTGACGAGGACATTGTCAAAGCTATCAAGTTTAAACTGAACAATGAGGAACAGGCGTTCAAAAAGCAACAAGAATAACAGTATTATGGGACAGGAATTTTTTGAACATATACTAAGAAACGGTATCATTGTAAGAAAGTTTTTAGCCCTTTAAATTAATAGTAAATGCCTAAATTTCAAAACAGTAGTTCTTTTTTTATATTCTGCATTTATTATATACTAATAATAAAATCCCCTGGTACTAAAGACCGAAGTAAAATAAAACGTAATCCCTTTTTTCGTTAAAATATCGTTTGATTATTGGCAGCATGACTAGAACTGTGTTGGCTTCGTGAAACTAAAGCTGCTTTGTGCAGCAGTTATTATTTGGGTAAACGTCAAAATTATTTTTTTTTAAAGAATACCTTTTGCTTCCATGTAAAAACTATAGTTTCGAACAAACCTATAGTTTTTAACCTATAGTTTTCCGAAAACAACTATAGTTTTTGAAACTATAGTTCACTAAAACAACTATAGTTTCAGACACTATAGTTTTGTTCCAAAATACTACAGTTATTAAAACTATAGTTTCGCCTTTAAAAACTATAGTTTATTTTTGTAAGGGTAGGCTCATGAATTTCATTTTCCACTGGATTTCCCCGCCAACGACAAAAGAATATTGGCCGCGTCGTTATCATTGTCACTAGTATCTAATGAATTATCGCTGACGCTGTTGTCTTTATGATAGTTTAATCCAGATTCAAGTAATGATAGTCGTTGTGCCATATTCAACTGTTCAGTTTCTTCTTCTTCTGTGAATGGCGTGGGCAAATATACACATTCTTGGTCGCCAGAATTTTGAGTGGAAGTACAACCGACTTTTCGTGCCGTAGGAAAATTTACGCCATACGACCGAAGTGCTTGCTGCGTAGCAGACAAATTTGCTTCGTTATTACATGGATTGCAAGAAGAAAGACTACCAATTGATGGGAAGAGACCACGGCGACAACTATCTTCAGAAGACCTACGTTTCTTTAAAGCCGACTTGATGGTCTCACAACTTGGTAGACCAGCTCCTTTTACTGACTTTTTCAAATATGCTACGTCTTGTTAATTGTTGAATCTTTAACCAATTTTTTGAGCCGTGATCAAAATATTCATTTGGACATACGTCGAATAAACGATCCTCAACGGCTTTGTTTGCTGAACATTGTACAAGACAATGAGAATCTTCACATGCTTTTAATTCTTGCTGCAGTTTGGTTACAGAAAACTCTAAAGCAGAAATTTGCCTTCGCTTTTGCTGTAACGAAAGTTTTTCCTCTGGATGTTTACTGAGATCGCCACAGAAATATGCCAACTCGCATTTAGATAGTGGACATGTGCGTACGGTATGATTTCTGGTATGACATTTTGAACAACGTTGCCCAGTATCGCCAGAGTTTTTTGCGGCTAATTCTACATTAGACGTTATTTCCTCAACTTCTTCATTCAAGAAATTAATCTCAACGCGTTTGTCCTCTATTTCTCTCCGCTTTTCGTCGATGTACCTTTCTGCTGGAGATAAAATGCGTGTTGAACCCGCCCTACGAGCGAGTTGATCGTTGTCATTTATAGCAGCGCATGTTGCACCCACACCAGAATTAGTTTCTGTAAGAATTCTTTTCCTGTCTGGTGAAACAATATCTCCTTTACAAGGCGAAGGCAAAGTTCTTAGTTTAGTTTTGCGTTTTGGAGTTTTTAGTTTTGTGACCATGTTTAATATAAGCCTCTTGTGGCCCTCTGGTATTCCAAAAGACGTCAAATCTTCATCGTTTATATATTTTAAGCTTTTTGTTGATGTAAAACCATTCTGTCTTAGACATTTTGAATATTGCATGAGATCTTGGTCAATTTCTAGCAGAAATTCCTCGATACTTTTACGATCCTGAGACATTTTATTTAAACATTTCAAAGGCACATTGAAAGTTGTATTAATGGGCGGGCAAACGTTGAAGATTGGTGTTTGTTTAAAACATGTTTCAAAGGGGCATGTCCAAGCTCAAGTGCAATTGACGGTGGTCCAGTCTGAGCATCTTCATTAGCTGGAGGGGCAAATTATTTGCTCTCACGTTCATCAGACATCACATTAGATCAAATCCAATTCTAATGAGGTCTTCTATAAATCATTTTTTTGTAGTTACTAGTTAGGTGTTCAAGACTAAAAAGGAGAAAATATATTGATTTACCTCAAAATATACGAACTTCAACATGCTAATATTAAATCTAGCTTCTTTTACCTATCATTGTTATTCTTGTGCCTCAACGGATAATGAGCTCCACTGCATGGTCCACCACAATGGTGAACTTCATGCCATCAACGATCATACTTTAGATTGGTCATATCTCGTAGCAATCAAGTTCCAGTATTTTAACTTCAAATATTAGGAGTAATTACTTTAGTCAGTATTCAGGGCTTTTATGTAGAACTTGTCTTCTTGTAATAAGATACTATCATTATTTATCTAAAAAATGTCAATGCTTACCTCTGCATAATTCTGCAATTAACACTAACTAAAACTTTCATCATTATTGTCAATATGTAAATTGGTCATATATTTATAGTTTCCGCTCTATTTTGAACCGTTTTCTGAACTCTCTCTTGCCAATCTTTTGCCAATCAATTTTGCAGTTTCAACGCACAGCACATCGAACTCCGAAGAAATGGACCATAATTATATTTTTAAAAGAATAATAGCACTTTCTTCATAAGTTGATCAACCCCTCATTCCGTAAAAGACACCCCCCGGAAAAAATCCAGACAAACAGACAGAAACAAATCGAGATCTCAACTATACAAAGGTCGCGTAAAGGAATGGACCGAGGTACTTCCTATGTACATCATGTACGTCAAAAATAGTGTGCTGCCACGCCGGTGCGAGGCAGCAATTAAATGAGGTTGAATATGTGATTGAAGGCAGTTTTGAAATATGATTATTTTCATTTAGATGTCTATACAATTGTTGGAAGATTTTTTGTTCAAAAACCTTGCTAACAATTGATAGAACCGATATAGGCCTATAATTTCCAAGTACCTGTTTGCTGCCATCCTTATATATAGGACAAACTCTTGCATTTTTCCAGTCATCCACGAACATTCCAGTGGGAGTGATAGATTAAAGGTGTATGTTGAGGAAGGAGCTATTATATTTGCAGCAATCCTTAACATTTTGGCCGGAAGCATGTCAAGACCAGTACTTTTTGACACTTTTAGGTGTCTTAAGGTATTTAATACACTTTCAGTTGAGATTTGTGTAAAACGAAAAGGGGTACTTGAATCAATATTTTTAGGTTTGGTTTGTTACTTCAGAGGCTAAGAGATGTATCAGATGAGGTTAGGGTTATTTGGGAGTGGTGGTTGCCAGATGGTGGTTTTGAGAGGGTTTGGTTTTTTTCTAAGCACATCAACAGTAATAGCATTTAACCTGTCAGTCTTTTTCCTTTTGTGCTGAGTTTGTTTTTCACAAGACATTTGTTTAATTCCACAACTTTCAGAGTTCACCTTGGAGGCGATGGCAATGGTATTGTCGTCACAACTAAAGATCTTATGCAACGCTCCGGTATGTATGGTCTTGGTGCAATGGATTTTAAACCGCCTACGAAACAGCTATTTAAATGGAAAAGAGCCACAAAGTTTTGCATGGCTAATGCCTCAGCAAGAAACTCGAGAAGGTATGTTAGCTTTTAATCCCTTTATTGATAACTGTAACTATTGTCAAGAGTCGAGATTTCAGTTGTACCTTCATTAAATGCAACCAGTGAAAGTTTGTAGTTATTATATTTAGTGTTCTATGGTAATTTGAATATTGATTTATCTTAACATATGAACACATATGTACTAGAGAAGTTACTACACCTGCTTACGTTATTGAAGACAATCAGGAGAAAAAGTGAAAGTATTATTTAATTAGGACAGGACAAATGTCTGTTACGGCGGTTGCATCGAGATTTCCTTTAGTTAAAAAATTTAATTTATCATTTAAAATCATAGATATGGAGGAAGTATCTACACCTGTAGCTCACCTTATTGAAGACTGTCAGGAAGACATGCAAAGTAAGTATAATAATTAAAAATATTCAAGGCTATATATACAGCATATCTTTACGTTATGTGCAGGGGCACACATTTAATAAATGTTAAGGGGAGTTTCAACCGACTTCTTGATTGGGGAACGATCAGGGACCGACTGTTGTACATAACAAAGTATGATTCCAGCCACCGCCATATACTGCTATGTAGTTGAATTTGAAATTAATTTAAATTAATGCTGAATAGGACGAACAAAAAATTAAGAAGCCGACGTTATAAATCCAGCCCCAATTAGAGACTCTTTGGAACATGATGACACTGTGTTTCACTTTCAGACACTGAATTGGATACGTCGGTGGAATCATCAGGAAAGAAAAGTTATGTATATGGTGTACCTACAGTACATGCATGATAGTTACAACCATAGGCAGTCCAGAAATATTTTCGTTTTCGTGGCGCTTGTTACAACTGGTACTTAATAAGTACAAAAATACTTATTTTAAAGGTTATAGAGTCCATTTACTTACTATATTTTTGTAAATATTCTTATTTTAAATAGCGAATTGGGTTCAGATGACGAATTTTAAATGATCGATGGCCTTCCAGAGTCGACTCTTTACCATGACAATACCCCTACCCCAGTATTCTCCTGGAAGAAGAACGCTTACAGTGCCGAATGTTTGGTGAACATCTTGTTGAATGAGCACGAAAGTCGCACCTTCTGTGTCTCAACGCCAATCAACATAGTGCATAATGTAACATTCTTGATCGATAACAGCAAGACGAAAATGAAAGAAGACATGAAGTGTGACAACATGGGTGTATGGCTTCATACGGGCTCCCCTAAGAAATAATTTAGGGTATTGTGTAAAAATTCAGGAAAAAACAGCCAAATATCGTCCGTAATTTCAACGAGCAATGAACTTACCCAAAGACAAGCACAATTGGTTACACTGAAGCAGGTGTATTATGTGAATAAGTCGCATGCGGATTTGAGAAAGATCATTTCAACTCTGAGAGGTACATTACTACGAGTATTTTATGAATCTAAGAAGTTCACTGTAGTCCTAGCTTCTTGCCTTATAAAGAGCGCATGCACATCAGTATTTAAACAATATTTACGAATACTGCATATTTACGTAATAGATCGTTCTAATATGTCAAACTCGATAAATCCAAAACAGCTTTTCATTATTCCGAATGTGGTGTAACATCTTACAATCCTCATTTCATTATCATTACATATTAAAACGATCCACTGTTCAGCATCCGCTTAATCCTAAATGAATTCACAAGCATGCAAATATTCTCCCCAGACTTGTGATTAAAATAAATATGGCAGTGCATGTATTCAAATTCAATGGTGACGAAAAATTCTAAAATTAAATGAGACATACCTGTATGTTGAAGTTTGATGTGAATTCTACAGACTTGTAGTGCAGGAACAAGAGGATCACATGAGATTGCATAGCAAGCACCCAGCATTCAGTTTTAAAAAAATATTGTGCAAACGATGGCCAATGACTAAGGGTGGGCACCAAAGTCTATTAGCATTGTGGTGGGTGTGATCCCCTTGTTCCTGCACTACAAGTCTGTAGAATTCACATCAAACTTCAACACACAGGTATGTCTCGTTTTAATTTTAGAATTATACTTCCTTGTAGCTACGTCACAACGAAATCACATGAGACTTCAAAGCCCAGAGTTTGAGCAATATATAACAGAATCAACTGTAAAAAATTATTAAAAACAGAATTTAACTTGGTATAACATAATTTTACTAATTTGCCAAAGCAAGAATAAATGTGGCAAAGATATTGTCCACTGAACATTGTTTATTGTAAAAACGAGCAAATGTTTCACAATTTGACCATCTTGCAAATGATAAAATGTTGTCAATGGGCACTCCAGCCCTAGCAGCGGCGGACGTAGTGGCAGCCTGTGTACTATGTGACTTGTAGTGTGTGGTATCAATACCTGCAACTGTCATGGGTTAACTTGATCAAGCGACTGACTGTGTCCGAGGATACCGCCTTATGAGGTTTGCAGAAGCTGTTGTTCTTTGCAAATTGCAACATAGTGTGTGAACCACGCACAGGCTGTCATCAACATTGTATCTTGGGCAACCTGATAGGTGCCTAATAGACTCCTGGCCGCGTATGTTTAAGGAGGGTACTGACACGAATAATGAAGTCAGAGTCAGTTATTTTAATATCATTGATGTTTAACTGCAGCAATGTTCGCCTTCTCTGCCCCGATAAAATAGAAATCAGCATGACCAACTTAAGCATCAGTTCCTTCAACTTTACTTTAGGATATTGTGTGTTTAAGATAATTCAGCAACCAGACTAACGCCCCAAGTATCGACATAGCGAGGTAACAACGGTCGTTCTTGAAACACGCCTTTAAGAAATCGACATACTAGCGGGTGTCCTCCAACTGTATGTTCTCCAGACATCACAATTACGCTTGATAAGGTTGATTGAGCGGTGTTCAATTAACTATACTGTTGTCCATCCTCATAAAGTTCAGTGAGAAAATCCAATATCATATTCAAATGTGGTCGAATTGATCAATTTTTTGTTTATCCCAGAACTCCTCCCATTTCTTAAGGCTCGTTTGATACTGTCGTTTTGTTCACACACGCCAGGAGTTGGTGATGTGGGCAGCTTTGTCTGAAATTCCTTGGAGGGTTTAAGAGATTTCCAGACAAGTGACAGACCAAGAGTTGTAATTTCTTGTGTAGAGGATGCTGTTTCATTGGCTTGTGTTTCAGGTAAAGTAGATGAGGGCATTTCGGCAACAGACAGGGTGCTCGTACTAGCATTGTCATTATTACCGGGTACCAGGCTTGGGTTGGCCATAGTGGCACAACTACAATGCCCTCTGCACAATCCTCCCTGACTTTCTGTGACAACCGCGTTATTAGGCCGAAAGGAGGAAAAGCGTAAAATAGTTTATTAGCCCAATTTTGGGTGAATCCACAGCAAAGGCCCCTGGGTCTAAGTGCCAATGACAGGTAAGTATCTACTTTGTGATTTAAGCGAGAGGTAAACAGGTCTATTTCCGGTGTAAAAAATGTTTCACATAGTTTATCAAATAATGTACCATTTAGAGACCATTCTGTGTTTTCATCAAAAACCTGTGAGTGCCTGTCTGCCTCTGTATTTTCAATGCCAGGTTTATGTATTGCTGATATCCAGATATTATGCTCCATACACCACAGCCACAGCTGTCTTCCTGCCCTGTTACATTTGCTAGATTTATTGCCACCCATGTTATTAATATAAGTGACAGCGGTTGTGTTGTCTAGCTCTAGCCTAACATGTATGTGGGAGCTTTTGTTGCAAAATGCTTGAAGAGCAAAAAATGTAGCTGTAGTTTCAAGATTATTTATGTGACAGGCTGCTTCCTCTTTAGTCCATTGCCCTCCAGCCTTTGTATTATTGCAATGTGCCCCCCAGCCCAGCAATGAGGCACCAGATTGAATTTTGGGGGGGCAAACTGGGACAATTGCCCCAATTTTTTTCTTTATTAACAATAATATATGCAAAGGCAGCAAAGCGCATATACATACATGAAAGCTTTCATGCTAAATTCGTAGCACCATACTTTATTTGAGCAATAATAAAAGTGGTAAACTGCATGAACGAATATAAATATTTAGAAAAAGGATCAACTAGGCCTATCACTAAAAGAAGTATGACTAACGTCCATGTCGTCAACCAAATGTGTTAATTATGTCATCTATGTCATTGTTAACAACTTTGTTGGCATATGTTCGTTCAATGTTGATCAAAGCCGCTGAATTCAATCGTTCTTGACCCATATTCGAGCGAAGGTATGTTTTCACTCGCCACCCACTAAAAGAGATTTCAGCAGATGCCGATACAGCTGGAATTGATGCCAGTGTAGTGGATATCTTGTATAACACTGGCAATAGGTCGTTAAGTCCGCATTCAAACATTGATTTCACAGCCTGCACAGCTGTTCTCGGCTGAGGATCCGGGTCGGAGTCTTCGGTTACGGAATTCTCATACATACTCTTTTCAACTGCAAGAATTTCTTGGTCAACTTTGTAAAATTCAGCTACGGGTTCATAGCTGCTCCGTGAAGGTGTTTTGCTTAACACAACGTCCCCCAATGCACAGATAATTTCTTGATCGTTCTTACTGAATCGCGATTTCATTTCTCCAATAACGTAATCAAGAGATTGATAAAAGGTGTTGATACACGATGATGGTTTTCGGCATTGTAACTTTCTCAACATTATTAGATGATTCCCCAATAAGAGCTTGAAGTCAACGAGAGGGTTTGTTTTCGTGGTGCCTTTGCCTCTTTGAATATGAAACGAGATCCGTTAATTTCCTCTTTTATTTCTTCAGACATGACTATTGTTCTTTTCCGTAATAGCTGTTTTCGTTTCTACAATTTGTGATGGTCTTTATAACTAAATTCACATTTCTTTTAGCATTGATTACGTCAATGCTTTTCCCTTGTAGGTATTTACTCAAAGTGTTTGTATTTGACAATATGACCTTGAGCAGGATCAAGCCAAGGACGAATTGGAAATCACAAACCGCATTCAACAGGGCGGTGCTCTATCCCTGTAGATTTTAGTATCCTTATCTTCAGATAAAATGAGAAGAGCTTTGATTACTTTTCTAATCTGTTCATAGATTGCTTTCACTGCCTCCCATCTGCATGACCAACCTTGTTTGACTCATAGACTTTAATGTAAGATTTGTTATGAAATTGCTGTCAACTTTCACAGAACTGAATACAGCATGACGTTTTGGACTGGCTTCTAAAAAATTGTATAGGCCTTGCAAGGTCCCTAAAGAATTTCTCAATGGTTCTATTTCGCTCATAGTATCTTGCAAAGCCAAATTAAGAACATGTGCATAATACGCACGGGGGCAGCATTCTTTCATTCTTGCAGCTACCTCTTTATGAATGCTGCTCATATTTGATGCTCCGTCAAAGCACTCACCAACAATGTCTTCCAATTTCAGACCATTTTTTGTGATTACCTTCTTCAAAAGTTGAAGCAAAACAATTCCTTCAGTCGAGGCAGTGCAAAAAAATCCAATGAAAGTTTCAAGTGTTTCACCCACCAAAACGTACCTTAAGCATATTGAAAATTGCTCTATGCGACTAATATCTGATCCATAATGAGAGCAAAATTTCGACATGACAACATGTCATCCTTGATTAGTTTAACAATAAAATCAGATAGAATAATTAAGATCTCGTTCTGGATTGACGGCGATGTGCGACTAGATGTGCGACTTGAGTTGACGCTGTAATTTTTCTCCAAGCCACGGGATGTCATTACATCTTAGGTGCAACAATTCCAACAGATTTCCTCGGTTTAGGTAAGAAACTCCAGCAATGCCATCTCTTTTCTCTTTGTGCCCTCTTAATGCCACATTTTGCTGTGTAATATAAAATATGCTGGTGATAATCACTCACAGATATGCACAATTGTGCATAATGTCTCGTTGATGAGCGTCCGCTAACTGTTTGAGTACAGATGTTTGTCGCTCACAATTAATCTTTGCGGTAATCCATTTGGTCATTGCATTCCTATGGACAGCACTTTTTGTATGCTTGAAGAGCCGATCACTTCTTCTCTAGTTATTGAACAAGAACGAATTGTCATTCATCAATTCCTTACAAGGAAAGCATTCACATTTACGGCTTTGAATATCGAAACTCCCGGTAAATCTTATACCATTGTTCATTGAAATCTCAGTTTATGTTTCATTACTGAACTTCCTACGATTATATTCTGAAAGAGTTGGTTGGTGTGGTCTATGTGAACCGTGTTAATATTTCTGGGATTGAGTTAGAAGTGGCTGGTACTGAATTATCATTGCCATTCGAGTTATCAATTGCGCTCATGCTCTTTGCCACGTCTTGAACTTCAATGTGAGACTTGGCGAAACAAGTGCAACTTGCGAATTCTTTCTTGGTATTGCAGATGTTAGAATTGTCAGACAGAGATACAAGTACGGTGGCCCACAGAGGCAACCCAAATATATATTTATCACACAAATATATATTTATTTGCGGGAAAATATTTGTATACGTCATAAATATATGAAGAGTACAACAAATATATTTCCAGTATGCAGAAATAATTGCCCCAGTACGCAGATATATATATATATATATATTTCCCCAGTACGCAAATATATATTTTCCCAGTACGCAGATATATATTACCCCAGTACGCAGATATATATTTCCCCAGTGCGCAGGAATATATTTCCCCAGTGCGCAAAAATATATTTCCCCAGGAATATATTTCCCCCAGTACGCAGATATATTTGTCCCCAGTACACAGATATATATTTCCGCAGAAATAGATTTTAAGTAGTCTTAGGCTCCATAAACGACACATACACACTGAACTCAAATAAATAGAATCCAATATGGCTGCCATAATCTCCTCAAATTCAGATTCCACTGAAGATGAACAAGATTTGATAGAATACTATTTTTCGAGGGAGTTTCAGTATAAGATTATTGTCGATTTTTTGTCAAAAAAGCATGGGATCGATATTTCGGAACGAACTTTAAGAAATTGTCTAAAAGAAAATGGTCTTCGACGAAGATCTCCTATTTTGATATTGATGAGATACGTCGCGTAATACAAGCTAAGTTGAACGGTCCTGGTAATATGGGTGGATGCCGTTCGATGTGGCATGCTCTAAGAACGGAGGGACATCAAGTCCCAAGGCGTATTGTAGAAGAGCTGATGAGGGAGCTCGACCCAGATGGCTGTGAAATCAGACGTGCAAAACGTTTGCGTAGGCGAACATATCGAGTACCAGGCCCTAATTTCTGTTGGCACACCGACGGGTATGATAAATTAAAGCCTTATGGTTTTCCGATACATGGGTGTATTGATGGGTGGAGTCGCAAGATTATATGGCTGCACGTGGTACGGTCTAACAACAAGCCAGAGATACCGGCGTCGTTCTACTTACAGAGTGTTCAAGTATATGGCTGTCCAGTGAAATTACAAAGCGACTGTGGCACTGAGAACGGCATTATGGCCGCTATGCAGTGTGAGTTTTGTTTGAATGGTGAAGCCCATTTTTTCGGAACATCAAAGCCAGCCAACCAAAGGATCGAAAGCTGGTTGTCCCAATTCAGAAGAAATCGTTCCACCTGGTGGATAAACTACTTCAAAGATCTATGTGAAAGGAATTTTTTCAATCCTGATAATGACCTTGAAAAGGAGTGCTTGTGGTTCTGTTTTTCCGATGTGATTCAGAATGACCTCGACTATGTAAAAGGGCAGTGGAATACACATCGAATCCGAGATTCAAAGCACGACACAATTCCCGGCATACCTGAGGAGTTGTACTGTTTTCCAGAGAAAACAGGGGGTTAGATAACTTATTTTTTCCCGTTTCCGCTGAACAAATGGGTTTCCGCTGAACAAATCCAGTTTGTTCAGGAAAACCTTTTGCAATTTGATGAAGATGAAAATATCATGCAAGAGTACTTCCACCATATTTTCGAGAACAGTGGATTTCAACAACCATTGAAAATTGGGAGGAGGCCGAGCAATTGTACTCTGTTCTTATGGCAATAGCTAATGAAACATAAACATTTAAGTTATTTGCAATCTTGCTATAAAAAAGCATTGACTGTTTTATTCCTGTGAACAAATTGACAAACTTGAAGCCTGATTTCCATTAAATATGAGGAATCACTTTTGTTGAGCTTCCTAAGCATGTTTTCTATTAACTATGGATAAAAAAGCCTCTCACGATAAAGTTTCGGGGATTGGTTTGCGGCTACTGTTGGAAGTGTTCAGATTTAATGAAAACTAGGTTTAAAATAAGGCTATTCAATAAATTAATGCTATACTTCTTGTTCAGATATAAACAACATTATGACAGAGGGGTCAAGTGAGTCGTTTAGACTTTTCTTAGTTTATGACCTCTTTTGCATGTTTGTGTTTTTAAATCTCTGATGGTGATACCAAGTTTGAACTTAAAAAAACAATAGTGAGTTTGGCAAACGCAACGAGAACGGCTACGTCTAAACCGCGTAAAAGTCTGGGACGAGGTAAATTTCCACATTGTCATGTCTTGTTGAGGTTCTGCCGCTACGCCATTTTAAGTGTTTACACGTTGCGAGACAACGTCAAAATGGATTCCGCGCAGTCTTTCGAAAAACAAGTAAGTTATTTTTAATTTCGATTTCATTTGTCAAAGCAATAATTGTTAAGTAAACGATTTTCTTCAACTGCCAGGAAAACTGCAATGAAATGGAGCAAGGAACACGACAAAGAGCTCCTGAAAGAAATACTGATGGAGAAGCCTTTTGAGCAACACAAAGGGTCTCAAATGATCGGTTTAGTATGGCAAAGAATTGTTGACAATTTAAATGGTAAGGAGTTTCCAAAGTTTGTGTTAAAGAATATACGAGGGTGAGGGAGCGATACGGAGTATTAGAAGAAAATTACAAGCGAAAGCTTCGCGAGGAACTGAATGCAAGTGGCATTAGCCCAGAACCAGACGAAGTGGAAAATATGATGGAGGAAATAATTGCATTATTCGAAAAGCTATGAAGACCAACGTATTGAAAATTGAAGAGCAAAGCTTGGCAGAAGATATCAGGCAAAAAGCCCTTGAAACTTTCGCAGAAACCAGGAGGAGAAAGGAGGATGCACAATCAACTAGCGACGATGAAGACCTTCCCAGACCAAAAAGAACACGAACCAGACGAAAATCGGACGCAATGGAATACTTTGTAAGCAAGCATGAGAGTGAATTAGAGTTCAAGCGACAAGAGTTAGAGGTTAGAAAACAGGAAATGGAACTAAGGAAGCAAGAACTTGAACTTCAAAGGTCACAAAATGAAGGTTTGATGAAACTCTTGCTCGAACATGCTAAAAAATAACATTAAAAAACATGCACACAATTTTCATTGTTTTTAGTACTTGCATGTATCCTGAAAATAGGATGATTTCAAACTTGTTCGATATTTATATTGTTATATTTATTTTATATGGAAATTTATTGATAGTCACTGTCATTGCCTAAATATTCTGGTTTTATTGGTTGCTCATTGTTTACATGAGGACTCTTTGAAGATTGTAATTGTAGTTTTGTTTGCTTAATGAACCTAAACAATCTATGGTTTAAATAAACCCATGGTTATCTGGACGTTTTTCCAATCATTTGCCTGCTAGCTTTGTTCAATATATAGTAATTGTCAGCAAGGGCAAATGAATAACACATTATACTAATTTATTTGAAGGGAGATAAAACCTTCCATTTAAGGTTATAATTTTGCCAAAATACAAGTTTTTGCAACATGATGTAGCTAATATTTTATCAAATATGACAAATTTGACCATCTTTTAAAGCAGTTTGATAATTACTTCTATGAGAACTATACATACATAACAATGTGTCCAGATATATTCTCAATACTTTAACACTTAAATGTACAAAACTTACATTAACCCTCTTGTAACTTCTTACCAATGTCATTACTGATGATATACAAACATATATTTTAATAAAGAGGTATAAAAATATTGCCTATTCATGCAAATTTTCATAAGTGAAATATTCTTCAAGACTTGGTGGATTCAATCCAAAAAACTCTGATGCCATATTACCATAAAGGCATGTTCTTGCATTTTGTAAAAGAGCACTCACAACATAAAACTTGCCAACTGGGCTTAATCCCAAATGCAATGCTTTCTTAAAATCTACATACTTGAAATATTTAACAACTTCTCCAAATACCCATTCAACGCTTACTCTAACAGAGCTCATAGCTTTGTTAAATGCCTTTTTCTTGTCAGTTAATGGATTGTCTCGAAATGGTGTCTGGAGGTGTACCCTTAAAGGATAGGCAGGGTCTCCATATATACATAATGGAGACCCATCAGGAGCAAAACCATGTTCTTCAAGCTCATTCATAACTCCAGATTGTGCAAAAATAAAAGCATCGACCCTCTGAAAGAAAAAATAAGAAAAAAATTACGAGATTAAACTAGATATTATAATTTCAGTACAAGGTTACTACTGCTGAAGGATCATATGGTATTAACCTAGAAATTAAAAGTAAAATTCTTACCCCAAGGACCAGAAAGATTTGCTATGAGGGCATTTGGAAGACAAATGCTTTGCAATTTCAAACAGTGCACACGTTTATGTCCATTATATACATCGCGTTGCTGCTTTTCTGGCCTACACATAGGTCTTACAGTTCCGTTAATAAATCCAAAGCAATTTGTCAATGGAGCTCCTTTACTGTGGATGTGGTGTGCATATAATTGAAGATTTTCAGAGGAAAGGAGGGGTAAGTGATCTTAGTCGGATACTATTTCCTTCGTAGATGAAATTTATCATGAAGTGTACTATTCTGCACAACACCTAAACTCTATTTTGCAAACAAATACTTTGTACTTGTACTTCGAAATGTTTTGTACATTACCTGCATTTACCAATCACCAAAAACTTAACTACATGATTCACGACAGATTTGATATCTTTTGATTTAAACAACATAAAGTTCTGATAGCCTGCATCAAGCATCAGTTCAGCGACATCTTTCTCCTGCATCACTTCAGAAAGAGCTACATTATTATCAATATTGAGGAGCTAAAACAAAATAGATTTATGCATAGCATTGAGAAATACCTATACTAATACTTTTTGGTAATTGTGCAAGGCGAATAATATGGTATTCAGTGTTTCCACAAACAAAAACACCAGAACGGCCTCCAAATAGTCGATTTTGCTCACCTTCTGAAGAACGTCTCTATGAGCACCATACGGAACTTCATCTAAAGGTGGTTTGGTCTTATCGTAGCCAACGGTAATGTAACTATAAATCGATGGCGAGAGAACTGATGGTGGATCTCCTCCAAAGATTAGTGACATTGCAAACGCTCTTCCAGCCATATAGTACTCGTGGTTTTTTAGTTTATTGGCATTGTGTGTCAGAACGTATTTTCCCACATTTGCCGTCTCCTGAAAAATCCCCGAGCATTTGACAACATTATTCCAAAGTAACCTTAGGAATTCCCGTTTTGGCCCTGTGTCATCAACTGTATCCATGCTATCAGTAAACTTTATCTATGAACACAAGCATGAATAAATTACATGTATGGTATTAACTGCATGTCACACAGAACTTAAGACTGGCTTCCCCGTCCAACCGCGCAAATATCACGGTAAAGCAAATGAATTATTATTAATCAAAATGTTCGTTCAAGAAAATCGCAATAAAAATTCAAATTGTTTACATTATTTTCGGACTGCACTTGACATTAAGGTGTAAACTCTAACAAAAGAATAACATTTCAAATGAAACCTTTTTCAATACATACCTGGCCATATTAGCATTTTGCAGCTAGGATGCAAAATATATACCTGATACTAGCTCATTAATTTTTAATTCACGAAATTGGAAAGTCTGCTAAGCCAGGTTGCAGTGCACTGGAATGATCATTTTTTTATTAGAAATCGTTCAATACATATAACTGCTTGTAATTATCATGCAATATGTGACAAAGAAAATACTGTGGATTAGTCCCTTAAAGGAGTTTTAAGTTCGTGTTAGTTGTTTGTTAGGTCGATTGTAAGTTGTCATGTATTCATTTTGCCGTAATTGGGAAACTGTGGCGAATTCCCTGGCACTACATTGCATATGGATAGATGCTGATGTCTATGAATCTCGTTATAATTAAAATCAAGAGATGACCAATTTACCTCAAAATTCATTGTATCATCAACATTTTGTTGTGTCATTTCTCTAATGAAGCTCTTCCATATTTTTGATCGTCGAATAACTAAAACCACACTCCCAGTAAATGACAATGAATTAATATGGTTAGTCAATAATGCACCTACATCACAAACCGCATCAATGGTAAGAACATCATCTCAAACAAACGAATGAGAAATGTAATTTTAAGAGGGTTTTACAGTAAACTAAAAATTTACGATTTTCCCAAAATCTTGGCTGAATGGCATCCAGCTCTAAGATCCTTCGCCCGAACAAATCTGACTCAAGTAAGTTGGTAGTGGTAGCAGGTGGTACATGTGAGACTGGTTGGTCAGGTGTGGATGTGATCCCAATGGTTGGTCAGGTCTGTATGGCCCCAATGGTTGGTGCAGCATCATCAGGTTCTGAGGTGGAACACAGTCCAGCATCTGAATGAATTTCTTCCATCCACTTCTCAAGCTGATCCAATACATCCACACAATCTGCATATTCGTTTTCATCTTTCATTAAGATGGGCATTGTCACAACTTCTGACTTGGCTGACATCTTTTTGCTCTGTTGGCAACGAGTGGCTCCAGGTACATATGGCATGAATATTGCAAACACAGGAAAATGTTCAAATAAAAGCCTGGTCATAATTTCATTATATGTTGCATGTACCGCTCACCAGATAGCTTGAAATACCTCTCTAAAACGTTTAATAACTACCTTAATGATGTATTGGATGAAATATCTGAAGAAGTAATCCTTCTTGGGGACTGTAACATTAACTTTAGTAATAAAGCTGACAACAAGGAATTTAAAGATATTTTTTCATTGCACGGTTTCAGGCAGCTAGTCGACAAACCTACACATATCGCTAGAGAAACGTTCTCCATCATTGATATTATTGTCTCTAATCAGGAAAACATAAAAACAGTGCATGTAATATCAACCAGTTTCAGTGATCATAAAATGGTTGCCTGTGTGAGAAAATTAAATCACCGAAAATTGGTAGTGGTAGCAGGTGGTACATGTGAGACTGGTTGGTCAGGTGTGGATGTGATCCCAATGGTTGGTCAGGTCTGTATGGTCCCAATGGTTGGTGCGGCATCATCAGGTTCTGAGGTGGAACACAGTCCAGCATCTGAATGAATTTCTTCCATCCACTTCTCAAGCTGATCCAATACATCCACACAATTTGCATAATCGTTTTCATCTTTCATTAATATGGGCATTGTCATAACTTCTGACTTGGCTGACTTCTTTTTGCTCTGTTGGCAACCAGTGGCTCCAGGTACATATGGCATGAATATTGCAAACACAGGAAATTGTTCAAATAAAAGCCTGGCAATAAGCATTCTATATCTGCTTCTGATTGCTTCAGATACCAGTCGATTGATATTCACCAGCTGGTGGACAGTGCAATCTTTAAGACTTTGCTATGGACCAGAATCTGACAATCCTTCATCAGTAACTCAATTAAATACAATACTTGTTGTACAGACCATACTTGTTTAAGCGGGAAATCAACTGAAAGATTACGAAAAGTAGGATTCAATTATGAGCCTGAAAATAATATGCTGAGCTCGTACACTTATTTAAAGTGCGTATAAACCCAAAATGGGTTTTTGGTGATTCTGATAGAGCATAAAAAATTAGTTATTAAGTTCTGCATTAGTTTTTTGCTTAGATTCTTAATTTCAAAGATACAAGCGCTCAAACATGCAAATTGTGAAAAAAAGTAGCGCACGCCAGGGGGTTGGATCCTAGGAACGTGTTGTATTTCCATACTATAGAAATTATATTGCCATTCGATTAGACAAGGTAAAAAACGGCTATTTATACAAGGAAATACTGTAATGTCAAGCTCAAATTCATTTTCGAGTGTGCATAGCAATCCTTCTGCAAGCATGCCATGCGAAATAGAGCACAAACTGCTCGAAAGCGGGTCTGAAGTCGATCGCGAAATTGGTGGTAACTCGGATGATGATAATTCAGACATGGAGGCTTACTTTGACGAACCAATTGCCGACGACGTTTGGCTAGCAGAATACAATCAAAGACAAGAAGAAGACAATGAGCGAATGAGGGAGTTACAACTTCGGGCTAAATTGCAGAATACCCGTCCACCACTCATGCAAATAACATACCCATTATTTCACTGGATACGCGGATACGCAGTAATATTATATATACTATAATATTATATTTCACATCTATTATTTGTCATACCAGCGACAGCTAACGATTAAATGGAAACTAGCCTTAATGTTAGTAATATTTACCTGAGTTTATATTGCTTATTGTCGCTAACAACGCTGTACAATGCTTGTTGTCGTTTCTTATTGTTTGATTATTTTTAAACATCCGAACAACTTCGATTGCGTTTTCATGAGACCAGTCGAATTTCGGTCGTGCTCAATTCTGTCTGGTTCATCTGTTCACACAGGAATTGCACGAATCCTTGTGTTCGAAAGTATATATATGGACTTGAGCACGATCCGAAATTCGTATAAACTTCTGTGTAACCGTGGCTTATAATTAAATCGAGTACAAACTCCACAATCCGAAATTCTTTTAAACTCCCGTGTAACCGTGGCTTGTAATTAAATCGAGTATAAACTCGCTTATCGTTTTGTTTATGAACTATAATATTAAATAATATTCAAACGTTTTAATGCGCACATTTATTATTATATGAAAATCAATTATATGTCTACTAAAGTACATGCTACAATGAATAATATACATGTATGGCCTATATATAAATTTATCCCCGGTAATAAGTTGTATTAAAACTACTAGTATTATGCCAGTCCAATGTTCGATCCCTTAACAAAACCTATATCCCAATTATGTGGTCTATTTTGAAGTCAAACAATCAAACTGTCTGTTACATGAGTTCGGGCATCTAAAAATTTCCATATATATTTTTGGCATCTATGAGGAATGTCTCAAATAGGTCCTTTCCTTTATGTTCATAGCGCCAAAGGAACTCAGCTAAGTGGGATGAAAACAAACATTTTCTTACACCAAATTTGGGCAATTTAGCCTTAGCCTGGCGCCAGTGACCTTCAATCTTATTTGTGTGATCCCCATCTTCGTTTACAAACTCTTTCGAGTGATTTACACACTTGTGCACATATCCATGCTTCTCAAGGTTAACATATGCTTTCCAACAGTCTGAGATAATCGTTGTACCCTTGGCTATGTGGTTTTGGATTATTGGCAATAAGGTTTTCTCATCTCGCTTTTCAACTGCAACCATAAAACTTCTGCGTGACTCCTCCTCGATTCCTCCAAACACCCATTGTCCTTCAACTTTGTGTCCTCTGTGATACTTTCTCTTTCCAAACTTACTCTCGTCAATTTGCACAGTCTTCCCCGGTCCGCTGATTTTTTGTGCTCTTTCTAAAAGCGTTACTTCGCAAATCTCACAACAAAAACTGTCCCAATCGACTGCCGTATGTTCGCTCACGTTAACTTCATGTCGGATATCTTCCTGGTTTATCCCTCTACACCACCAGTATGTCAATTTCACAATCTCTTCAAGTGTAAGATTACTTTTCTCAAACCAACTGTCTTTTCGAATTGAGACCTCAACCTTGTGTCACTTTCCGTTCATTTGCTTCCTACATTCCGTCTGATCGGTCATTCGCATTGACTAATTTCATCATTTCACCACAATGTCCGCATTTCCTCTTTCTCGCAATTATCTTTTCGTCCATAAGCCACCCAATCAGTCTGTTTTTGTTACACAATATTTCTTCTTTGAGCCGATCATATGTCCACTTAATGTCAGTTTTGCTTTGCCGATATTTCTCGTAGCTTTTACCCTCACTAAGGTATTGTGTACCGGCATCCTGTGTAGATACCGTAGTCCACTCAGTTTGCGACTGCGAACTCGTTTTACTAATTTCCTTCTTCCTGACACAAACTTGAATCCCTTTCTCCATCTGGTACAGACCTTGCTTTAGAAGTTTGTATTGTGCAAATATACTAGGAGTTACTATCGCAAGTGAAATGCTGCCTGGGAGAAAGATTTGGTGCGCATACCTGCTCAACAGTTGTATTTGCGCGTTACGAGATAGGATTTAAGCTTAAATCATTCTGCCAAAAAACGTATGCTAGTCAATAGTATTTAATTTTAATTTGTTTTTTAATATAAAATCAAATTGCGATTGCTATAATATAAACAGAAGGGCCAAATCGAAGATAGAAACGGTATTGAACTGATGGCTATGGCACATAATTATAGTCATAAAGTGGATTCATCCATTCTTTAAAAAAATATAATTAAGATAATATTCACAGTTACGCGTTTTTCTATTTGAATATCATTTAACAAAGAAGTATTAGACAACAGAGAAGAACAGAGAAGACAATCACATAACATCACTTCACATTACATCACATTAGTTTAACATAATTGATTATCACATACATGACATAAAAAAAGAAGAATTCTATGTACATGGTGACACTGTATGTATGCATTTTGTCAAAAAAATTCATCTCAGGTTACGTTTATGTTATCACATTTTGTATACTACTGAGATGATACCATAGTTCATTTGGATTAATTGATAAGTTGTTCGTTATTCCTTTTTCAGAAAGCTACAATTATCGCATTCCACGTACGAAAATATCTTAAATCATAACATATTTAAATGTATGAGAATTAACTTTTTTCTTCGTGGAATGTTTTGGAAGTAGAACACTGTCAATATCACATCAATACATGACGTTTTTTGAAACTGCCAGATCCATGAGATTGAATGTTAATTTGGTTCATGTGTCCAGTCGTAGCACACGATCGACAAGTAACAATAAACCATATACGTTTCTTCACTATAACTGTATTTTTCTTGAGCAAAATAATGTCTCATCACTTGCCTCGATAAATCATTTTCAAAAAATGAGTGCACATAACAGTATTGCAGGTTCATTGTGTTTTCATTATTGATTGCAATGCAATTGTTTGAAGCCATTAAATTCCAATGACTTTGGCAAAAATCAGAGTCCAGTGGCAGTAATGTCATCAGTTTTTGATCAGTTAATTCCTTTGTATATTTATCCAGAAAGAGAGAATCTACAAAACAAAAGAGCGTAACTTTAGGAATACAATACAATTAGTCTAAAATATGTCGTAAAAGGGGGGTGAGTACAAAAACAGAATAAAAAACTTACCAAATTAACGTGCTGATGATAATATTTTCACACATACAGTGACAATAAATATAATAAGATAGAGAAACATACAATAAACATTAATGAATAAAGATAAAAAATTATACAGAATAAAGGTTATGGGATCTACATCACAATCCCATGTCTAATTTCAAACCTATAATATGGTTTTGTCAATTTAAAATGCACTGCCATTGGTAGTCTGTGCTAAACGATCTAGGCGGTTTTCTTCCTCTAGCCTGTATTGTAAATTAGCCGATGATTTCAAGCTTGTTAATCGCTCATATGTCATGGGTTCAATGACGCAAGATGAAAGAGACTTCACTCTGCTTATGGCCACGTATGAAACTCCAGCAGTTCTTTCTGTTTTGCCAATATCTATCCAAGCCTTTGGAAGAGTTAATCCTTGGCTCTTGTGTATTGTTAGAGCCCAGGCGAGTCTTAGAGGCAGCTGTTGCCGTTCATGAAAACTGTTTCTGACTGTGATGAGACTGTGATGGACAAATTGGAATGCAAGATGGTTTGTCACATTAAAAAAGGACCTCTATAGTTCTCAAACTCAATAATGACTGCAATAGGCAAGTCAGGTGGTTGATGGTTGTTCTGATAGACAATATCAACAACTGTTCCAGTAGCTCCATTACAGAGGCCAACATTGACCACAAATTCATGGTTAACATAACCCTAGCACCTTTTGCTAGAAATACAACAGGTTCTAACCCAGACATATCATCTGAGGACATCTTTTTGGCAAATGCAGAGGAATGGCGAGCATTAATATGAGCAATTGGATGCTCAAGTTTTGTTAGTTGTTCATTATTGTAATTTGCAACTTGTTCATTACTATAGAAGAGTCATGTAGCATCTTCAAAGTCACATAAATTAGTGACATTGATGGTTGACGTGTCAGAAGTAATTTCCAGTCATGACTGTTGGTCCCTTTGCGAAGTCGTAACAATAAATCTCTGAACTGTATTTGTTCAGATGTCATACCTTGCACACGTTGATTTACAGTGAGCTTAACAACTTTGTCAAACATATGATATGCTTGGAAACCTTGTTCACCAACAGCGTTTGATGGTTTAGCATGGTAAAGAGGCTTATCTGCCACTGGTGGCAATTGACCTGGATCTCCAGTTAAAATCAAAGATTTCCCACCAAATACTTTGTCATTATGACCAGTTGCTTGTTTGCAACGCTTATCTAACCAACCAAAAGTAACTTGGCCAAGCATGGAGTATTCATCAATAATGATGTATTCAATGTTATTAACACTCTCTTGTAACCTACACAAGCTTTGTCCTCTTAGGTCTTTGTTACCTCGAGACCCTACAGGTAACTTTAACAGAGAGTGCACAGTTACACCTTTAACGTTATAGGCTGCTTTACCTGTGGTAGCAGTAATAGCACATTTAGTTTGCAAAGATTTTATAGCATTAATAAGATAACTTTTACCCGTCCCGGCAACACCATTTATAATGAGACATAATGGCTCTTTGTCAGAAGATGTATCATCAAAATGAAATTTAACAATGTCAAAAGCAAGTTTTTGCATTTCACTAAAGCTGTTTAAGTCAACAACATCATATTGCTCATTAATAATATATTCTTCTTTGTTTGTTTTTATCCATGTTGGCATTTCATGGATTTGCTGTTCTGTATAATTGCCTCTATCAAGGTGCCAGTCATATGTTGACGCTGGTGTTTGTTCAGAGGTGTCAAAAGGAGTGTGAAGGTCTGACAATATCATCCACTCTTCTCGAGTTACCTCCTGTTCTTCAGAAGGTTCATCTTCTGATTCTTGACTTTGGATGACAGCTTGTAATTTGTCAAACCAGTCTGGGACATTGGATTGTCCACAAGGAGTCTGCAAGAATTCTTGCCAAGAATTGATTAGAACGTCGTCAGTTGGTTCTTGGTCACCCCATGCATTGTTTTGGGTTGTTCTCCAGGGTTTATATCTTAAAAGTTGATACTTACAATATAGTCCAAAATTTGAACCTTTGGGATTAGGAGAATAAGTTGGGAATATTCTTGGTATAACATTCTCTGGCAATTTTGTCAGTTCATTGTGAACAACTTTATATGTTGTGGCAAATTGAACAAAATTCATATTCATGATATTTTGTGAGCTGTCATATTGCTCGCGATTAGCGTACACATCAAGAAGTGAGTAATCAGTGCATGACTCACCTTCTTCAAGGTGAGTTTGACGTACTTTACGTGAACCATTTAAACTAATTGGTATCACATTAAATGATGAGCTATGAAGCTTTAAAGACAACAAATGATGCATTGTCTCCTGCGCAGCATAATCTCGTTCACCAAGGGATCTCATAACTACCTTCTTAATAGCTCTGCGAGGGTCAGTATTGCTGTCAACATTTTGCATAATAGAGTTAAATGCTGTTTTAATAAAGGTGACCTTGGTTCACCTTTGCTGCATATTTTGTGAGATATTCAACACAGCATAGTGATCATAACAACTTGAATATCACAGTTTGCTCTCCACCCTGGAGTTGAGTTGTGATGGTTATTTAACCTTGAGTCATTTCGTTTAGTCACAATTTTAGCTCTATAATGTTCATTATCACCTGAGTGTGGATTTTTCAAATTCTAACTTTGTCTGCACAATTGTCAAATGGAAATGAAATCTACATTTCAATTCAGTCTCATTTGACTTTTTTCTTAGACAATAGCTAGTACTACAACGAGTGTGTCGTTGAACCATATTTAACAGATCTACATAATCTGATTGTTTTTCATGTTCAGGAATTTCATTATGGGGTTTCTGACATGGATGAGTTTCAGGTCGTACCCACATATCTTCATCTGGTGGGTTTGGATTGACAGTTGATAATAGCCAATCGACATACCGACATACTGTTTCAGCTGCTTTCTGACCAGCATCAATATCATTGTCTAGTTCAGTTATATCAGAACAAATGTTCTCATCTTTAAATTTTTGTGCTAAGTAACCTTTCAAAGCAGTCTCAGTAAGTTTACACAAACCTGGGTCATTATTTAGTTTAGCAGTACCATGACAATGGATACTGCCTCTACCTTGGTACTCATATCTAAACCAGTGCCATTTTGCACCAAGTGTTTCATAAAGCCAGTGTTTAACAAAGCTTTCTAATCTTTGAGTGAAAAACCAATCCACAAGATGAGGATTGTTAATTACATTTTGTCGTCTGACCTCATTGGTATTATTACCAGTTCCACAACCATTATCAGCATTAAATAGAGTGTGTAACTCAGGCCAATGCATATCCGCAGAGGAAAACGTGAAAAATAATGTTGGTGCTCCAACACTAGTTATGATAGCTTTGAGTTCTTCTCTTACTTTGTTCCAGTAAGCATTAGTACCAGCAATATTCCCAACATATCTAGACACTTTAGACATAAACAGATTAGCATTGTTACTGGCAGCCATTTCCCTTAATTCATCAATAGTGAGATGTGCCTCAACTGGGTTTTGCTTCAGGAATATCCCACTTTGTTGTAAGATTCGTTTTCTTTGAATCATATTAAAAGCCCAGTAACAGAATCTGGGATGGTTAGCAAAACGGTAGACCCATTTGCCATCTATAACTTCAGCAAATTTCAAAAGGTGTTTTATTCGCTCCTGAAGAGGGACATCCCGTAGAAGTCCTTGATTAGTTGGATCACCTTTTCCATCAGGAAATAATGTTGGGAAAGCCATTGTGGCAAGATGCGATACCTGATATTCATTTAATGGTTCATTCTCAATTGTGGGCCATTCCATTGGTTCATTTTCAGAAATTTGATTTTTAATAGCTTCAATTTCCTGTTGTTGTTGATGACCAACTGGCAAAAAGCTACTCATTTCTGTCAAGTTATTGTAAACTATATCCTCAGATGGGTTATCAGTAGGAGGACCGAAATCCTGGGAATTGTCATCTGTGACTATATCATCATCTGTCTCAACAGCCATAAGACCTGTTGGTACACCATTTTCAGGTAATAATTTTAATGCATCCTTATTAATTGTGATCTCTGAATAATGTGGATTATTATTATTAAGCCAAACTAAAGCATTGTGCACATTTTGTTTTCGAACAGTCAAATCTCTAAATGTGTGATCTCTACCTTTAACCTTGACAATTACCACAGGCAAATCTTTGGGGTATCTTGGCAAAGACTTTGCAAGCTCAGTAAGATTTTGTGGCAAGTTGATACAATGCCCTGAATAACCTCGTTGACCACCTGGTTTAATATAGACTCTCATTACAGGAAGAGCACGTGCAACCAACATTTCTTCAACTTGAGTTAAATTTTGTAATTCATGTGGGACATGTGAAGGAATCATTGAGTTTTCATGTGAAAATTTTTTTGGAGATTTTTTATCCCTAGTACATCTGGAACAAACATAAGGTGTCCTTGGTTTAGATTTTAGGGGCCATGCTTCTTTACAAACTGAACACAGTCTGATGGTATATCTCATAGACTTATGAAACTTATTAATGTTTTCTTTTGCCCAAACTTGCTCATGAATATCACCATTTTTTTTGTCAAATTTTTTCAAATAATCTTGCCGACTTAAACTCTGTGTTTCTATCACGGATTGTATTTGGTCACAAGAATCCTCTACTTGTTTTTTTTTTCTATATTCTCTAGCACTTTCAAGTCTAGCCTGTTTCTGTTGTAGGGATTCCTGTTCCCGTTTTTCTTTTTGATAGTTTCTAGCCTTTTTAAGTCGACTTTGTTTCTGACTTGTAGTCTCTGCTGCACGTTTTCGTTTCATGCGTTCTCTTGCATTATCAAGTCTACTTGTTGATGTAACATGTTGACCTTCCGCCCCTTTCAAAGGTAAAGTTGTCTTAGCAAAGTTGAAACTGTCAATGTTTGATTGTTGTAATTTAACTGGTACTATTTCAAATGAGTTAGTATTTAGTTCCCTTGACAGGCAATGTAGATATTGCTCTAACTCAATTATGGAAGTGTATTTCATATCAACAGCTGTTCCACAAGAATCAGGCATACCAGCAGAACTTCTAGCATGAGGATCAAATAAATAGAAATTGGTGTCTAAACCATGTATTAAGGCCATCATATATCCTTCTAAGATTAAAACACTATATTTGCTAGATGCAAAAGTATTCATCAGGGCTGAAAAAAGGGTAAAGTATGGGCCTTCAACATCATGCTCATTTGTGACGAGACCTTGACAATACTCTCCATAGCTTATTAGCCAAATTTGTTGTTCATTTTTGGGCAAATCAATATTATTTTGTGCCTCGATGGGCTCCACCTCAATGGGCAGATCAATATTATTTTGTGCCTCGATGGGCTCTACCTCAATGGGCAGATCAATATTATTTTGTGCCTCGATGGGCTCCACCTCAATGGGCAGATCAATATTATTTTGTGCCTCGATGGGCTTAACCAGAATGGGTGATTGAATATTATTTTGTGCCTCGATGGGCATGTCGAAAATAGCTTCCATTGATGCTAATTTCTTGGCTAGAAAATGACACTGCACAATAGTAGGTAAATTTTTCACGGATACATATATCTCACGAGAAATGCGGTGATTCTCAAAAGCATTCAGATACATGTGGTCTCCTTGCAATATGACATCATCGATTGTAGACGTCTTCCAGTCGACTACAGAAGTAGTTACATGTGCAGTCAAAATTGCGGATAGACTCATGAAAGAGCACTGTTTTCCCCGAGATTGAGCACTAAAACGGTCATGCCCTTGATGGATACTTCCACAAGCAAGCAAAGACATGTATTCAATAATTTATTGTATTTATCGTTGTTTTTGTAGCGTATCGTATATATATAAATTTCTTTCTTGAAAAGATAGCTGATGGCACTATAACTCTATAAGCACATATTAGTGATATTTTAAAATGCTTTCCCACAGATTGACTGTGTCATGTGATACGCCATGTGCTTCCATTCTGCGAATTTAGAAATTTATTTCGAAGACTTCGAATGAAAGAGGTACGAAGAGAACGAACCATTGAACTGTAAACAAACAATTTACAAACAGTTCAATGGAACAAATGAAACCAGAGCACTTATATGCTATATAGGGGCGCCTGACACATCGCAACCTCTCATATAAATTGTGGAGCTGTATGGAAAACATTTTTATTTCAACACAATTGTGTTAAAAAGTGCTATTTCGAAAGCTTAGGTTTTCAAAATAGTATTAAATAAATGTTTTCTCAGATTTAATAATTTTTCATCCTTTGGTTTGGTAATGACCTCTAAAAAAAACTTGACACACCCAGTGAGCTCTATGTATAGCTCTATACACGCCGGGATTCCTCTGAAAAACAAAGGCTCTAGATTAGGCTCCGGGATAATCCCAGGATAATCCAAACCAGAAGCCAGACTTCCGGTTAGGTTTGTAACTTGTAACGGTGTTTTGTATTTCAAAATTGAAACGGCGTGAAGCGACAAATCAGAATCATTTCTGATTCGATGATCTCGAGGAACGAGATTGAGGACAATAGGACTGGATACAATAGTTCTCTTTTCTTGTAACAATGGCGGAAGAGGTAATAAAAATAGATCAGTTTGGTAATATTGCATGTTTTTGCAATCCGTTTTAATTCTAGGTAAATCATGATCATCTGCACTTCTTAAATAGTTTCAAAGTTTTCTTTTGTCTTTTTCTCCTGTTCAAAACCATTCTTTTCCATGGTTTAATCATTTCTTTTTGATTTTTCGTAAATATCGTGACGCTCAGGACACATGTTGTCTTAGTGATGCATGGACAGTAAAATAAGTACATTTTATGTCTGATGATGTAAAATTATATTTTTGATAGATAAACGATAACCAAAAGGTACCCCAAAAAAATATGGAGGAAGGTAAGGAGTCTTTTACACAGGCAACACTAGTTTTGAAATAATTTGTGAGCAACAAAGTGAGCAAAAAAAAAAAGTTTAGTTATGTTCTGGAGGTTATACTATCGGCCAAAAATAGTGATGTAAAGAACTCAACATTTGTAAGAACAATACATTTTATTTATATGTTTTTGCTATTGTAAGCAAATTTGAGATTAAAAATTGCCAGCAAGGTCCAAAACTCTAAGCTATCGCTAGCAGCTGTTTCAAACCCTGTGTTCATGACTATTTTGACTATATGGAAACCAGTCTTAATGAAGTGTGATTTTCTTGTGAGCTCTTGATTTTCCACTTTTCTAAGAGGTATAAAGCAAATGTTTTCCAATTTCCCAGGAGGTGTTTATTTCTAGAATTTGATACTATCTTTTAGGGGTTCAAATCTGACTGGATTCATCCAAAGGAAAATTGCATGTTTAATATGGTTGTATTAATTTGTAGGTGGTGAGCTTTTTGGCTATGTTCATGATGTAACCCCAGTCCATAGTTCTGGGAAAGTTAGATATGTTACATGCAACCTACAAACCTCTGAGAATGGCATGATGAAAGCCATTTGCTTTTCACCAGAAAAGAATACAGCACGTCTTACATCAGCAATGGAAAAGAAAAGCCCAATTAAACTTAACAAGTACCATTATAACGAGAAGTTTCAGAATGTAGTTATCGACAAAAACACTGCAATAACTATTAACCCAAAAGCATTACCATTTGCAATGAAAGAATCACCAGAGAAATCTCTTTTAACCATTGAGTCATTGGCCACTACAATGCCACAACAGCTGGTACGAATAAAAGCAACCGTGAAGAAGATATCAGGAGAGAAAACTATTAAGCTTGAAAGAGGAAATCTAACTAAATCTACTGCAATTCTTGTTGATCCTACTGGTTCAATTAATGCAGTTTTCTGGGAAGAGTGGTCAAACTGCATTCAAGTCAATAAAACATATGTATTTACAAATTTCCGAATGAAGAAAGATAATCACACAAATGAATTGTATGTGAATACAGCAAAAGAAGGTTTCCAATTCGAGGAGGCTCCTGATTTTGAAGAAGATCTGGCTGAAGTTCAGCTAAGTGTCATGGACATGGCCACAAGAGAAGTTGTCATTTCAGTGATTGGTGTTAAAATGGTGTCCACCTATCATGCATGCAGTGCTTGTGGTAAAAAAGGTGAATTAAATGGCAAGTTTGTGATATGTTCAACCTGTAAAATGAAGCAAAAGATTACTTCAGAAAGCAAGCATTGGTATGCCAGGCTATTTGTTCAAGATGTTGTCAGCAAAGAGAAATTCTTTATAATGGTATTCAATCAGCATATTGTAAAAATGTTTGAATCAGTTGGGGTAAAGCTCCTTTGTAGTATGACAGACGAACAGGTTACCGACAATCTTTTGGAAGTCGAAAACCTGAAAATAACCTACAACATTTCAGACAAAAAACTTATTCATGTCAACTTGTAAGCAAAAGTACATTGTTATGAACTTTAGAGTTCATACATAAACATTGTTATTACAGATTCAAAAACTTGTTTGCAGAGCAGCCCAAAAATGTTTTCGTTCTCGTGCGTTCGGACGTGTACGCGAGTCTACTCGGTCTATATTATGACAAGGTTGGCAAGCATCGGCCACAACATCCGCCAGTGTTCAAAACAACCTTGTCATAATAATAGACAGAGTAGGCTCGCATACACGCGCTAGCCCACAAGAACGAAAACATTTCTGGGCTTCTGTGGTCTGTGTTTAAATTCACGTTTTGAAACATTGTTATAAACTTTAGAGGGTCATAGTTTAATATTTGTTGTCTGTGTTCACTGTTCACGAACTGGGGATTTTATATTAAAGTTTTGAATTTCTTGTTTTGTGGTTTGTTGCTAGCCTAGAACTCGTTAGTCATCATACGATCCGACTGCGTGCAAAATTTAGTAGCTAGTTTTTCTTCTCCCTTATGCTGAAATATGATTTACAATGCATGGGATTGTTTGATTTTTTAATCGATAGTCGTGCTTTATAAGGACTTTAAGCATGTAGGACGTCGCGCGACGACGACGGCTATCAACACAATGATTAAAGTTTATGAAAATTATTAAAATCAATAATTTAGACACAATGTTGAGTCTGTTTACAACGACAAACACAGATTTTTACCTCTGGAAATGTGTACGACGCCTGCATTTGAATTTCAGGCTGCACAGTGCAGCTTTAAATTCGCTTCAGTAGAATCGTTTCGAGCAAAAAAGCCATATTTTCAACTTCTTATGCTTGAATTCATACGAAGTTATAACACATGACAAGTTTTCTTCACAGCTATTTATATGAAGCAGTTTGTTTTGGTCGTCGTCGCGTGCTGTCCTTCTTGTTAAGGTATGTATTGCGCAACACTGCGAACAAACATCGCGAACTTCCAAATGATCGAGATCATTGTCGCATATAGAAAACGGCGGGGGAATGGGTACGATATTTATATTGCGCAACACTGCGAACAAACATCGCGAATCTTCAAGACTGTCAAGAATAGTGTGCTGCCTCCTAAGGGAGGCAGCAATTAACTATCAAAGTGTGTCACGCTCTCGAAAAAATGTTTTTATCAACCAACGATGCCAATTAATCATAAACTGTCAAACAGCCATGCCGCAAGCTTTTTATGCAAATAAAACTCACCATTGTGTTGTAAGTAACATTACACCGTTACACCGGTCATGTTACACATCATACAAAAGCGCAAACAAACAATCTTTGGCCTTTTTCTCACCCAACCTTTCATTTGCGCGTTCACGATTCTCAGCTATATAGAAACTAACAATGTCAACCTCTAATCCAAAAACTAAAATCGGACGACAGCATGAAAAAACATGGTCATATCTCCAAAAACGATTGTCGGATGCTTCCTTCAACTACGCTAGGATCATGCCTGAAAACATCCTAAGTTTTATCAAGCACAAAGCCACAAGCGTCAACAGTTGTCTCGGCTATTTTGTACCAACAATCCTTGCCACGGTGTCCTATCTTCTGAGCAAAGCAAAAGCTTCTGTTCACACAGTTAATCACGCTCAATCAACTAACCTGTACACCGTATTCGTCGGGTATCCTGGTACTGGCAAATCCGCATCAATCCAACATGGTTGTATTAAACCCATACAGAATGCCTTGCAAGATGACGTGAAAGATTGCCTGCTTGACCGAACAACTTCATCTGGTTTGGTAAAGCATCTCTCAAAAAACGGAACTGGGTTTATCGTTTCGCCAGAAGTATCGGATGTGCTAAATAAATTGTTAAAGTCGGACGAGGATACATGTTCGGGTGATGCCATGGTTTTATGCAAACTCTTCTCGGGTGAACGAAGTTCGTTTAACTATGCGACGGAAGAGGCGAGAGATATCAGAGAAAACACACCTTTTTCTATCCTTGGGTGCACTCAGATGCCTAACGCCGCTAAACTTGTTGCGAGAATGGACAAAGGACAAGGACTGTTAGATCGATTTCTAATTTCCGTTCCACGCGCAATATGCCCCAAGTCAAGTGAAGTCGAACAGTCAGTTGAATACCTGTCCACCGAGTGCATTGACATTTTCAATGAGGTTTATCGCTTGCTCGTTCACTTTCACACAAATAATATCATGGAATACCGCTTTGACGACGAGGCTGAAAAATCGATGAAAAACGAGCGAGATGCCTTTACCAGTGATGTTAACGATGCTATCAACGATGGAGAAACTACACCACCCAAATCAAAGAAGTTATACTATGGAATGCGCCTTGGCAGGGCACGAAGTTATCATCCCTACACGTATTACCAAAGACACATTGGAAAAAGCCAAGTTGTATGTCGATCATGTCGAAACGCAAAAACATATGCTGTATGAGGTAATTACTATAGACAATTTCAACAGTTATTGCTCTAGAATTAAATACGGTTTGTTTAGATCCCCAGTTAGGTCTATCCTTCAAATACCATGCCTACTGATCGCTTAATTTAAAAATAGTTTATGCATATAGGCAGTTTTCCTAAGCTATAAGTTTTAATCCTTTTAGATAGATATATAACTGTACTGAAAGGTAAAAAGTTCTTTTTTATATTTTTTCCAGTTCCTCAAGTCCATAACCAACGATACATGTGATCCGAAAAGGCCGCAGCCAAGCGCAGCAAACGTGAAATCAGGAATTCTATTATTCCCGGGTCCTGTTGTCACACACAGAGCGTTTGTTTAAAGCGGCCCCCGTTTGACTAGAGGAATATCACTTCAAGAATTCCTTAATGCGACGCAGCAGTTGAACACTGATTTTGGCCTGACGATGAACGTAAGGGTCGCTAGATCTCCAAAGCCAACCCATGTGTTCGTTAAGAAGACACCCGGTCAGTTTGTTGAATGGCCAGGCGATTTTTTGTGCACAAGATCCAGATTCTCATGTTTGTTGACCACATGACTTAAAAATGATGAGAATTTTGCCCAAATAACATCACCATTTCCATCATGTGTTGTTTTTGCACTCCAGTACAGGTGGTTTGTGCAAGGTTTTATCCACTCGCTTATTGCTTCGCATCCACTCACTTTTGCAACTTTGTTAGCACCTTAGTAACTTCTACAGGGAAAAGGAATAAAAAGAATTCCCCATTTAAAAAATAATTTTGCATTTTTATTGGCATAATTTGGAATGTTGGAGACTATCCTCAACTATTGGAGATTATCCTCAATATACTGCAGTATAACTTATAAGGTCAGAGTTGATGACTATTTTAACCTACTTTTCTTGAGAGAAAACAGTTATCATCGTCCCTGCCACAAGGCAATATCTGCAGGCATTCGGCATTTGCTTGTCAGCCAGAATTTGCTAATGGACAAACAAGTATAAGCAATATGGGTGTGCACATGTGACATAGAAATTATTTTTAGCACTGGAATATTTGAAATATCGAACATATCGATACGCGTATCCACTAACATAATTTTATAGCTGCTTTGTCTTTTACCGTTTCGAAAAATAGTTTATTAAATATAGATGTTCATATGTAAAATAGCACAGGAATATTATCTAACATTTGAGATATTCGAACATATTTATCCGCGTATATACTAACATAATTTAAAAGCTATACTTTGCAATGGTCTTTTACCGTTTTGAGAAATAGTTCATTAAATAGTAATAACATTATGCCTCATTCTCAAATAAACTACACTTTGTATCCGCGTATCCACTACAATATGTAGCAAAACATTTGATACGTAATCTATTAAATGACTAATTATAACATTATGCCTCTCAACTATCAAAGTGTGTCACGCTCTCGAAAAAATGTTCTTACCAAGATGCCAATTAATCATAAACTGTCAAACAGCCATGCCGCAAGCTTCCTATGCAAATAAAACTCACCATGGTGTTGTAAGTAACATTACACCGGTCATGCTACACATCATACAAAAGCGCAAACAAACAATCTTTGGCCTTTTTCTCACCTAACTTTTCATCTGCGCGTTCACGATTCGCAGCTATATAGAAACTAACAATGTCAACATTTAAACTAACTGTATGCCGAGAATCTTGATACAAGAAGCTTGAGAATCTGATCTATATAAACTAACTGTATGCCTTGTTCTTAAAATCAACAGTTCACTGCGTATCCACGTATCCATAAAAAATGGACGGGTATTCTGCAATCGCTCCCAACTTCGTTGGAATGGAACTAAACCCATAACATCATGGTAATTTTTCGCTTTCTATTTGACCACGGATTGGAAATATTGTTTTATAGTAGAGCACGTGTTTGACACAGTAGATATCATTTTTTGTTTTGCGGTTTTTTAGGTGTAGTTGTGGCAATTGCAGCATTGAACTTGTACAAAACGCAAAGGAATGCTATTGTTGCAAAGAATTTGAAAATTGTGTGCAGTTCCTTGCCGAATTTTCGGAGCAAACGGAGCCACTACGATGCGTCATAGAACATCCCGGTTTTCAAGCAAGTGCCTGAACAGATGGTCATTGGAGCTTGCTGCTGGTAACTATAAAACCCGTGATGGTCATCGTTATGGCCAAAGTGGTCTAAAGGAAAGGTAAAATCACATACTTTTCTTTATAAATAACATTATATAGCTTTGTAAATAACAAGGGTTTTATGCACTACTGTATATGTTTATTATAAATACAAGCATATGGTTCTGGTCATAGGTCTAACATAATTCATATAATATTAAATCATCATCATAAAATATAATACATTATATATTTGCTATTTAGCTTCCTTCGAGTTGTTGCATACAGGCAGTTTACTTGCATGGTGCATGGTTGGTTAAAAGACAGAAGGATCCCATTGCCATCTTGTGCATACAACATAATCCGCTCAACACACAAACCCCAGGAAGATTCATTTACTGGTTATGACCAATTGGAAACAGATGATGAAAGTCAATAAACATATATACTTTTAATAATATAGAAAATACACAGCCAGGACTCTACCAATATGTACATAATGAATTGCAACATTCTCTAGCTACATAGATATTTTTGTGGATTTGTGGAATATTGCAAAAATGGCCCATTGTCCGTTAATCTTTTTTGTTTTGTGGGCAATTTAACACATTCTTATGGCCTTTCATCGGCTGATTACACAGTCTGCACTTTGGCAAATTTCTTGCCTTTGAAGGTGCACTCTTGCCAGTTGCAGTGGTAGGAACTAAAATAATAATAAAATATTTAGATTTGTCAACATTAACCATTATTGCATTACTGGTTTCGCATATAAATATTTCATACAGTGTACATAGGTACCCTGCTTTGTATGGGCTGTTTCACACACCTGAGTTTGTTGGTGGAATATCCACAAGCTGCATTTTATCCCTTTTCTTCCTCTTTTCAATCGCCTCTTCCCGTGGTTGTTTGTTGAGCATTGTATTCATGGGAGGTGGTGTTTTCTCAATCAATTCATTAATTGCATCCTTCAGTTCTTCTGTTCCAATTGCCTCTAGCATGGTTTGATACATATCATCTACATAATCTATTATCAATTGTTAAATTATAAATCAGTTATCATACTCAGTGATTGTAGTTGGATTCAGATTGGGGGGGGGGGGAGGAGAGAAGGGAATTATTAAAAAGTAATTTAAACTTACCAAAGTTTTGCTTCACAGAAACTTTTCTGACAACTGCTTCTCCATTCATGAATTTTGGGTAAATCACACTATATTGCTCAATGGCATTCTTTGTTCTTTTTTCCCGGGAAAGATTTTTGTTAAAATGAATAACTGCAATCACATGTTTAAAAATAGAACACCACATTCTGTCAACCCTAACCCTGGGGGAGGTTCATCATGTGTATCTGTCAAGACATACCTGCAAAACATTCCCCTGTAAGAGTAACCAATCATCTTGGGGGAAAATTGATTCAATACAGAATGAAATCCCTCTAGGCAGCTAGTTTGTTCAATAGGGGAAGCTTTCATTATTCCTTTCTTTAATCTTTTATTTCAGAGGGTTGAGCACATTTTCTCATATGCAATGGAATCTGCAAAAAATGACAACTATTATTATCCAAATAGTATATTACATTGATTGTCAAAGATTGTACCACAAGGTGTTACAGAATATCAGAATATGTGCACAGTTTACTAACATTAATTCTTATTCAATTTACTAACATTAATTCTAATTTCTAGTTTCTCCATTGCAGTACCTTTGTCTAACCACTTGCGTGGCTGAATGATATCTTTATGGCCACATTTGTTGAACACTGGATTGTCCAGATTCTCATGTTTGTTGACCACATGACTTAAAAATGATGAGAATTTTGCCCAAATAACATCACCATTTCCATCATGTGTTGTTTTTGCACTCCAGTACAGGTGGTTTGTGCAAGGTTTTATCCACTCGCTTATTGCTTCGCATCCACTCACTTTTGCAACTTTGTTAGCACCTTAGTAACTTCTACAGGGAAAAGGAATAAAAAGAATTCCCCATTTAAAAAATAATTTTGCATTTTTATTGGCATAATTTGGAATGTTGGAGACTATCCTCAACTATTGGAGATTATCCTCAATATACTGCAGTATAACTTATAAGGTCAGAGTTGATGACTATTTTAACCTACTTTTCTTGAGATGCCAAATATCAAAGTAATGAGTGATGTTTGACAACTTTTCCCTCATATGTTTGGCAATTGTGGAATGCCTGTCAGAAACAAATGTCTGAATCACTAAACCCAAACCAAGCAGATACTCCATACTTCTGCAAAAACCAGCATATTCCATAGCTGGGCTGCTGCCAACTTCATTTCTCTAGTGAAATAAAGATACACAGTTGCCATTAGCATGGTTGCTACATCAACTGGAAAATGTTGATAAAACACATTACTGTACCTGTACTAAGACAAAATCAATTATGAATGGAATGGTGCAACAAAATACAGTATAGGCACAGTACTTGGCACTGTGACCCATACTGTCATGTCGCCCATCCCCAGCAATCACCAATTCCCCGCGTTTTTTCAATTTCTCCACTAATCCAGCCTGGTACCTTTTCCAGTGCAAATAAATTGATGGGAACAATTTTTCCTATAAACAAAAAACATTCATATATTCATATTTGCAGGTAACAATATAAATAACCCTTTGCATCTACAAATAATACACTCAGTTGTGGTTATTAACACTGTTTTCTTAACTTCAAACATGTGATTACTATTGTATTCATTCATATAACTGGCATCTATTGTTTCATAAACCATATCTCAGTGAGACATCAAACCAAAATAACACTCACTCGTTGATATTTGAAGAAAGTTGTTAGTGAAACGCATGTCATTCCCATGTGCTGAAGCACTCGGAAAACTTTAGTTGCTGATGTACCTGCGACAAGAATTCCAAAACTAAGCAACAAGTTACCAGCTGCAATTTTTGTTCCAGGAAAATTAGGTTGACTAAACCATGTTGTTCTTTTTTCACATCCAGGCTTGACACATATTGTAGTAACCTCAGCCATTGTTCCATGTGCATTTACTTCAACCAGTGTGTTCTCACATTTGCATTCACGGCAGAAATGAAAGAGTCAACAACTGTGTGAAAAACACAATAAACTTTGGCTCTGTTCTAAGGTTGTACTCCTTTGCAGGAATCCTGAAATACAATAAGTAAACAACTATTTGGCATGTATTTTGCTGCAAATTTTGGGCATTATACACCATACATTGCTACTACACAGAGTTACTAAAGACAACAGAAAGTAAATGTGAAATTGTCAGCCATATTATTAGTCTCAACTTCACTTTTTAAAAAACACACTGAAAGGTTATGATCATGATAAGACTTTTCAAAACATTGGTGATAACACTACACAGCCATCACCTTGGACATGTAATAATTTACAAACATATTAAACCCTGGATACTAAAATAATTTTTTAACTTTTGTCTATATACCTTCGTGGAGGCACATTTATATCTTCATCAGTATCTGTATCAGTTGTCTCTGTTTCTATCTCTACATCCTCAGATACTTCATCTGAAGGTTCCTCTGCTTCATCCTCAGACACACTACATTCCTCATTGTCACTTTCAATATCATCATCAAGTACTTGGGCATGGCTGCTTTCACCTGTTGTAAATTTATTGAAATACTTTATTTAAATCCAACACTTCTGACTTGCTTGAATTTCTGCAGTACCATTTAACATTTTAAGACACAATACAACTGTCATCCATTTGCAATTGATGTATGACACACATGCTGACACAGCCTAAATTCCTATTCATGATCGAGCTAACATTTGGAAAAATTTTAAATTTGACATGCCTACATGAATTTATTCGAATACATATGCCTGGATTAGAATCACATACATCCAGTTGTATCATGAAGGTGGGTCTTTTCAATTAGCAGGGAAAAAGGAAATATATTTTATTACACACAAGTATATTACATTACCATAGATAATAAAATAAATTTATTTTAATATCTATATTACATAATAGTGATTAGACTGCTCACCTGTTACACTTCTAAGTGCACGTAATTCTTCTCTAACAGCACTTAGTTTCTGTTTTGATGTTTGCCAGCAACTGCGAATTCTTTTGTTTTCCTTTTTCAGGAGTTCACAGCTACTGCAATTCTGGCTATGCTCCAATTCTTCAGCTGGCTGCAATAAATTAATGACCAATAACTCAGCAAAAATTCATACAATAAGGTCCTATTACAGTCTAATAGCACCTTATTTAACAGGCATCTCTAATTAATTTCCTGTCGCAGTGCTGGGGTTACTGAAATCTGATACAAATGACACTTTATGACAGACTTACTATCCTTTCTTGTTCCATGGGGCCTGGTTCATCAGATAAAATATCTGATGAAGTTGTGGGTGCTTCCTCTTCGTCTAACTTCGATGGTTTACTGATAGCCTATCCAAATTAATGTTGATTACTGTAAATTAAATTTACTTCGACAATATGTACACGATATATACCAATACTACCAATAGCAATGCTATAGAAAACTATGTCTATGTAGAAACTTGGCATTTCACTTTATACCAGCCAATATAGACAGCCTTTATACCAGCCAATATACATGCAGAATAATGCGCACATAACTTAATTATTCAAAGTTACGCTTGAAATACTAAATAGCTAAAAAGCGCTGAGAATATTAAAAATGTAATACCAAATATCAGCTTACCCTTTGCTTTGCGTGTTTCGTGCGCTCACTGTCTTCTGCACCGGTTAATTTTGTGTCTATCGTAGGATACACACAAATTCCGTGCTCATCCCGTTTTAGTCTGGGAGTCTTGTATTTCTTCACCACATCTGAACCAAACTGAAAGCAATCTTCAGTAAAATGTTGTGAGCACACAACTGACGAAGGTGTTGGCATCCATTTGTCTCGCTTCCGATGAACGAAGTTGATCCATTTTGCCCTTCGTTTAGCTGCAATGGGCGTGTTTTCACCCCAGAACGGTATCTCGTATATAGAGATACCATTGCTTGTATCTGCTGTGTTAGCACAGCCGTAAACAACACATCGCCTAGGCATTTTTTTTTAGAATTGTTGAAGATAGCCGTAGTCTTCAATACAAAAGCCTAGTTGTTGTTAAAGATAAGTTCCTAGTATCCAGGCCCTTCGCTATATTTTGGTCGCGCTACTTTTTTTTCAAAAACGGCCAAATTTGCATGTTTGAGCGCTTGTATCTCTGAAATTAAGAATCTAAGCAAAAAACTAATGTAGAACTTAATAACTAATTTTTTATGCTCTATCAGAATCACCAAAAACCCATTTTGGGTTTATACGCACTTTAAAAAATCCCAATTTAGGTTTAAACAATTACTTATGTTGTACTAATAAGTTATGTTTTATTCAATGAATTTAAAAACACGCTATGCTGAATAACAGCACATTTAAATAGCTAAAAGCATGCCTTATTTACCCAAGGTTTCTGGTGTCAAGTGCAAGGAGTCCTATTACTTGATACCATTTAAACAAACTCAATTAGGTTTCATTATTTTAGGCTTTCATGCTTCGTTTGTGGCTAGTAAGGAGTTATGGCGAGTAGGGTTAGGAGAGTAAGTAATCATGATAATAAGGTCAAACAGGTCAAATTATTGTCAATCATTCACTAAGGAATATTTAGAGTGACTTACATTTACAGATGCTTGACCTTCCATTAATAACACAGAATTAATCCTTTGGATTCTTGCTCAAATCATGGCATCACAAAAACAGCACAATGCCATAAATCAAGCAAATGGCAGGGTTCTTCTTTGTTGGATAGATCATGCTTTCCAATAGACCACACAGAAGTTTATAGATATTTAGACATCTGGTGGCCATCTCTTTTAAAACATCAGACATCCATTCCATTGCCTGAGGACAGATTCATCACTTCTCCTTGCCACTTCAATCGTTCTTTGTTTGCTTCATTGAGAACTTCCAAAGCATCAGAATTTTCAACCTTAATTAACATATGTATATTATTTTTGATCTAATTTATGTAGCTTGCAAAATTCTCAATTATTTTCATTAAATATTTACCACAATGCAATACAGGCTGTTTATAAAATTAAGGTGATCAGACTTTGTTGTTTGTTCACTCTCTGATGTTTTGGTTCCTTGGATTGTCTTGCTTATCAAGATATTAGAAATTGCAAAGGTCAGTATTACTTAAATATATGGTTTCTTAGTTTATCTGGTTTTAAGACTTTCTTATATATTTGTTTTATATGTTTGTTTTAAATAAGTGTGATTTGGATTTAAAGGCTCCTGTACTCATGTCAGCAGGCTGTGTTACTGAATAGACTTTGTCTTTGACTGCACTGTATTTTTTAAATTTTCTTTAATAGTTTATCATTGGCATTTCTGGTCAAGACAATTAGGCCGCTCGCGAACTGGTTGAAACACAGAGTTATACAGTTTGCTAATGGTGAGTTAACATTTTATTTTTTGTAGGTTCTTTATACATTTGTAGTTCGATTTATATCTTTGCCTCGCCGCTGTTGGCAGGCTGTGGATAGACCTTTGTTGACTGTATTGTATTTAATTTTCTTAGTTTATCCTTAATTTATCCTACACAGGCTATTTTAGGATATAGTATAAAGATTGTAATTGTAGTGTATCTGCTCCTTGCTTTATTTTGATTGGTTTTGTAGTATCATATATTTGTAGTTCAATAGTTTGTAGTTCATTACTGCTTGTTTTTTTTGAAGTATTTTTAAATGTTTTAAACGTTTTGTTCAATAATGGCATCTTTTTTGGACAACTACTTGCATTTCATTCCACTGATTTAAAATTCTCAAAACTTTATGTGCTCTCGACTTGGTTTGCCCCTGATTTTCAAGCATAAAATTCAACATCTAATAATAGTTCAAAATGCGAAACCAGCAGAAATATACAATATAAATGGTGATGGTAAACTGTTTATTTTGTGCTCTGTCTTTTGCAATAAATGTTTGACAAATACATAATAGTTTGGTTAGACAAAAAATCATAAATCGTATGCGAGAAATTGAAAATCTGTTATAATCTGCTTAGTGTTACTCTTGGAGCAGAGGATACTTACCATACAAATAAAGCAACTCACGTCTACCCAAGTATGTGGCTGTCATCGAGAAATGGTTGTTGTTTTCGAGACAAAATCTATTACATTTGTTACTACTAGCCTGTGGCGATATCGAGAGCTGCCCTCGACCAAACTATTCTATCAAGGCACTGGGTGATTTATGCAAGCAAAGAGGTCTGTCATTTATCCATCAAAATATTAGAGGCTTACAATCAAACTTTAGTCATTATGTGCTTTTATTGACTGTCATCCTGTCGACATTTTAACGTTATCAGACATACTAATCACAATGACAGCTCTGACTTATTTAACATTACAGGCAGGAAAAGGAGGCGGTGTATCTGTTTACATTCAGGAAAATATAAAATGGCAGTGCCGAGAGTACCTGGAAAGGGAATCAATTAAAAGCATTTGGGTTGAAATCATTGTACAGAGTAGTCACAATTTCATTATATGTTGGATATACTGCCTGCCAGATACCTCGAACTACCTCCCTAAAACGTTTAATAACGACCTTAATGATGTATTGGATGAAATATCTGAAGAAGTAATCCTTCTTGAGGACTGTAACGTTAACTTTAGTAATAAAGCTGACAACAAGGAATTTAAAGATATTCTTTCATTGCACGGTTTCATGCAGCTAGTTGACAAACCTACACGTATCGCTAGAGAAACGTTCTCCATCATTGATATTTTTGCCTCTAATAGAGAAAACATAAAAACAGTGCATGTAATATCAACCAGTTTCAGTGATCATGAAATGGTTGCCTGTGTGAGAAAATTAAATCACCGAAAATTTCCACCAAGAGTGATTAAATGTCGAGAATTTTCGAAATTTAACCCGAATGACTTCATTTGTGATCTTGAGAAGGCAGATTGGACGCCTGTGTTAAATACCATCGACATAAATGAAGGTGTTTAGGCATTCAATAACATCCTTGGAACGGTTTTCGATACCCATGCACCATTCATCACCAAAAAAGTCAAAGGTCGTGTTTGTCCTTAACTTGATCCTGAAATCAAAGCAAAAATGAATGAACGTGATAAATTACTTCGAAAATTCCGAAAGACTCATGATGAAGAAGACCAATTGAATTACAAAAGACTGAGGAATCAATGTAACAATCTCCTTTGTAATGCCAAATCACGACATCATAAGAATCAACTCGATGATAATGAATTCTCGTCTAAAAAATTTTATTATTTTAATTTTTTTTTTATTTATTTATTTCGCCCAAAAACTAAACAAAAAAATATGACATTTGCAAAAAATAGATATATACAAGAAATGGGCTAGGAGCCTACTAGAAACCACATGGCTTTTGCTTTAGGCCCCTAGGTTTATTAATTAAGCTATATCAATAAATACAAGCTCTTGTCAGTTCGAGCGTTTTTCAGATAATTAAGGAAAAGAAGTATTTAAGAAGTATGATACATATATATATATACATATACACACACATACATACACTATCTATAATCCATATAATACATATATACATATATATACATACATATATACATATATATACATACATATACACACATACATACACACACATACATACACGCATACATATACATACATAATTATATTTACAAAAACGTGTTATATTGTTAAATCTAGTTGTAAAAAGTACTTTTTAATTATTGATTTGAAGGAAGCATAAGACCTAGGTTTTTTATATTTTGTGGGAAGATTATTCCATACTTCTATGCCTTTATTGGCAAGGGTATGTTTGGTATAGTTTGTTTTATTATTCTTTTTGTGTAGCAATGAAGAATTTCTTGTGTTATGATTGTGAATTTGCTTATTTGTCAAAAAATAGTTTATGAATACTTCTGGTAGATTCTGTAGATGAAAATACCGGATCATGAATAAACTTGTTAAATAATAATTTATTTTATATAAATTGAGTATTTGTAAGTCATTAAAAATTGGTTTTGATTGATCGAAATAAGATTTGAAAGTCATTAATCTGACAATCTTTTTTTGAATATTCACTAACCTTTGAAGACGTGATTTATAAGTGTTACCCCAGATTAAATTACCATAAGTTAGATATGGATAGACCAAAGCATAATGTATTAGCTTTAAGGAATTTAGGTTTGTAAAATGTAGAGTCCTGGAAATAATTGCCGCACATTTGATAATTTTTTTCCTAATCAAATCCAAGTCATTACACCATGTCAGAAATTGGTCAAGAACAATTCCTAGAAATGTGATATTTTTTACTTGTCTTATATTGTTATTATTGATCGAAATGTTTATCGAACCATTAAGTTTCTTATTTTTTGATCTAAAAAGAATAAATTTCGTTTTTTCAGTGTTTATAGATAGCTTATTGGCATTCAACCAATCTGTAATTTTATTCATTTCATTTTGAATAATTTTATTCAACTTTTTAAGACATGTATGACTATAAAGAATGTTTGTATCATCAGCAAATAAAACAATGGAAATCAGTTCACTACAGTTTTAAATATCATTTATGTATAAAATAAACAGTAAAGGACCCAACACTGATCCCTGTGGGACACCGCTTAAAATAGTCATTTCATCAGATTGTACTCCATTATATTTGTTTTCTATTTCGTAAATAATTTTCAAACCATTCTTTGGCCACTCCCCTTATACCATAATGTTCCAATTTCTTTATCAGAATTCTGTGATCAATTGTATCAAATGCCTTTGACAAATCAAGGAAAATACCATTGAGTATTTTCCTTCATCAATTGCTTTGGTAATTTTATCAATAAAATCAATTAATGCATGTTCTGTCGATCTATTTTTCCTAAACCCATATTGATGTTTTGATAATATTTTGTTTTTATCAATAATTTGGAAAACGATAAAGGCTATCTTTCCAGTTAAAACCAAATCATCAACTTAAAACACCCTGAACAACCAAGAAATTGCAACAGTATTTAGTGACTGGTTTGCTTCTGTTGTTCAGAATTTAAAACGGAAATCCATGCCACTTCGGGATTTCATATGGGGAAACATATCAGTCCCTGTAAATCGAACTGATAAGATATTCTGTTTCCATGATGTTTCTGTGACTTTTGTGAGGAATCAACTAAAAGCACTAAAGAGATCAAAAGCTTCTGGCTTGGACAATCTACCACCTTCACTACTGAAAGATTCTGCAGAGGTTATTTCAAAACTATTATGTCACATCATCAACCTCTCCTTTCAAACTAGCAATGTGCCCACTGTATGGAAACAACCAAGAGTAGTCCCAATCTACAAATCTGGCCTGACATTGTCTCTTAAGAACTATCGCCCGATTTCCATATTGCCTGCAGTATCCAAAATTCTGGAAAAAGCTGTCCATGTGCAGCTATCATCATATCTTGAAAACAATTACCTACTCTCGAATAATCAATTTGGCTTTAGGTCAAAACGATCTACCGAAATGGCAGCAATACTAGTCTGTGACAAGATTTGTCAAGCAGCAGGAGAAGGGGAAGTTAGTAGGTGCTGTTTTCCTTGACCTGAGGTGTGCTTTTGATACCATTAACCATGGAAATCTTCTCACCAAAATGGCTGCATATGGGATTCAAGGTGGTGAGTTGGACTGGTTTTCAAGTTATTTATTCCAGAGAATGCAAATTGTAGATGTTAACAGTTCATTATCTCAGGAGAAACCGCTTTTCAGTGGAGTTCCTCAAGGAACGATTTTAGGGCCACTATTGTTCAACTTATTCTTTAATGATTTTGAAGAGCATCTACGTCATTCTCAAGTAATCCAATACGCTGATGATATTATATGTTTTCTTGCTCATCAGGAAGTTACTAAATGAGGATCTTGAGAATATCTCAACCTATTGTTATGGGAATGAATTATTACTAAATCTGAGGGAAGGAAAAACAGAAGCAATGCTCCTTGGGACTGCTCGTCGACTTTTTAAAGCAGATAATGGCCTTCTACTTCGATACCGCAACGAACCAATCAATGTCGTGAAGCAATATAAATATCTTGGAAATATTACTGACACATCACTTTCGATGAATGAGGACTTCGATTATAAGTACAAGAAAGCTACTCAATACCTGAAGCTTATGTCAAAAATTCGACCTTTTTTGACCAAATCTGTAGCGGAGCTGATATACTCCACGATGATCGTTCCAGTTGTAACATATGGTTGTCAATTACATGCGTGTCGTAATTCCACAAAGTCCAAAAGGTTGGCATCCATCTCAACCAGAGCAACCCACATCATCGGTAACTCTGAGGTGACACAGTGCGAAATCGGAAAGGCCATTTGAATTAAAAACTGCCTCTTTTTGCGTCGATGTCTTGAGAATATGAACTGTGAAATTTTTAATGAATATTTTAAACTAAATGAACACAGTAGGGATACCAGGAATCATGACATTCTCATTTCATAACCCAAAGTGAAATTGGAGTTTGAAAGAAGGGGATTTTATTTCTATGGCGCAAAGCTTTATAATAATAAACTGCCGTGTGAGATTGGGAAGCAGAACACCTTTCTTAGTTTTAAAACTCTTTTATCTAAAATTATGTGATTACTTGTACAAGTATATATATATATGTTCTATATTTTAACTAGGATTTTTATACTTTTAACTTTTTAGAAACTTCTACCATAATTATAAATAGTGATCTGATATAGTATTTTTGGATGAACAGGACACACATTGATAGCAGTAAGTAGTTTATCTCATACTGAAGTGTTTATTCCTGTATAAAAATTCATTAATAATAATAATAATAATCCCACACATGAGCATGTCCTTAGATATGTATCTTGCCCAGAGTGCAATGGCTATTGAAACAGTGTGAGGAGCTGATGTTGAAATTTTAGCAGCTAATTCTTTGCTTAGCACAGATATTTATGTTTATACTAAAGTTGGTTGTGAATTAAAATGGAATAAATTTTCAAAATCTAACTTATATGGTTCATGCCCAGAGAATAATGGGGCAATTACATTCAACATAAAAAAGAAGTACACTATGATATTGTGCTTGATGTAAGTCCAAATAGTGAATGCCAACAACATATTAAGAGAAATTCATTGTGTCAAACACACTTAAATTTAGGCAGTAGTATTGCTTCAGAACCATTATCAGAGTCCCAAAGTAAGTGTTGGATCCAGGGGTGCCGAAACCACGGGGGCAGCTGTCCCCCCTGCCCTTTGTTCATGAGGGCAGCAGGGGCAGCTTGCCCTTTATATGATCATGCAGTGGCGTAGCCAGCCTGACAATTTTGTCGTTGGAAACTTACCTGTAAGTTGAAGTTTGATTGAGATTCTATCACATGACTTTGGCAGGGGGATTACATGCCCACCCTATTTAAACCATATTAACATCGTATCTCTCAGCCCTTGCACTTTATGTTATTTGTGGGGTATTGAGGTGGCTTCAACGTGACGAAGTTGTTATAAAGAGTGATTGGGCGCAGGCGCAGTGCTATCTCATGTGATCCCCTTGCCAAAGTCATGTGATAGAATCTCAATCAAACTTCAACTTACAGGTAAGTCTCATTTAATTTTCCAGTTAAATATGCCAGTGGCAATAATTACATGCCAGACACTCTAGTGAGAAGGTAAAACATGTAAGTTCTCAAGACATGCTTGGATTGCAGCCAATGTCACTCATCTGTAAAGGCGCTTGTGTTATGCTTACAATGAATCTGTGGCCATCGGTTGGTTTATGTAATGGATCTACAGGAACAGTTTTAGATATCATTTATGCACTAAACTATCAACCTCCCGATTTGCCTATTGCTGTTGTGGTAAAATTTGACCACTAGACAGGCCCCATATTTTCAGACCAGCCATCATGTGTTCCTATTCCACCAATAACAGCTACTGTAACTACGGGTAATTCAGTACACGAAAGGCAACAGATACCTTTAAGACTGGCATGGGCATTGACAATTCATAAGAGTCAGGGTATGACTCTGCAAAACGCTTGGATAGACATTGGTAAAAGGGAATCATCTTTAGGAGTGACATATGTAGCGATCAGCCGTGTTCGCAACCTGTCTTCTCTTGTAATGGAACCAGTCACATATGACAGATTATGGAGTATAAAAAAGTCAGAAATATTAAAATACAGATTAAAAGAAGAAGAACGATTGAACGGACTTGCTAAACATACTGCATCAAATAGCTTTGTCTTTAAACTTATGCATATATATTTTTACATGTTACATATTAAATTGTCGTAAATTTGTAAATCCTTTCAATGTTTTGTAGCGATGTCTCAGGAAAAGAAGGTGAACATGGCACAACATGAAGATTCGAAGGTGGATCAAATCGCTACTGATGGTAAGTGCATTTACACTTTTTTATTTTCTCAAAGCTAGTAAGCAGTCTTAGTGGGCACTCTAAATTGGTCCTCCTGTACAATTGACACTTTCAAAAATGAAATTTATTAGACAAATGTAAACTTCAAACCCCACTCTGCTGCGCGTATACAAAATTTGACGACAAGTTAGTGCTAAATACTACAAGTTTAATTTTTATAATTCAAATTTGGCGTTAAAGATGTTATTAATAGAGTTATGAATTCAAAAACTTCTAGCAGTGTTCCCTTTGCCGTAAACTGTAAAATTGATATTTTGCTCCTAAGCTTGGTGTAATATATTCAATATAAACTAAAACAACCTATATTGACACTCTAGGTGGTCAACTCATAGAATATGTGTATTTGTTATCACCAATGAAGACAAGCCAAAGAAATAATCCATACTTCCACATGCAACTGCAGACAAAAGAGAAAACCTTCAGGGCAGTGTGCTTCTCACCAGAAAAGCATCACAAATATAAAGCTGTCGCCCAGTCGTCTTCACCTGTAAAAAATTTCCAGCTATCAATTAAAACGGAATACATGGACACAGGAAGACAAGATGCATATAAATAAAAGAACGAGATTAGAGAACGCCGAGAGCAAAGAGGTCTCATTCGACATTGAGGAACAGAAAATTGAGGAGAACACTCCTAGGAATTATAAACCTGGAATGTCCACAGTTGAATCCGTGACAGGTGATATCAATCAGCAGGTGAATGTCCATGGTAGGCTTAATTTACAAGGTCCCAGACAAACCGTTTTAAAGAACGAAAAAACACTGCTGTTGCAAGAGGCTTCTCTAACTGATGAGACTGGCTCAATAAGAGTTGTATTGTAGGAAAACCACACAAACAGAGTAACATGTGCAAAAACATACAACTTGCAAAACCATTTGTTATATTCTGTTACTTGTTATCGAGGGACAACCATTTGGTGAGCAAATAAGTGAGAACGAAAAGGAAGTAAAGGATCTATGAAAATATAATTTCCTGAAAGCATCACAGACACGGTGAGTCAATGATAAATAAACTTTAGTTTATGCTGGCTTTTAGTTGATAATCTTATCATGTGTTGTATATCTCCTCCACTCTAAAGTCTGAAGAGTGGGGTATATTTTAGTGTTTTACAGTGGAGTATATTCTAGTATTTATACTTATAAAATAATCCATTTTTGTTTTTCTCAAATGCAACATAAATACAGGAGGGAGGTTGTGGTGTGAAATGGGGGAGTTATTGAACAAAGTAAAATACGCTATCTGGTGTTATCAACCTAGGCAGCTGTAACATTTGGGTGCATTGCCAGAAAATTATTTTAATTTGAAAATTTCATTTTCCATTATTGTTTATTACAGGATATCTATGGCTAGTGAAACTCTAAAACAACTCTTGTTTCAGTCAATGCATGCACTTGAAACTACATTCCACGAAGAAAGAAAATACAGATGAGTTCGCAAAATTATTCCTCTTCAATCTGAAGATTGTAAAATTGTTAGCGTAAATTCAAAGTTATCTTGAAATGTAGCCTGAGCAATGAATATGATTTAGAAGAGTTTATTAATAACTATGGTATCAGGAACAATGAGACATTAAGGGGCCGACAACAAAAGTCAGTACCAAATGTACAAGTATTTCTGGTGTCATCATAACACTAGACATGAACCCACAATGAACCCCAATGATGTTTTGACTGCAAAAAATACCAACTGTGAATTTTCATTCGATTGCACGACTTCCAGTGAGCTTCCAGAGATTCCAAGGAAGTAGTGGAGACCATCAAAGATAAGTTCCCTAAGGGATTACTTCTGAGTGCTGCACATAAAGAGTTGCAAAGATGAATGCAAAGATGAGAAAGAGTACAACTTGAGAATAGCTGATCGTTCAAATGTACCGAGACAAGCTGATTTCAATGACATATACACTTCTTTTAAACAAGAATTTGTATGGTACTGAAAATTTAAAATCAATGTTTGCCAAGATCAAGGAAAGGAATGCCGCCTTGAAACAGAAAGATGATGAGTACAGTATGGTTCTGCAAGAGTTTGACACAATCAATCAGACATTTATTTTAACCGTGATTACGCCGTTGATCAAAAGAAGCCATGAATGGATATGCTCTACAGTTATAGTACAGTATATATATACCGTAGTATAAACATGATTTCCTCACTTTTATATTCCCACAAAAAATATTTAGGTAAAGTTGGTTCACTGAAACAGCATATTGCAGTGAAAAGTTTACAAAAAATGGCTTCATTTTTCATAATTTTGGTTTAAAACGATGGTCACCATTAACGCCCTGGGCAAACTAGGAAACATTCCGGAAACATTTGTGCTTCTTTATGTTTTCTCAAATGTATCTTTGTTTCACCTATGGTAACATTTTTGCGGAAACAAAATTTGCTGACTGGAAAGCAAAAATGTTTTTTGGAAATTTCAGAAACATTTTTTGTTTCCCTAATATTTGCCCAGGGCTTAATAGTCACCCCTTACTTGCATCACCAAAACGGAATCATGTCCAGTTGAATTGAACTTTTTAATGATTCTCTATTGTTTTACATTCCTCAAGCAAAGGATCTGGTGTTCATCGATTCCTCTTCCAATATGAAAGAGTTTAACCTACGCATCTTCCTAATTGCCACTCACAGTGTTTAGGAATTGTAATCACCAACGATGAGACAAAAAAAAACACTCATAGATGTGTTAGCACAGTTCAAGTCTGCTCTTCCAGATATGCATTTTTTGGTGCATCTGCTGTGAAAGGCCCGAAAGTGTTCATGACGGATAATTGCTTGGAGCTAAAAGAGGCTCTCTCTCAGAATTGGCCTGTAAACAAGTGCTTTGTGTGTTTCACCTGCTCCAGCAAATTTGGCAGTGGCTGCATGATCGGAATCATTCCATTGCCACTGAAGACCGACCACATATATTAGAATGCAAATCCTGGGCATTATGTTACCATTGCTGATCTTCCATTGCGTGGAAACAACACTAACAATTACTGCGAGGCCCAGTTCATGGTCATCAAAGATGATGTGTTAAGCCGGCAAAAGGAGGTAGATGTTGGTCTGATAGACAAACTAACAAAAGATCTTGATGAACACTATCAGAACAAGCTGCTATCAATCGCGTCTGGAAAGTTTGATGGGATTTACAGTAGCAGGTTTCTCTAAAAAGAAGAACGAAGGGACTGGTTTTCACAACCCTTAACCTGAAGCACAGAGAAGGGCTTTGCAAGATTTGATTCGTCTTGGCAAGAAATACATTCGAGATGAAAAGTTTTACAGAGAAAGATAAGGCGTACTTGGTAGATATGTCTTTGGGAGTCTGTCAATGTAAAATGGGTATGAATAGTGCTGTATACAAGCACCAATATGTTCTATGGGCCAACAAAATTGCACAGTGCAGTAATTACCTGCCTGTGTTCTCAGCAGAACAACAAAGGAAATTTGCCGGAATCGCTATTGGTGGGGCAATGCCACTATCTTACTATGAAGGTCTACATGATTGTGTCACAATTTAAATCTGTGTTCAGGTTGAGGATGACTGCCATGAGTCCACAGCTCAGCCAATGCAAAGAAGAAATCAACATCAAGAGATGATATCTAAAGAAGAATGCAAGCAGGCTATCGCAGAAGCTGTAAACTCCATAGAGTCACGACTGGATGCTTCAAATCAAAATTTCATGCGTATCATTTTGAAGTTTGCCGACAGAGTAACTGACTAGCTGTTTTTATACTTTTGGTGCGGCTGGGGTTACACACTCAAGAGTAACCACAACATCAATTGTCAAAAGGGCGAAGCGTGGTAAAATTCATGTCCAACCAGAAGCAGTGAAACGAAGGGGAAGTAGAGCAAAGCAACCGAAAGGGCAAGTTTCAAAAAGTAATCTGTTTTTATTGAAACCTGGAAGAGCAAAACGGCTTCACAAATTTGCTCATAATGTTAGACAAAACGAACAGGTCTCTAAAAAAGCTGGCAGAAATGAACAGGTCTCTAAGAAAACTGGCAGAACAATGTCTACTAGAACTCGTTGCTATGAGTCGAAAGACTAGTTCTTTTCCTCAAATTAACTACCAGTAACACTCATGCTAAAACATCTCCAACATGGTTGAACTTTTATAGATCTTCATATATAATTATCAAATCTAGCTACTTAAAGGTTTCAAATGGATAACAAATCAAAACATTTAAATAACTTTGCACGTGATGATAGAAGAAACCATTTTCCTGGATTTGTCTTAAAATACAACAAATTATATAACACAAGTTCATCTTTTAAGAATAATAGTTTAAAATTAAAATGTATCAATATAAAAATATCAATTAAAATGTATGTATCAATATAAAAATATCAATTAAAATGTATGTAACTAGCCTGAGTATATAGAGGCCACAATATTTTCACAAATTGATGTACTATGATGATTGTACAGTTTGTCTTTACTGACAATTTTTTTATGCCTGTGTAGGTTTGACTTTAATGTAAATCTACTTTGGCATTTTTTACACACATATTTTTCAGCCTTGTACCCAGGCGCTTTAATAGTAATATATATAACATTGCATCCAGGTATTGTATAGAGTTCAGCTGGAAAAAAGCAAGCGCGCAAGGGTGTTAAAGATGGTTTGTTCTAGTGAGGAAGCGCCTGGCAGAAAATGACCAATTTCTGGCAAATCGTGACCGATTTCTGGAAAACGCTTGTATTTTGCAGTTTTTATTTTCATTATTTATAATCTTTTTACTGGATTGACTGTCGACAGGCTAGCCAAGTATTATGAATGTTTCCTTTGGCGAAGAATCATCTGAAGGTACTTTTACTTAAATATATTTTCCGTCGGAGTGACTATATTGTAGAGTACTCAAATAATCGCCTGCCGTATTTACATATTTTTTGACCTTTGTATGTTTGCTATCATGTCTTTCCAATGATTGCTTAGAAGCAAATGTTTTTTCACAAATTCCACAACGATTTTCAGGGGTATGACTTTTTTTGTATCGTTTTAAGGCTTCACCACATGAAAATTGCTTGTCACAGTGGCTACAGTTCACACACTGCTTTTTATGGTAGGCTAAATCCTTTGCTCTTCCAAATCTTTTTGAGCACTTGGCACATACAGGGTGTCTCAAAAAAAACACAACCACTTAAGTATGCAAGAATATTAATATTGTTCGGGTTTGCACCATAGTTCAGCTAAAATGACGGGTTTATCAAAAAAGTATTACGTACTATACAGTATGCAGACATGAACATTAACACATTGGCATTGAGCCTCAATGCACCCTAACTATTTTTTTAATTGTCTAATCCAGACAAAAGTTTTTTGAAGGTTTTAGTTAAAGGTTTATTGGTTTGTGTAAATATATACCAAAAAAACCTCATGCCTTTTGTTTACTTTTTTTTATATGGCCTTACTAGAATTTAATAAACTTTGTAAACAAAAAAACTAAAAAGTTAGCATTCTTTTCTGTTGAATGCGTAGTGCATGCTAACCTGCTGTACTTCAAGACTGCAACTTTTCCACATATTACCAGCAACTTTACTCATTTTACCTAAATCTGTGTTGCCATCTGGTCTCAGATATCATACCCTGACAAGTGACATTGGTTCTCAGATATCATACCCTGACAAGTGACAACAAGTTCCACAACCATCAAGCAAGTCACAATACAACATTCAATTAATATAACTAAACTAATAACTAGTCGAATTCATTACAACCAAAATGCACGAATTCAACAACTATTGATCGAAAATATCCAGGCTTTAATTATTATAAAAATATCAGTTTGTTTTAAATACTATTCGAAACTGCATGTTGCCATTTTGAAGTGAACTGTCACATGGTTGGTGTAATAACCAAATAAACCAATGTAAGCAATATATAAATATTAATTTGTGGAGCGCTCACATATATCGGTATATTTACGGCAAATTCGAAAATATATTTGCATATCTAAAGGTCAAGTATAGCTATACTAACCTGAACACTCTTGTAGAAAGCATGATAGCCGGTAAATTTGATGACTTCATTCTATCTTCTTCGCGCTCTTCTCTTCCGTTTAATATATCCTCATGGCCATTCTGTTCGCCTGCTTGAAGTTGTCTGTCCGCCATATACACTCAAATAATGTTTATTTGTTTAAAACCCAAATTGAAAATATGAATTCAACCACGCTGGCAAGCCGCAAATAATGTAAAACACCATCAGGAAAGCTTCTCCTAAGGTTTCGTCACAAATTCGGAAGGTGTCGCGAAATCGACGTGGAAACTCTGAAGCCGAAAATGATGCTACCGACCATCAAAGATGCTACCGACCATCAAAGATGCTACCGACCATCAAAGATGCTACCGACTGTCTAATGTTTCAAAATCTGCCCTGATGCCATGCGTTTTATTGAAGGAACGGTATTTTGACATGTCTTGCTCTAGTGCTGCATGGTATCCTCCATTTCTTTTGAGGGAGAAATCATTCCATTGTCATAAAACGAGATTAGTACACGCTTCTGCTCATCACTTAACATTTCATAATTTCACGTGGTGTCATTCTGCTGAACAATAAACGCTATATTCAAAACTATTTCAAGCTACCTTAAATGAGCGACCTCGGGTTAGCGAGTGATGACCTGGTACAGATATTACCGGTGTTCTAAATCATAGAATAGTCAGCATATGTGTTTTAGAACACAAGGAACGGGTGGGGAGATTGGTTAATTTCGCACTAATCATACTGATTTAGTTAATTCACTACGTTTTTATATGATGGGCTATTCATCAATTTTATTATTTCTGGTATACAGGGGTTGGTTGTGTAAAACTCTTAAATACGTTTTAACTATCATATACAGTGATATTACCTCTAAAATTCCGGGTTAGATAGGTTAATTTTGCAGCAACTATACTGAATTGGTTAATTCACTACGTTTTAATATCATGGGCTATATAAAAGTTTTTTTGCATGTATACAGGGGTTTGTTGTCTAAAACTATTAAATACGTTTCAACTATCATATACAGTGATATTACCTTTAAAATCTGTTCATCCCCATTAATTTTTCGCTTGTATACATGGTTAGGTTATGTAAAACTCTTGGAACTATCATATACTGTGATATTACCTGTAAAATCCCGGGGAAGATCGGTTAATTTTGCAGTAGTTAATTCACTACGTTTTAATATGATGGGCTATGTACAAGTTTTATTATTTCTTGTATATAGAGGTTGGTTGTGTAAAACTCTTGGAACTATCATATACAGTGATATTACCTCTAAAATCCCCGGTGAGATAGGTTAACTTTTAAATAAATCAGTAACTATACTGATTTGCTTAATTCACTACATTTTTATATGATGGGCTATGTAAAAGTTTAATTTTTTGCTTGTATACATGGGTTGGTTGTGTGAAACTCTTTGAACTATAATAGACAGTGATATTAACTCTAACATTCCCAGGGAGATTGGTTAATTTTGCACTAATCATACTGATTTAGTTAATTCACTGTTTTTATATGATGGGCTATGCAAAAGTTTATTATTCCTTCAAAACATGGGTTATTTGTGTAAAACTCTTAAATGTTTCAAACGTCATGTCCAGTGATATTACCTCTAAATCCCAGGTTGTCATGGACTAGGTAAAACCTTTATTTTTTGCATGTATACAGGGGTTGGTTGTGTAAAACTCTTAAATATGTTTCAAATGTCATGTCTGGTGATATTACCTCTAAAATCCCTGGTTGAATTTGGTTAATTTTGCAGTAACTGTATTAATTCTTGTGTTAGCAATAGGTTATTTGTCCTAGTTGTAGCTTATTCTGACTTACGCAAAATTCACTGAATTTAACAAAGAACATGGCACAGCCATATTTTCTTATTAGGAAATCGAATTATTTCAAAGGGTTTTCTCACTGTGTGTCTGAGACCTTTCCAGGATATCAAAGTGATTTATTGTAGTTAATGAGTTCACAGCCCAGGTATATAAGCCATCGTAATTATTGCTACTCTGGTTTTAATAAATGAAAATAATCACAACCCAACATTTCGACACTCCGGTCTAGTGTCTTCATCAGGGGTAAGGTCATGTTGAAACTCAGTTCCTTATATACTGTCAAAGTGATGTCATCTATCAATCAGATGTAAATATTCTTTTGGCAAATAGCTTCCTTCATCCCTATTTAGGGCACAAAGACTTGCATTAATATGCCAGGCTTCCAAACAACGCCTTTCTCCATAACGATCATTAGTGGTGATGAATTTTGAATTGTTCCACGCAATGTTATGGTTAGTTTGACACATGTGTTTCGCCAAGGCTGATTTTGAACTGTCTAAGTTTGAAACGGCCTTTTTATGTTCTTTTAAATGTGTGCCGAACTGGCATTTTGTTTCACCTCAATATTCTTCCTCGCAATCACCACATGGTATACAGTATACAGCACAAGTTTTCTGTTTAGTGGCTACGTGATCCTTGGGTTTTGCGAAAATATGTCCCAGTGTCTGAAAGGGTTTTAAGGCAACTTTTATACCACAATTATTCAGGATCCTCCTGATTGGTTCTGCAATTTCCTGACTGTTTGGAACTATAGCAAACCTGTTTTTGAGGAATCACCCTCTGAGGAATTGCATATTTAGTTGTGACAGAAGATTTTAGACAATAATTTAAAAAGTTTTGTGGATGATTGTTCTCTCTCAGTACACTGAGGACATAATCACGCTTGTTGTCCCTAGCAACGCAATTGGATGTTAAAGATTCAGCTCTTTGAAACAAAGTTTTTGCAACAGACTTTTTATGACTTTTTGGATGGTGTGAGTAGAAGGATTGATATTTGTCCGTATGTGTAGGTTTACGGTAAACATCAGTTTCTAACTGCCCTTCGATATTTCTATGAACATAAGTATCCAAAAAAGCCAACTTTCCCTCACTCTCGTGCTCTACAGTGAATTTAATTGATGGCTCAATAGAATTCAAATGTTTTAATAAATTATCGTTTTTAGATCTTTTTATTTTATATGTGGTTGCAGGTATTCAGATCCTGTGAAGATGCCTATGCCTTCATTGCAGGGGTGTTGGAGGGTGCCTTTTGAAAATGAGATGATTGGCAATGTGGCAATGATGAAGATTGATGATTGGTAACATTTGATATGATTCCGTTATGGGAATTGTGGAATGCAGAATATTGTGGATAATTATGGATTTAAAAATTATATTTATGAAATGCTACGAATATGTGTTTGTTGTTTGGCAAAACCCTGATGCCTTGGCCAGAATGAATGCCGGTTATTGCTATTCTGGTCAAGTCCCTTTCGTTTGTTTTTCTTTGAAAACTGTAGTTCTGTTTCATCAGGCTCCAAGCATAACTAGGGAGAGCACGTTTCTAACCCGCTAGCAAGTCTTGGAACGACATGCTCGCATATGTGATTTGTGGTAATGAGCGGAAATTGTGTGACGTGAATTCGTGACGAGATCGGTGATTATGACGCGCGAAAGCGGACAAAATTACTTTTCCTAAATATATACATGACTCGATATTAAATATAAAGCAAAAATACAAATATAGTACAAATTGTCTGGCATATAAAACCTGTCGTCAAATATGTAAAACCATTTTCAAATATAAAACAAATTTATTTAGATGAAAAATATGTTTAAATTTCACCTCAAATGATTAAATCTGTAGTATAATTTTAAAAATCACACATAATCAAATATAAAGGGTGGTTACACAGCGGTTTTTACAACCAAATTATATGAAGTATTGCTATGGCTATGTACAATTATTATACTTCGTATAATTTGGTTGAACGGGCGCAGTCACCCGCTGTGCTTTTGGTTTCCCACCTTCTCGTTTGAATATGCCTGACAAGAATATGCAAATTTTAGCAAATTTAATAAAAGCAGTTAACAATGTCGCCGATCGTGGCACATCACAGGAATCAAATAGCGACGGGAATGATTCGGTTAGTGTTGAAGAAACTATAAAGCGGTTATTTCCCTCAACAGCTGGTTGTCAAGGCGCGAAAGCCGCAGAGGGAGGCGTCTTGGAACAAGAAAAGAATGTAAGTCCAGATAGACATAGTGTGACCAGTATTGCGCGCTTCCATCCAAGTACAGAGTATAAACCGAAAACTGGAAAACGGGCAAAATCATCATCATCGAAAGCTCCAAAAAAAACAGCGGACAAAAACGGCTGAAACGGAAAGAACATCAGGAAGGATGTTATTTTACTGCCAGGGCCAAAGGTGAGTTGTGTTCCAAAGGGCGTTGCCCGTGAAGAACTTTACGTCCGTGGATTTACGACAACATTTGAACTGTCTTCATCTATGACCGAAGGTGAGATACGACATGTCTTAGAGGAAAAATTAAAAGACAAACTTTGCAATATCGTGGGATCAAAGTTTACTTTCGTCCGGGCAGTTAGCAACAAAATAATTGTCCCCAGCTTGTCAAAAATGGAAAGCTTTGACGGCCAGATGTTAAAAGCATTTTTCTTGACAAGACCCGATTTACATCAGAGCTCTTGCGGATATAACTTCCGGACTTATCCGAGGCCAATGGAGAATGTTTGAAGACAACAGTGGCAGTGGAGATGAGAGTGATGACAATCCAAGAATGAAATCAACTGCGGATGAGCAATGCTCTGGACCGTTGCACCTTCCACGCCCAGACATTTCTATTACAAGACTAACATCGAAGCCGTCATCCTCAACTTCAAATGGACCTACCTGCTCTAGAAATCTTATTGCATGTCCCACTTCCAATAATGCTTTTCCTGCTGCTGAAATAGAATTCCATGCACATGCTTGTGCAGAAGAGAAATATGGAAGTGTTGATGAAAATCAGTACAATAAGCTGATGGAATCATTTAATGATGTTGATGAAATCAGGGATATAAGTCATGAGGAAATACCAACTATCAATGTTGATGATGACAGTGAAAAACTTAATGGTGACATTTTCATGCCTGATAATCACAAAGAAAGAATAAAGGATGCAGTTTACAGGTTAAATAAGCTTGTACTCGACAAACAGAACAAATATCACATTAGTTGGAAAACAATCTTTGATGATTATGTCAATGCACATGTACGTAGCAAATGAATGAAACCGGAAAACAAGATAAGAGTTGCATTTGTGGGAGAAAATCGGATAGATGGTGGTGGGCCTAAAAGGGAATTTTTATCAGGTAACATTTAGGACAATGTGACATGTTGCTTCAAAAAGTATTCAATCATGTATATTAATTGGTTAATTTTTTTGTTACAATTAAAATGTAAATGCTCATTGTTGACCTTATTGTTCATTATATAGATATATTAAAACATGTCAAGATGCGACTTTTTTATGAGAAGGGCATGATTATTTGTAGCACTGTGGCCCTAACATCTTGTCACTTCAAATATGCTGGGGAACTCATGGCTCTATCAGTAGTGCAAGGTGGTCCTTGCCCAAACTTCTTTTCACAGCAGCTCCACAACATCATGACAAAGGGGATCAATGCAATAAACATCACCACTGACATGATTAAAGATGAAGGAGTGAGGACTGTTGCTGAAGAGGTCAGCATAATTTGGTTTATACAGTATATTTTCAGTATATGTACCCTTACTTCTTAATTCACTGCTTATGCATTTGGCCAATTTCTTTATTTCTCGCTTCAAAATTATACCTAGTTCTATACTAAACATGAAAAGGCTTTGACTGAGAATTACAGTAATTTTTATTCCGATTGTGCAATGTCAGACTAATGAAGAATTAAGGAATACATTAGGCAAAGATGAAACACTTTCCTTTCTCCCTTCTTTCTTTGGTGGGGTATAGAGGAGTTCCCTCTAGAAAAACTCTTTCTTCAAAGGAAAAGATTGTCAGGTGAGATATCATCTTTCCCATTAATTAGATTAATATAAAGCATACAATATGTTTATACCTAAAATATTTTTCAATTGATCAACATTATTTACATATTTTGCAGATCAATTACAGTGAAGGCAGTCATTGAGCCCCAACTTAGCATGCTATCACAATTAGAGGAAGGTTTAAGGCTGTATGGATTTCTTGCGGAAGTGAAAAATAATCCTGATCTTTTCAACCTTTGTGTGTTGCTGATGCTTCATCAATGTTTAATGTTTCACCTGATGAGTTTCTGTCAGATGTAGTTGTGACATACAGTTAAAAGCAAGTTGAGAAACACAAAGAGGAGGATACTTTTTAAGCACTTTTGTGACGTTGTGGAATTCTTATTTCATGCTGGTAAGAACATTGAAATAAGTTAAAAAAGGTGTTAAACTCTAATCTTCTGTCTGGAATTACATAATTAGATTCCAACAGGATGACTAGTTTTAGTTGTATATAAAAGTATAGATGGGGCCTTTCTGCAACTTATCACCTAATAAACATAGTTGTTAATTGACCTGAACATATCACATATTTAGATCCTAATGAAGTTGACCTATCGCTGCCAGATCTGCTTAAGTTTATTACTGGTTCTTTCACCATCCCTCTACTTGGTCTCGGAGATCAAATTGAAATTTGTTTTGTACATGGATGTGATGAAGGTTGCAGATGCAGACCAACTGCATCCACATGCTTGTTGAAGCTATTCCTGCCAGTACACCTAAACAGCTTTGATTGCAGGAAAGACCTTCTGGTCAAGAAGGAAGGGGATTTGGAAACTTCTAATCTAAGTTTATTTAATGTAGAGTTTGTTAATTCGCTCAGGCGAGAAACAAAACTACAAGTTCACTGTTGTGTTATTAGAGAAAGAATATTTCTTTTATTTATTCTACATGTATGAGGCAACATTTCACACTGGCACTTTGTGCATATTCATATTCTAATTAGTGCATGAAAAGCTGAGTTGTATATATAAACAAATTTTAATCTGTTTCTGCCAACAAAGTTTCAATTGTTGCACATACTAACAAGTAAGTTTGTTCACCATGCTCATTGTTAGGGATATTTGATGTTCCTAAGTCTATTAAATGACAAATTTCATCCTCAGTAAGATCAACATCAATTTCTGGTACAATGACATTATTTTGTGTCTGTATATCAGGGACAGGACACTCATCATCAATACCTGCATTTCTCACAATCTCTTCTCTCTGAAGGAGATCCAGAACAGCTCCTTGATTAGAGTTAGCCTGACTGTAAAATCCCTCTGTCCAAATTTGGTAAGGACTTTTGTTTCCTTCAGTTGAAAGAGGATGATGATTCCATTGTTGGACAAAAGCTTCCACTGCATTGTTGATTTGTTGTTTATAAACACAATGCAGGGCAAATGTACCTCATTGTCAGGGTCTAATAACTGAGTTGACTCGAAATTTTTGAAACATTTTGGGTTTTTGAAATATTGCACAATGTGAAGGTTGACATCCTTCCATAACCTTTCAATGCGCTGGTGTGGACTGAGAGACCAGTAATGATTGGATTGCATCAATGATTGGATCAAAGTGCCGTAATGATGTAACATATGCCGGTGCAACAGACACATTTTCAGTCCCATGGTCACATCTGACTCTTCTTGGAAGATGAAATTGTTCACTTGCTTTCACAAGCAAAGAGTGAACGGTACCTGCTCTGTTGTTATCAGAACATGCCAAGTAAACAATTGTTTTGGAAAAGCCATCAATTCCACCATGGAACACAAATCTCCAACGAATGAGCTTGTGGTTACCATCAATGTGCCTATATTCCAAGAGTGTATATACATATATATAATGAATATATTATGTAAACCAAAATTTTTTACACTCTTATGCACCTCCGTCTCCCCCCCCCTCCCATGAAGTGATCACTGTATTAAAATGTTGCAACTCCACACACTCACACAGGACTTTCGCTTGGATTGGACAATGAAAAAATGCTACTTCCCTATTAAATTGTCGACATAATTGTGTTGTATTAGGCAGACTAAGGTAAAAGCACAGTGCAAAGGTTTCTTCGACAAAAATTGAAAGTGATGCAATACGTACCATAAGGCATTCGGTGTTGGAACGTTGTACACACGGCGGTTGATAGCTGTTCTTTTTCTCATTTCTCAACTTATAGGGTCTACACGACCAATTGCTTCCCTCACACGACTTCTTTGCACTTTTATTCCTTGTGCTCTCAGAGACCCAAGGACCATTCTTTCACCAGATTGCGGAGATAAATCTAATATTCTTTTAATAAAGACATCTAACTCATCATTTGGAATATCACTATAGAAATTTTCATAACCAATCACCATTCCAAGTTCTTGTCTTCTGCGCCTAATAGTATTCTCTGATACGCCTAGCATTTCTGCAATTTTCTTCCAGGAGAAATGCAATGAACGCAAGCCTTGTAACTGATCCCTTGGTAAAGAAATCTTGGCCTACCAACCCACGATTCGTCCCGTTCTTCAAATGGACACTGGTAACATTGCTCATTCTTCTCACCAAAGTTATCAAACCTTTCATTGAAACGATTAATATAACTCTGCACACCAGCAATAACAGATGTAAATTTAGAGCATATATCTTCTGACCAATCATACACATGAAGTAACACCACAAGACCATTCACATACTCTTCGGCTCTAGAAACTAGAACTTCTGCTACACAGGCATCTGAGGAAAACAAATGGCGACGAAGATCCTCAAAAAGATTAATTCCCAATGATAAAAAATCAACGAGTGATGATTTAACTATTTGGGCACTAGAGGGTCAATAAGCTATCTGATTATTTAATAAACTGTCTGTTCAACCCTCTAGTGGCCATTGTGACACTTTAGTATTTTACTCCGTCTAACGCCAGACGATTTTACTCGTCACAGTAAACCCTTGGGTACTAGAGGGTCAATAAGCTATCTGTTTAAAGAACTGTCTGTTCAACCCTCTAGTGGCTATTGTGACACTTTAGTATTTTACTCCGTCTAACGCCAGAGTATTTTAATCTGTCTAATGCCAGACGATTTTACTCATCACAGGGAGACTCTTGGGCACTAGAGGGTCAATAAGCTATCTGTTTAACAAAATGTCTGTTCAACCCTGTAGTGGCCATTGTGACACTTTAGTATTTTACTCCGTCTAACACCAGATGATTTTACTCGTCACAGGGAAAGCCTTGAACACTAAAGGGTCAATAAGCTATTTGTTTAAAGAACTGTCTGTTCAACCCTCTAGTGGCTATTGTGACACTTTAGTATTTTACTCCATCTATTGCCAGACGATTTTACTCGTCACAGGGAAACCCTTGGGCACTAGAGGGTCAATAAGCTATGTGTTTAACAAACTGTCTGTTCAACCCTCTAGTGGCCATTGTGACACTTTAGTATTTTACTCTGTCTAACGCCAGAGTATTTTACTCTGTCTAACGCCAGAAGATTTTACTCGTCACAGGGAAACCCTTGGGCACTATAGGGTCAATAAGTTATCGGTTTAACAAACTGTCTGTTCAACCCTCTAGTGGCCATTGTGACACTTTAGTATCTTCCTCCGTCTAACGCCAGACGATTTTACTCGTCACAGGGAAACCCTTGGGCACTAGAGGGTCAATAAGCTATCTGTTTAACAAACTGTCTGTTCAACCCTCTAGTCGCCATTGTGACACTTTAGTATTTTACTCCGTCTAACGCCAGACGATTTTACTCCCCACAGGGAAACCCTTGGGCATTGGAGGGTCGGTAAGCTATCTGTTTAACAAACAGTCTGTTCAACCCTCTAGTTGCCATTGTGACACTTTAGCATTTTACTCAGTCTAACGCGAGACGATTTTACTCGTCACAGGGAAACCCTTCGGCACTACAGGGTCAATAAGCTATCGGTTTAACAAACTGTCTCTTCAACCCTCTAGTCGCCATTGTGACACTTTAGTATTTTACTTCGTCTAACGCCAGACGATTTTACTCGTCAAAGGGAAACCCTTGGGCACTAGAGGGTCAACAAGCTATCTGTTTAACAAACTGTCTGTTCAACCCTCTAGTCGCCATTGTGACACTTTAGTATTTTACTCCGTCTAACGCCAGAGTATTTTACTCCGTCTAACGCCAGACAATTTTACTTGTCACAGGGGAACCCTTGGGCACTAGAGGGTCAATCAGCTATCAGTTTAACAAACTGTCTCTTCAACCCTCTAGTCGCCATTGTGACACTTTAGTATTTTACTCCGTGTAACACCAGACGATTTTACTCGTCACAGGGAAACCTTTGGGCACTAGAGGGTTAATAAGCTATCTGTTTAACAAACTGTCTGTTCAACCCTCTAGTGGTCATTGTGACACTTTAGTATTTTACTCCGTCTAACGCCAGACGATTTTACTCGTCACAGGGAAACCCTTGGGCACTAGAGGGTCAATAAGCTATCTGATCATTTAATAAACTGTCTTTTCAACCCTCTAGTTGCCATTGTGACACTTTAGTATTTTACTCAGTCTAAAGCGAGACGATTTTACTCGTCACAGGGAAAGCCTTGAGCACTAAAGGGTCAATAAGCTATTTGTTTAAAGAACTGTCTGTTCAACCCTCTAGTGGCTATTGTGACACTTTAGTATTTTACTCCGTCTAACGCCAGACAATTTTACTCCGTCTAACGCCAGACAATTTTACTCCGTCTAACGCCAGACAATTTTACTCGTCACAGGGAAACCCTTGGGCACTAGAGGGTCAAAAAGCTATCTGATCATTTAATAAACTGTCTGTTCAACCCTCTAGTTGCCATTGTGACACTTTAGTATTTTACTCGGTCTAACGCCAGACGATTTTACTCGTCACAGGGAAACCCTTGGGTACTAGAGGGTCAATAAGCTATCTGTTTAAAGAACTGTCCGTCCAACCCTGTAATGGCCATTGTGACACTTTACTATTTTACTCTGTCTAACACCAGACAATTTTACTCGTCACAGGGAAACCCTTGGGCACTACAGGGTCAATAAGCTATCTGTTTAACAAACTATCTGTTCAACCCTCTTGTGGCTTTTGTGACAATTTAGTATTGTACTCTGTCTAACGCCAAACAATTTTACTCAACACAGGGAAACTTTTGGGCACTAGAGGGTCAATAAGCTATCTGTTTAATAAACTGTCTGTTCAACTTTCTAGTAGCCATTGTGACAATTTAGTATTTTACTCCGGCTAACGCGAGACGATTTTACTCGTCACAGGGAAACCCTCGGGCACTAGAGGGTCAATAAGCTATCTGTTTAACAAACTGTCTGTTCAACCCTCTAGGGGCCATTGTGACACTTTAGTATTTTACTCCGTCTAACGCGAGACGATTTTACTCGTCACAGGGAAACCCTTGGGCACTAGAGAGTCAATAAGCTATCTGTTTTGAGAACTTTCTGTTCAACCCTCTAGTGGCCATTGTGACACTAAAGTTTTTCACTCCGTCTAATGCCAGACGATTTTACTCGTCACAGGGAAACCCTTGGGCACTAGAGAGTCAATAAGCTATTGGTTCAATAAACTGTCTGTTCAACCCTCTAGTGGCCATTGTGACACTTTAGTATTTTACTCCGTCTAACGCCAGACGATTTTACCCATCACAGGGAAACCCTTGGGCACTATAGAGGGTCAATAAGCTATCTGTTTATTTAATAAACTGTCTGTTCAACCCTCTAGTGGCCATTGTGACACTTTAGTATTTTACTCCGTCTCACGTCAGATGATTTTACTCGTCACAGGGAAACCCTTAGGCACTAGAGGGTCAATAAGCTATCTGTTTATTTAATAAACTGTCTGTTCAACCCTCTAGTGGCTATTGTGACACTTTAGTATTTTACTCCGTCTAACGCCAGATGATTTTACTCGTCACATGGAAACCCTTGGGGACAATAGAGGGTCAATAAACTATCTGTTTAATAAACTGTCTGTTCAACCCTCTAGTTGCCATTTTAACACTTTGGTATTTTACTCCATCTAACGCCAGACGATTTTACCCGTCACAGGGAAACCCTTGGGCACTATAGAGGGTCAATAAGCTATCTGTTTATTTAATAAAGTGTCTGTTCAACCCTTTAGTGGCCATTGTGATACTTTAGTATTTTACTCCGTCTTACGCCAGAGTATTTTACTCTGTCTAACGCCTGACGATTTTACTCGTTACAGGGAGACCCTTGGGAACAATAGAGGGTCAATAAGCTATCGGTTTAATAAACTGTCTGTTCATCCCTCTAGTGGCTATTGTGACACTTTAGTATTTTACTCCATCTAATGCCAGAGTATTTTACTCTGTCTAACGTTAGAAGATTTTACTCGTCACAGGGAAACCCTTGGGCACTATAGGGTCAATAAGTTATCGGTGACACTTTAGTATTTTACTCTGTCTAACGCCAGAGTATTTTACTCTGTCTAACGCCAGAAGATTTTACTCGTCACAGGGAAACCCTTGGGCACTATAGGGTCAATAAGTTATCGGTTTAACAAACTGTCTGTTCAACCCTCTAGTGGCCATTGTGACACTTTAGTATCTTCCTCCGTCTAACGCCAGACGATTTTACTCGTCACAGGGAAACCCTTGGGCACTAGAGGGTCAATAAGCTATCTGTTTAACAAACTGTCTGTTCAACCCTCTAGTCGCCATTGTGACACTTTAGTATTTTACTCCGTCTAACGCCAGACGATTTTACTCCCCACAGGGAAACCCTTGGGCACTGGAGGGTCGGTAAGCTATCTGTTTAACAAACAGTCTGTTCAACCCTCTAGTTGCCATTGTGACACTTTAGCATTTTACTCAGTCTAACGCGAGACGATTTTACTCGTCACAGGGAAACCCTTCGGCACTACAGGGTCAATAAGCTATCAGTTTAACAAACTGTCTCTTCAACCTCTAGTCGCCATTGTGACACTTTAGTATTTTACTTCGTCTAACGCCAGACGATTTTACTCGTCAAAGGGAAACCCTTGGGCACTAGAGGGTCACAAGCTATCTGTTTAACAAACTGTCTGTTCAACCCTCTAGTCGCCATTGTGACACTTTAGTATTTTACTCCGTCTAACGCCAGAGTATTTTACTCCGTCTAACGCCAGACATTTTACTTGTCAAGGGGAACCCTTGGGCACTAGAGGGTCAATCAGCTATCAGTTTAACAAACTGTCTCTTCAACCCTCTAGTCGCCATTGTGACACTTTAGTATTTTACTCCGTGTAAACAGACGATTTTACTCGTCACAGGGAAACCTTTGGGCACTAGAGGGTTAATAAGCTATCTGTTTAACAAACTGTCTGTTCAACCCTCTAGTGGTCATTGTGACACTTTAGTATTTTACTCCGTCTAACGCCAGACGATTTTACTCGTCACAGGGAAACCCTTGGGCACTAGAGGGTCAATAAGCTATCTGATCATTTATAAACTGTCTGTTCAACCCTCTAGTTGCCATTGTGACACTTTAGTATTTACTCAGTCTAAAGCGAGACGATTTTACTCGTCACAGGGAAAGCCTTGAGCACTAAAGGGTCAATAAGCTATTTGTTTAAAGAACTGTCTGTTCAACCCTCTAGTGGCTATTGTGACACTTTAGTATTTTACTCCGTCTAACGCCAGACAATTTTACTCCGACTAACGCCAGACAATTTACTCCGCTACGCCAGAAATTTTACTCCGTCTAACGCCAGACCAATTTTACTCGTCACAGGGAAACCCTTGGGCACTAGAGGGTCAATAAGCTATCTGATCATTTAATAAACTGTCTGTTCAACCCTCTAGTTGCCATTGTGACACTTTAGTATTTTACTCGGTCTAACGCCAGACGATTTTACTCGTCACAGGGAAACCCTTGGGTACTAGAGGGTCAATAAGCTATCTGTTTAAAGAACTGTCCGTCCAACCCTGTAATGGCCATTGTGACACTTTACTATTTTACTCTGTCTAACACCAGACAATTTTACTCGTCACAGGGAAACCCTTGGGCACTACAGGGTCAATAAGCTATCTGTTTAACAAACTATCTGTTCAACCCTCTTGTGGCTTTTGTGACAATTTAGTATTGTACTCTGTCTAACGCCAAACAATTTTACTCAACACAGGGAAACTTTTGGGCACTAGAGGGTCAATAAGCTATCTGTTTAATAAACTGTCTGTTCAACTTTCTAGTAGCCATTGTGACAATTTAGTATTTTACTCCGTCTAACGCGAGACGATTTTACTCGTCACAGGGAAACCCTCGGGCACTAGAGGGTCAATAAGCTATCTGTTTAACAAACTGTCTGTTCAACCCTCTAGGGGCCATTGTGACACTTTAGTATTTTACTCCGTCTAACGCGAGACGATTTTACTCGTCACAGGGAAACCCTTGGGCACTAGAGAGTCAATAAGCTATCTGTTTTGAGAACTTTCTGTTCAACCCTCTAGTGGCCATTGTGACACTAAAGTTTTTCACTCCGTCTAATGCCAGACGATTTTACTCGTCACAGGGAAACCCTTGGGCACTAGAGAGTCAATAAGCTATTGGTTCAATAAACTGTCTGTTCAACCCTCTAGTGGCCATTGTGACACTTTAGTATTTTACTCCGTCTAACGCCAGACGATTTTACCCATCACAGGGAAACCCTTGGGCACTATAGAGGGTCAATAAGCTATCTGTTTATTTAATAAACTGTCTGTTCAACCCTCTAGTGGCCATTGTGACACTTTAGTATTTTACTCCGTCTCACGTCAGATGATTTTACTCGTCACAGGGAAACCCTTAGGCACTAGAGGGTCAATAAGCTATCTGTTTATTTAATAAACTGTCTGTTCAACCCTCTAGTGGCTATTGTGACACTTTAGTATTTTACTCCGTCTAACGCCAGATGATTTACTCGTCACATGGAAACCCTTGGGGACAATAGAGGGTCAATAAACTATCTGTTTAATAAACTGTCTGTTCAACCTCTAGTTGCTATTTTAACACTTTGGTATTTTACTCCATCTAACGCCAGACGATTTTACCCGTCACAGGGAAACCCTTGGGCACTATAGAGGGTCAATAAGCTATCTGTTTATTTAATAAAGTGTCTGTTCAACCCTTTAGTGGCCATTGTGATACTTTAGTATTTTACTCCGTCTTACGCCAGAGTATTTTACTCTGTCTAACGCCTGACGATTTTACTCGTTACAGGGAGACCCTTGGGAACAATAGAGGGTCAATAAGCTATCGGTTTAATAAACTGTCTGTTCATCCCTCTAGTGGCTATTGTGACACTTTAGTATTTTACTCCATCTAATGCCAGACGATTTTACTTGTCACAGGGAAACCTTTGGGCACTAGAGGGTCAATGAGCTATCTGTTTAAAGAACTGTCTGTTCAACCCTCTAGTGGCCATTGTGACACTTTAGTATTTTACTCCGTCTAACGCCAGATGATTTTACTTGTCACAGGGAAACCCTTGGGCACTAGAGGGTCAATAGCTATCTGTTTAAAGAACTGTCTATTCAACCCTCTAGTGGCTATTGTGACACTTTAGTATTTTACTCCGTGAAACGCCAGACGATTTTACTCGTCACAGGGAAACCCTTGGGCCCTAGAGGGTCAATAAGCTATCGGTTTAACGAACTGTCTGTTCAACCCTCTAGTGGCCATTGCGACACTTTAGTAAATTACTCCGTCTAACGCCAGATGATTTTACTCGTCACATGGAAACCCTTGGGGACAATAGAGGGTCAATAAACTATCTGTTTAATAAACTGTCTGTTCAACCCTCTAGTTGCTATTTTAACACTTTGGTATTTTACTCCATCTAACGCCAGACGATTTTACCCGTCACAGGGAAACCCTTGGGCACTATAGAGGGTCAATAAGCTATCTGTTTATTTAATAAAGTGTCTGTTCAACCCTTTAGTGGCCATTGTGATACTTTAGTATTTTACTCCGTCTTACGCCAGAGTATTTTACTCTGTCTAACGCCTGACGATTTTACTCGTTACAGGGAGACCCTTGGGAACAATAGAGGGTCAATAAGCTATCGGTTTAATAAACTGTCTGTTCATCCCTCTAGTGGCTATTGTGACACTTTAGTATTTTACTCCATCTAATGCCAGACGATTTTACTTGTCACAGGGAAACCTTTGGGCACTAGAGGGTCAATGAGCTATCTGTTTAAAGAACTGTCTGTTCAACCCTCTAGTGGCCATTGTGACACTTTAGTATTTTACTCCGTCTAACGCCAGATGATTTTACTTGTCACAGGGAAACCCTTGGGCACTAGAGGGTCAATAGCTATCTGTTTAAAGAACTGTCTATTCAACCCTCTAGTGGCTATTGTGACACTTTAGTATTTTACTCCGTGAAACGCCAGACGATTTTACTCGTCACAGGGAAACCCTTGGGCCCTAGAGGGTCAATAAGCTATCGGTTTAACGAACTGTCTGTTCAACCCTCTAGTGGCCATTGCGACACTTTAGTAAATTACTCTGTCTAACGCCAGACGATTTTACTCGTCACAGGGAAACCCTTGGGCACTAGAGGGTCAATGAGCTATCTGTTTAAAGAACTGTCTGTTCAACCCTCTAGTGGCCATTGCGGACGTATATTTATGTACTCCGTATAAACATAACATATAAACAAAGTTATATTATTTTCCTTGATATTTGGAAGCAAATTGAAGTTGTCAATAGATAAAACATGACTCAATGCTGCCGGTGTAACGGAAATGGACGGTGTAGAGGATGTTCTTGTACTAAAAACAACCAAGTTTGTACTATCTTCAAACCAGGAAAATACGAACGATGTGAAAATCAAGGTATAGTTCAGCCAATCCAAGATGGATCCCCAACTGCTCAAGTACTTGATCCAAGCCCAATTCAATATCAAGTCAATGCCAGCAATAATCAAACCCAAACTGGGACGGAAAATGTAATGTTAGAATTGGAACAACTCCCAGCTTTTGTTCCACTTCAGGCTGCAACTTTCAAGTGGGGAGAAACCGAAGGAGAAGCATTTAGCCAAATTATACAAAAAGGCTATAACTTAATAGTTCATTGGAGACGTAATTTGTTTAAAGTTCCTTCTGGACAAGCAGGCAAATCGTTTGTGCGTGAACTCACTCGAATGTTTCAATCTTATGCTGATGCATCCGCAATTGAGAGTGTGGCTCTACGGGCTGCAATGGTAATGCCAGCGCTTCTACTACAGAAACCACATTCTAAATCTAAGGCAAAAGAGCACAGTGCACATTTAAATCGCAGACTTAAGCAATGGATAGATGGGGATATTAATGGTGTCTTAGATGAGGGCTGTGCTATTCAACAACGACTGGACAGACAGCATAAAACACGATCTAATGAGCATACTGCCAGAGTCTTTGCGAAGTTAATGATGGAGGGCAAAGTAAGAGCAGCAATTCGGAAGATTTCAGAAGACAACAATGGAGAGATTCTAACTCTGGATAGTCGTGCAACCCCCGAAAACCCTGAGACTGTCAGAGAGTCACTTCTGAAAAAACATCCTCCTGGTAGTCCCCTCGTACCAACAGCTATAACTAGTGATTCCAACATAGAACCACATCCAATTATATTCGATGGCATTGACGAAGACCTAATACGGAATACGGCTATCAAAACAGAAGGAAGTGCAGGACCATCTGGTCTTGACGCGGCGGCTTGGCGACGTCTCTGTACATCATTTAAATCATGCTCTACTGCTTTATGTCATGCTTTATCTATGGTTGCAAGAAGAATCTGTACCACCTATGTTGACCCATCAGGTCTAGAAGCATTTGTTGCCTGTCGTCTTATTGCACTTGATAAATGCCCTGGAGTACGCCCAATTGGGATTGGAGAGGTGTCTCGTCGTATCATTGGTAAAGCAGTTGCTAGAGTCCTTGGTAAGGAGGTCCAAGAAGCTACAGGTCCATTACAGACATGTGCTGGACACCTGTCAGGCTGTGAAGCAGCAGTGCATGCGACTCGCCAAGTCTTTGAGTGCAACGATGCCGAAGGCGTTATATTAGTGGATGCAGCCAACGCCTTTAACTGTTTAAATCGCCAAACTGCGCTAATTAATGTCAAGAATCTTTGCCCTGCATTATCTAAAGTTCTGATCAATACTTATAGACAGCACATTCCACTGTTTATAGATGGAGAATCAATTCTATCAAAAGAAGGCACAACACAAGGAGACCCTTTGGCAATGGCAATGTACGCTGTTGCCGTCACACCACTGATCCATCGACTAACGGAGGAGAAGCTGAATCAAGTGTGGTTTGCTGATGATGCCTCTGCTGCTGGGAAACTAATTTCCATTAGAAATTGGTGGGACAACATGACAAAGATCGGCCCAGATTATGGCTATTTTCCAAATGCAATGAAAACATGGCTTATTGTGAAGGAAGAATACATTGAAGAAGCAATGGAGTTATTTAAGGACACTGGAATAAAGATTTCGTGCGATGGAAAGAATAACTTGGGATCAGCAATTGGATCACGTTCCTTTGTTGAAAGTTTGTTGCAGAAAAAGTAGCTAAATGGAAGAAGAGCTAGAGCATCTGTCTGATATTGCCACGACACAACCACAGGCTGCGTATGCTGCATTCATTCATGGAATCAAGAGCAAATGGGTATACCTAACTAGGACGACCCCGAATATCGACCATTTATTAGTCCCTCTAGAAGAAGTTATAAGATGCAAGTTCCTACCTGCCATTACAGGGCAAAATGTATTCAGCGACGACCTTCGCAATTAATGGCATTACCAGCACGTCTTGGTGGTCTAGGTGTTATTCTTCCTTCCCAAAAAGGTTCTGTCTACTACGAAGATTCTAAATCAATTACAACACCACTTGTTAATGCTATTCTAGAACAGGCGAGAACATGTTCTACTGAAATTGCTGAAGCCCAAATTAATGCGAGAAATCACCTACGCAATTCACGAAGACAGCAAGAGAAACTCGATGCAAATGAGATAGTCGGTAAATTATCTCCAGATTTACAGAGATCTATAGAAATAGCATCTGAGAAAGGAGCCTCAACATGGCTTACCACGCTTCCGCTGTCTGAGTATGGTTTCACTCTTCATAAAGGTGCTTTTCGTGATGCTTTATGTCTCAGATACGGTTGGCTTCCTCAACAACTACCTTCTCGTTGCGTCTGTGATCAGAAACTTACCCTAGAACATGCTCTAAGCTGTCACGGGGTGGATTTCCGTCAATTCGGCACAATGAGTTACGAGACATCACCGCCGAACTCTTGACTGAGGTATGTCATGGAGTTGGCACTGGCCAAGCCTACAACCTATAACCAATGAAGTGTTTTCGTATAGAACAGCCAATAAAGAGGATGGTGCTCGACTTGATATCGTAGCTGAAAGTTTTTGGGGAGGTGATCGGCAACGTGCATTTTTTGATGTTAGGGTTTTTAATCCCTTGGCACCGAGCTATCGTAATACCTCTCTCCCCAATGCTATCGCAGAAATGAGCTTGAGAAAAGAAGAGCATATGATGAACGAATCCGTGAAGTAGAACATGGGTCTTTCTCCCCTCTTGTATTCTCAACAGCGGGTGGTATGGGCTCCACTGCAAACGTAGTTTATAAGAGAATTGCATCTTTAATCGCTGATAAACATGATAAAGCGTATAGTAAGACAATCAACTGGATGAGATGTAGACTCAGTTTTTCGCTGTTACGATCAGCAATTATGTGCTTGCGTGGGGCTAGATCTTCTTTACATCGACCAATCTCCTCCTTTGGAGGAGAGATCGATCTAGCATTAGTGGAAGGACGGTGTACATATTGAGAAACTCTACAATAAACGTCTTACTGTATGAGCATGAAATATTGTATATAATTCTCTTTACCTTAGATTTATGCGAACATTTTTTTTTTTTTTTTAAGAAGACTTAACTAGAAAGTGCATGGGTCATTTAGAATATTTGTATCTATGGAATATATTAATTTTTAGTCTAGGTTTTTAGCATTATTTTATATAATATGTATTTTTTTTCTAGTGGCCATTGTGACACTTTAGTATTTTACTCCGTCTAACGCCAGATGATTTTACTTGTCACAGGGAAACCCTTGGGCACTAGAGGGTCAATAGCTATCTGTTTAAAGAACTGTCTATTCAACCCTCTAGTGGCTATTGTGACACTTTAGTATTTTACTCCGTGAAACGCCAGACGATTTTACTCGTCACAGGGAAACCCTTGGGCCCTAGAGGGTCAATAAGCTATCGGTTTAACGAACTGTCTGTTCAACCCTCTAGTGGCCATTGCGACACTTTAGTAAATTACTCCGTCTAACGCCAGACGATTTTACTCGTCACAGGGAAACCCTTGGGCACTAGAGAGTCAATAAGCTATCTGTTCAATAAACTGTCTGTTCAACCCTCTAGTGGCTATTGTGACACTTCAGTATTTTACTCTGTCTAACGCCAGATGAATTTATTCGTCACAGGGAAACCCTTGGGCACTAGAGGGTCAATAAGCTATCTGTTTAAAGAACTGTCTGTTCAACCCTCTAGTGGCCATTGTGACAATTTAGTATTTTACTCCGTCTAACGCCAGAGTATTTTACTCGTCACATGGAAACCCTTGGGAACAATAGAGGGTCAATAAGCTATCTGTTTAATAAACTGTCTGTTCAACCCTCCAGTGGCCATTGTGACACTTTAGTATTTTACGCCGTCTAACACCAGACGATTTTACTCGTCACAGCGAAACCCTTGGGCACTAGAGGGTCAATAAGCTATCTGTTTAAAACTCTTTATCGTCGAAACGGGTCGTTAATGACCCTGCTGTGTACCCATGGGGATAGAAAGCTTCTACCTGCGCATTACTGGCGTAACAAAGGATATTTCGACTTAGTATGTTTACATTCTGTCTTACACAAAGTTTCGCAATGTTTGAATAATAAATGCTGATGCGCTGGTCAAAATAAAATCCTTTCTCTTTTGGCCGACGCCATTTTTTATTCACCCAGCACGGCGTCGTGTTCTAATGTAGACTTTAGCGAAGTTTTAGAAACAATTTTGGCTTCAGATTGGGAACTTTCTGGTGATTAGGACATGCCAGACTCTGACAAACCAGATAATCATAAGGATTGTGAAGATAATGGCTCAAAAGACAACTGCCCGATCAATTTTGCTCATGAAACCAATGTTGCAATGATCAGAGATGATTCCTGCTTTAGAAACAATATGCTGGACTTGGATAATCAGCCAAATGAAGTAAGTTATATTTTTCTGTATACATCATGAAACCATCAGAGTACAAGAAGTCCATTGTTGAGTAAAATTAGGTATTCAGTCACCGAAATAAACGATCTTATTATTTGATGTCTTTACTGCTCTGCCCAACTGAATGTTTAGAATTTCATTAGTGTAATCTGTGTGAAACAAGAACGTTTGCGAGCAGCAAGTGTGCTAATAGCAGCTGAACCATGTCTAATTTTTTGTTTTATACATTTATTTACGAACTGTTTCTACCATTTTAGGAGGAATTTATTGACCAAACTTTAGATGAGGGCCATTTTGATTCCTCTGATGAAGATTTCACTCCTCCTGACCGTAAAACTGGTAAGCGGACAAATAAATCCAAGGGATCGAAAAAAGAGGCCTAAAAGTGTCAAGAGAAAGAAAACAAAACCTATCAATAGCAGAGGAAAAGCAAATACTACAGTGGGACAGAGTAGTCGCAGCAATGATGGTGATCCAGGTTGGAAGAATTGTGAACATAACTTTAGCAATCCCAACTCAGAGGAGCCATTCCATGAGGTCCCAGGACCACGTCGTCTTGCATCTGGTCTCTCCTCTCTCCACTTGAATATCTCAAATTGTTTTTTACAGTTGAGATATTTCAAATGGTTGTTACTCAGACCAATTTATACTACCAACAGTGCCAAGAAACAAAGCCCTCTCCACTACCATGGAAAGATGTTTCCACAGAAGAAGTTATGGCATTTATTGGTGTGGTTATTGCAATGGGGATATCAAATCTTCCAGAGATTTATGACTACTGGAGTACTGAACCATTACTCTGTATGCCATGGTATTCCAGCATATTTTCCAGGGACAGGTTTAGCCAAATATATCGCTACCTTCATTTAGTGGACAACACAACAAAACCTCAGCAAGCTACTCCTGGGAATAAGCTTTTCAAGCTTGGAAACTTGCCAGATTATCTAGCCACAAAGTTCAAGAGTATGTATATCCCATCAAGGAACTTGAGCATTGATGAACAAATGGTTGGAACAAAATGTCGAGTGAGCTTCATTCAGTACATGCCTAAAAAACCTAAAAAATTTGGCATCAAACTATGGGTTTTGTGTGAAAGTTTGACAGGATATTGTCTCCAATTTCAAATTTATACTGGAAAAGCTGACACAGGTGTAGCTGAGCATGGATTAGCCTACAGAGTTGTATTTGACCTCATAACAGATTATTTGGATAAAGGGTACCACCTATATTTTGACAATTTCTACACAGGTTTTCAACTTGTTGCTGACCTAGCTAGTCGTCGAACATTTGCATGTGGAACTATCCGTGCAGACCGAGGACAGTTTCCAAATGACTTTCGTAAAGGCAGCATTCCAAAGGGATCCTCAAAGTATATAAGAAATGGAAACATTGTAGCTGTCCATTGGAAAGATAAAAGAGATGTGTTTGTTGTGTCAGCATTACATGGTAGTAGTAGTCAACAAATTGAAAGGCGAGGCGAGCCCGAGGGAATTGAAAAGCCAGATATGATAGTTGAGTACAATAAATACATGAATGGAGTTGATAAATGTGACCAGTACTTGAACTATTATTCTGTAGGAAGAAAATCTATGAAATGGTGGAAGAAAGTGTTTTTCAGGTTGCTAGAATTATGCATCATCAATGCAATGGTGCTATACTTCTGTGCAAACCCTGATTTTGCAAAGAAGCGCCAAGCCCATAAATTGTTCCGAATCCAGCTTGTGCATGATCTTGTCCAACCTCTCCTCAATGGAAAAGCTGAAGGAAAAGCTGATATTCATTCCCCTACTGCTGGAAGAAGAACAAACCTTGATGAATTGAGGCTAAAAGGAAAACATTTCCCTGAAAGCCTACATCCCAAACGTGGACGGTGTTCAATTTGTGCATACAAGAAAGGGCCCAATAAGAAATATAAAGACACCAAAACATCCAATTACTGTGGAAAATGTGACAAATTTATATGTAAGAAATGTTTTGAGCCATTTCACACACAAAGTAAACTGTAAGTACTATTTTGCATTTTTACGAAGCATACAGAATTCTTATAATGAAAACTATGAAAGGTGTAGTTGAAAAAGATTATTATTTTATAGACACCATTATCAGATTTTTTAAATTTTTGGATCTCTTTGTTTCATATGATAACCAGAAAATGTAATTTAGCTATTTTAGCCTACAAATGTTGTTTTACATATCACTTTTTAAAATTTTGGCAAGAATTTCCTTATTTGTATCAATTTTCATAATAAAGTACATTATTGTCATGTGACTGATGACGTCCTATGCGCTTAGTTAGGAAGTTCAAATGCATTTATTTGAAAAGCCTGTGTTGAGCTGATCTCAAATATATATAGGTTTGTATACTTTTTATTAATAGAACTCTCATAAAACGTGCCCAAATGAAGACATTCTCCAATTACATAATTTGTGAAAATTTAATTCAGACGCTAAAGAGTTAACAAACTGTCTGTTCAACCCTCTAGTGGCCATTGTGACACTTTAGTATTTTACTCCATCTAACGCCAGACAATTTTACTCGTCACAGGGAAACCCTTGGGCACTATAGAGGGTCAATAAGCTATCTGTTTATTTAATTAAACTGTCTGTTCAACCCTCTAGTGGCCATTGTCACACTTCAGTATTTTACTCCGTCTAACGCCAGACGATTTTACTCGTCACAGGGATACCCTTGGGCACTAGAGCGTCAATAAGCTATCTGTTTAAAAAACTGTCTGTTCAACCCTGTAGTGGCCATTGTGGCACATTGTGAACAAGAGAAGGGCAACCTTGTAAATATCAAAGAGCCTGTCCCCATCACCTTCTTTGATTGCATCTTCAAACTCCATCAGAATTAATCCAAATGTAAGTTTGGCACTATGGTAATTGTACAAATAATCTTGAGCAACACTTTTTCTTCCTGGGGGATCTCTTCTTGTGGAGCAGTCTCATTATGTATGCCCACTTCATGTCTGTTAACAAAAATAAAAATCAAGGCAAATATATCTGATAGCTTCAATATGTCTACAGTATGTACACTGTTGGGAGACAAGATTGTTTGTGAAAATTGATTTGATAAACTAGGTTTCAAATATTTTTTATAAAAACAGTTAAACTAGTGTGGGAGTGAAATGATGGTTATTAGGTTGGCCCTGAACCACTATTTTACATCACATTCACCGGATTTTTGGATGCTGGTTTGCGAAAAGTGTTTTAACCAAAAATATGTAAAATCTTATAAATAATATACCTTTTCTGTGTGGTTTTGCTTTTGAAGACTTCTCCACAGCCTACTCTGCAGTAGTAATACCCAAGTGGATCATGCTCATGTACACCATTGTAGGAGGATAGGCCATGAATTCTAATTTCATGTCTATATTAAAAATTCATTTGATACTTTGAAACCACAGTAATTACACTTCCAAGGAGTGGTACGGACTATCACCCAAATCTGTTCATACTAACAGTCTAACAGAGGGGTTGAAGTGAATAATTTCTTTATTTGCTCTTTTTACCCAATCCATTCCACATTATACTTGTACATGCTTATTATTCGTGCTCTATTTATGTTTTATTTTTGAATACCTCACTCTTCCTGAATGCAATTTATATGAGGCATCACAATCTTCAGCTCTGCAAACCCACCTGCCACTCTCTTCTTGCTGGAGTTGATCTGTTTGTTCAACTAGGCCAGTCATTTCACCAGCATTGAAGACAAATCTCTTAACATGCTCCTCACAAACATCTAGCAGCCATTTTCCTTTTGTGGGTCCAGGAGCATCGGAGTCAGATAGAGTTACACCATTGGGGGAATCTGTGGTAAAATAAATGCATTGCATTAAATATATGCGTTGTATTAAAATCACTGAAATTCCCTGAAGGAGTGGTTAATTTATTGAAGCTAAGTAATAATTGCCCATTTCAATGTAATACCATCTAAGTTTTTCATCCCCATGTGCTCCATGAATGATGCCAGTATATGGGCTTCGGTTTCTCTTGAGTGGAACTCACTGTATTCGTTGTAGTGATTCTCTACTCCTTTGGCTGCATTTGTTTTGCCTGTGCGATTGATGCTTGCCATGCTTGTCCCAATCTCACCAGCAGATGAATGATCCACAAACAATTTGTACTCAAACTAATAATACATTTAAGTGAATTTCAAAACAGTCCAATATTAGGGAGCTATTTTTGCATTTATAGCAAAATCAGGGACCGCAGAGCAAATTGGTGGAGGTCTCCCCAGTAGCTCATTGCATCATAAGTCATTGAGGGGCACTACAAGCACTTTTTGCAACTAATTTGATTAAAGTAATGCAAAAAAGAGAACAAAAGATGGAAATTTAGGAAATGATTAATGTTGGCAAAATTATTGGGGAGGGGGCTATTCCCCCCCCCCTCTGCAGTGCCTGGAAATGTGGGCTTGAATCATGGAAAACCTGAATAACTTTTGAAACATTTTAAACTTGAAATTTATTAGGTAGCATAAATGGTAGCATAGCATACCTTATATAGTGTATACTTGGCATGCCAGTCGGCAAACTCAGTATCCAGTCCGTGTAATTGCTGAAGCGGATCCAGACAATCTCGGAATGACCATTTGACATTTCTAGATCTCTCTTCGTAGAGCTGGTCTCCATGCATTGGTACACAAATCAATGGCTCTCGACTGTCACCAAGCGTTAGCACATACTTTTTCTGGTTGTGTTGCATAAGCTGAGCCATGTCTCCAGCTACGTTGGGGTTTAAGAATTCCATTCCTAAACAACACTATACAAAGAAGAGACAGAACATAAGAACAGAGAGAGAGCATAACTTTAAACAACTTTTGATGCAAAGAAGGAATATTGTATTAGAACTCCTTTCATTATCCCCAGTGCTGTGCAGCAAATACTGTTCACTCAGACCAAATTTTCACCTTTTTACTTATTTTAGTAACATGTCACATGATTTTACCCAATCTCCTCATCTATTAAACAATAGGACTGAGCAGCAGATGTGTCTCAGAATATGAGTTACTCACCACAACAGAACGGTGTGCCATTTCTTGTGTATGCTTATGTTTGATGTGGTGGATTGTACATTTCTTGAGAGAGCCAAAATACTGCATGTACTTGGTGACAATTCTGCTAACAAGCACTGCCCACCGCTTTAACAAGTTGGTCTGGACCTTCACGTCAGGAAGAAGTTCCCGGAACTGCAAATCTTTGACAAGCCTCTGACTTTTGGTATCTTCCATATTGGGGACTTGTACCCTATCCAGAACAGCAAACTGGTGGGTCCAATGGATAGACCGATTCATGTGCTTTTTGGTCTGGACACGCACATACATTTCATGGTCTATGTTGTCTCCCACAATTCTACAATCATAGAAATACTCAATTAACCCTTTACTATGCCGCTCCAATCCGCCCACTTTAAATATTTTACTACAGTATGTCTAACACCAGACTATTTTACTCGTCAGAGAAAAGCTCTAGGAGGGAAAGGGTTAAGAAAGATCATAGACATTTTCACATTTGAGTATAGGTTATATAACGTGACCGAGGGAATATAAGGTATATAACCGTCTTATAGTATAGTTGAGAGGGTTCACTAAAATATTCGATCAATTTCAAACACTTTCATTCGAGATTTCTCAATATTTCTGCACAAGTTTAACTTATTATTTATTCAAGGCAAATAAGTTAGAAACTTTATATATCCTGCGGTACATCAATGTGAACCGACTCAACTATACTATAAGTATTAATAAAAAACACAAAAAATATTACAAATTATGTAAGAAATTCCTCAATACCGGGTACATTAATTTGATTTCGTATTACCTGTAAAGTGGCATGTTGCTCTTATCCAGTTTACTCTCAACAGCATCCAAAACTTAATCTGTACAGGTGGATAGCTCTTTTTCACGCTGTACAGTTGCAATTTCCTTAAGAAGACGTGTGTGTCCTCGTTGACTGAAAGTCTTGTATTTCGACACTGTTTCTTCGTCCAGTTTTATTTGTGATACAATATCCATATCATCTTCCTCCTTTCTTGTTTCCTGCTTCATTTGCACTTCTTTGAGCAACAACTGAGCTCCTTTTTGCTCTTCTATTTGCGCTTTCCAAACGCAAACTTTTCCTTCAAGCTGCTTGCCCATCTCCAGCTGCGAACGAACCATTTGTTTCGGGGACATACAAACACCAAGTTTATTCAATTTCACAAGATCGTCGTGCTTGGTCCCACTATGAAATAGTACAGTGGAAATCCTGTGATGAAGGGCTGACGCTTTCGGATTCCTTAGCTTGCAAATAATGGCAGATGCAAGGGCCACATTATTTGTGTTGGTGCCTGTGCTTTTGACATCATTCGACTGTAGGCCACTAGCATGAACAACTATGTTGTAAAACATTGGGAAAACACTCGCAGTTCTTCTACGAATATCTTGCTAAGAACCCAATAATTTCGTCAGGCTTTGTTGCCAACAACAGACTCTCGGTCTTTACATAATTTGCAGTTTCATTTGCAGCGATTTTGCTGACTGCTTCTACAACTTCTGAGTACATCTCCGAATGTTTCATGAGAGCATTTGCAACAGCGTGCCATTTCTTCTCGCAAATATGTCGAACCAAACGTTTCGAGTCCTCTTCGCAGGGGATTCTCACGAGTACGTCGCCAGACTTGGTTCGCAAGACAACCTTAACTTGCAGTCCACATTCAGGGAGATCATCAATATTAAGGTTTTGATCCACGTTGTCTTGTTGGTTATCGAATGCAAGGGTTTTCCTAGATCTCGTAGGTTTGTTCTCTTTGTTTACGTTTGGTGACAAAACACGAACCGATTTGCGGGCAGGACTCTTTCCTTCTAGTGACGTTAAGAAGCGTTTCCTTGCTGGATTTGGTTTCACTGGAGTTGATACTGCTGTTGTAGGTGTAGACGATTGTAGAGAGTTTTTAATAAAACTGTACAGCGAACCAACATTTCGAATTTTGCGAGCACATGGATTAGAAACACGAGACGAGTCACCGTCAGATTTCACCACTATTAGTCCAACATTCTTGCAGATCTTGGCTAAAATCTCTCCTTGGCTTCCTTTTCTATTCGACGGTTTGAATAGATTTTCGGTAGATATGTGGCTTGCTTGTTTCGAGTTACCGAATTTGACCTTAAAGTTGCATTTGCATTACCTGCAGTTGTCATTAGGGTTCGTTTCATGATCAACTTATTTCCATGTCGCACGTCGAAGTAGAAATCGAAATGTCAACTTTGATCTCGCACGTGGCTTAAACGTATTTACTTCTGCCAATGATCTGATTGGATGGATTCATGACAACCGTATAGAGGAAGTTTTTCAATTTCGGGGGGTTTGTCTGCAAGCGTTACCTTCCTTTTCTTCCTTCCCCTCCCTAACCCCTTTCTTCTTTCCTCCCCCTTCCCCTTCTCCCCTCCCTCCCTGTTTGCATTTTAGACGACCTGGTGCTCCATCATTCTAGACCTAGTGCACATATATACATTTAGTAAACCAAGCGGAAACGCTTGCTACGCAGGCTATAAATCTACTATCCTCAAAAGTGTCCACAGTGAACCTGAGGTTTTTGTCAAAGCTATTAAATTTACTCATAACAAAAGGTATATCAGCGGGTTTTATCAACACAATTGTGTCATCAACATAACGGTGGTAAAATTTTAAGACACCGGATCGTATTAAATCATAAACAATGACTTTTTCAAATTCCGTTAGAATGATGTTGGCTAAATACCGGAGCTAAGCATGAACCCATAGAAACACCGTCAATCTGTTCATATAAAATATGATCAAACGAAAATACAGTCTTAGTACATGAATCAGAAAGCAATTTTTTCAACGTACGTTTCAAAAGAGTAGTTTTAATCAGTTTATCTTTAAAGACACGCGAAAGAACTATATCAATTGTTCGTTTAAGAGGCACATTAGTGAAAAGTGATTCAACATCGAAAGAAACTAAAGGGTAACCTTCATCGAAAAGATTTTGAGGAATAGCCTTTATGGCTGAAACAGCTTCAAATGAGTCAGTCAAATTATATTTGTTGATAGTCAACCTTTTGACTTTGCGGAAACGTGATGAAATTTCTGAGTCTGAATTTAATAAGTTTATGCGCCCCAAGGCAGCAAGTTTCGGCCGAGCACATGGTATGCCTAAAACACACAAAACCTACACCGGTATTCCGCCTTTTAGAGCAATCATAGATACAACATCCACACCGCATTATAATGTCAGAAAATTTCTTTCTTCGTTGCTTAATCCGTAGACTATCAACAAACATAATTTGACTGACTCATTTGAAGCTGTAAGCTTGACGCTGCAAGTGAAACAATCGCTCGTGCATTTACAGCAGGGAGAAATTCCGCAAATCAAAATGAAGAAAATGTGAACCAGGTAAGTCTATAACTGCAGGTGATTGAATTGTAATGTATATAATCAAAATAAAATTATGTATATATTTTTTGCATCTTCTTATTTCTTTAGCCTGACCAATCTACTGCTGCAGAGACAACCGATACGTCAAAAGCTACCATTCGCTCAGAAACATTGAGGCAATTAAAAAAAATTTGTACGAACTTTAGACAATTGGGGCAATTACCAATTGAGTATGAATCTAAAAAGGATGTATTCCTAAAAGACCTGAAGTGATGCAGTAAACTTTATGTAACATCCGTATAGGAGTGAAGATATAAGCGAATGCTTTATTCAAAACTAAAATAATGCTATGTAGGTCGTTTCATAAAACTTGTTGGCCTGAAAACAGCATTTATCTTGAAGCCCCTAAAATATATACACAGTTTACAAATAACCAGCTTGATGCATGTATCCTTGACAATCCTGATGTGTGATCTGCCCGAAAGCATCCCATATAAGGGGAGTAGGATCAGCTAAAGATTTCAAAACAACATAATTTAGACGAATATAATGTTTAACTTTCGACAAAACCTCTTCAAACCTAACACTCCAGAGTTGTAAATGTGGTCTATAACATCTCTAACATGATGAACTGCATGGTTGTCTAGAAGTATAGAGAAACATATTTTTATTGAAAATGGAAAAACATAATTCAATTATACAACAAATTTTGACAATAGGTTCTAAAACAGGTTTGGAAACCATACAAAGTAACTCACCCATTGCAATAACTGAACGTGTGTTAAACCCATTGTACACATTCATTAGTGGAAGAAGGCAATGATCCAGAATTTTGCTGAATGCTTCCTCATCAAATCGTTGTTCAATCGGCAAGATATAATTAGCCACTATCCCTTCACTAGATATGGCAGAAATGACTGTGAAATGAGGACCCCAAAAGAATAACTGTAGTCTCCGACAACAGGACATGTACCTCGAACGCTATATCCATATTGTCGGGAAATGCGCTTGTCCTATAAATTATAAGATTCATTATTTAATTGGCTTCATTCATAAATCAAAACGATTTTTTATAGAATACTCACAATGCCTGTTTCGTCTAAGAAAACCAGATGGTGCAGGTTAAAAGTCGTGATTTTAGCCATGAACCGTAAGCGAAGATTCTCCTGCTGCTGCAGAGCAATTTGTTGTATCTAAAAACATTGTCAGGTATTTTTTTGTGTGTTGTTAAAAAGCTACACAATGCAATCGTGAAATGACTGATGCCTACCTTCCTTTGAGTGATTCCCAGTCGATGAACAGCTTTGCATAACATTTCCTCGCTGAATGTGGATCCAGTCACATTATAAATACAGTTTGCCAATTCATTTAGCTGCATTTGCGGAAATCTAAGTTCAAAATCCATGATGATGTACTCTTCTTGTGGAAAGAAAGTATTTGTATGTATGGTTTGGTCAACCCAGGACACAAGGTTTCACATCACCAGTGTTGATAAATGTTTGATATGTTCGATAAACAGTTTTTGTAAACAAGTAGCTGTCAGGCGATTTCTTTATAGGTACGTAGATAAATGACACAATGAAATATGATTCACCACCGTAGAACATTAGAGTATGGTGCCAGCATTTTGAACTTGCTTCTCTTATTGTAAACACTGGCCGTGCAATTGAACTTGCAATATTCACGAAGCACCCGCATAGCAGATACATTTACATAGCAAATATATCTATATCTATATATCTATCTATCTATATATCTATCTATCTATGTATCCATCTGTTTATCTGTCTATCCTGCCTGCCTGCAAAATATGAAATTTTCTCTCCAAAATCATAATCCAAAATCTAAATATCTTGAGAAAAATCATGATTTTTAACAGTTTATTAACAATCTAAATCAACAAGATTTTGTGGTGAGATACAGGGGCGCCGGAATATGGATAATAACGGGGGCAGATATTCATATATTCGTGTTCTGCATTATTAACTTCTTTTGAAATTGATTGTTTTTACGATCTGCGAACACGAATATATGAAAGAATATCTGCCCCCGTTATTATCGATATTCCGGCGCCCCTGGTGAGATCCATAGCCACAGTGATGAAAGGCTGGTTATGCCCAAACCACTGAGCTAGTTAGTGAAACCCTTTATCTGTGTTATCATTGAGCCACAACTATGCTTTGTGCAATTACATTTAGATAATGGCAGACACTTTATGAAATACTCTTCTTACCATTTATAAGCTGTTCTTCCGCTTAAAAAAAGTGCTTTGCTTTTTCACCCGATCCGAACGTTGTATACAGTAAATTACCATATATTATAAATACATTATATCCAGTAAGTTACTGGAATTGTTAGAAATTTACGGGAGCTCCCCCCCCGGATGAAGTATGTTGTGTTACTTTTGCATTCAAGATGGCAGATGTAGTGGTTTAGACTTTTTTGCTTGTTTGAAGAACTAACCCTATCTAATTCTTTACACATGTTTTTTACACTAGTCATGCATTAATAATATTCAAATTAATAAAAGACAGGAAATGTTAAATAATAAAACAAATATGAATTCATAAACCGGAACTTCATTATACTTCTCCATTCTTCGAACAAAACTACGTTGAAAGCGACATGGGCCTAACTCATTAAATAACTATAAAATGTCAAGAGCAATTTAACATAACTAATAATGTCAAACATAGTCCTTGAGATGTGCCGGTGGTCGTCGGAAACCCCTTAATTAAAGGATAGCGGTGGCAATGCTGATCTGGTGGGTCTAACGCCGGCACAAGTTGTGGTGGTGGGGAAATACTGATGTTGTCAATATCATCAGACTCTACAGTTACGAGAACAGCTGAGGGCACCTGCTTAAAGAAGGAAGAGTTGATAGCTAGAAAAAAGACGATAGGAAAAAAGCTTGAAATTCATTCAAATGTTTCTTGTTTTCGTCGTATAAATTACCAGAAATCTCATGACAACTTGGCTGTGTCTGTGACTTGGTTGCATCTGAAAAATAATTTAGATTTTAGTGATTTACTCACAAAAATATAATATTTATTCTCATATATATTTATTCTCATATATAATATTTATTCTCATAATATTGCTCTCATATATCATTAGTTGTACATTAAAAAGCTTTACAAAACGGCACCAAAAGTTTTACCAATGGTCTCCCTCTTATGCTTGTAACATCATTTCTGTCCACCAGTTACTGCCTGCATTTGTGATCGAGCTGTAATAACCGAAATTAGGCATCAAGATTGTCACACCCTAATATAATGAAATCTAAAAATGTTCAAGATCTCTTTTGACTGAACGTTGTATGAGAAATTGAGGTTACATATTTTGTTTACCAGCTTTGACACGACATAATTAGTGAAAACACCGTCGTCAGCAAGATCAAGATTCCTCCATATCCCCCAACCAGATAGATGGGCAACCCAACTCAACAAGCTGTTTCATCTAATATGATTAATTATCACTGTAAATGATCGTATAATTTTAAGAATTATTAATTTTGTGTCATCAAAAAAAGTTGCTGGCTTGTTAATTCACTAACGGTTACTTGTGTACAATGGTGTTTATTCGATTATTTTTGATATAATGTGTACTGTAGCCAGTCCTTTTAACTTTTTTTTAACAGGGTGGTTCACTCAGCTGGACATACTATCACGTTTTTTGCTTTAACCAGATGCCATTGAGACAAACTGAAAACCCACCAAAAATATATGATATATATGATCTTACATTTGTTTCTGTATTTTCTTTAATTCTGTTAACCATTCTTTCCTTGCTAATTGAACCCGATGTCAAAAGGTTTTCATTTGCATTTGCAGCAAGTGCCTCAAATTCAAGTCTTTCATCTTGACTTTGGTATGCCTCATTTCCTTGCCTTTTGAATTTCAGCATAACTAACACCTTCATTTCTCAGTTTCCTAACTAACAGTAAGATAGTTATTACTCGCTCAAGAAACGACCATGATTAATAGAGTATTGTATAAGTAAGCTTGAATATTTACTTTTGTGTGATAGTGAGACTTTTAGAGATAGACTGTCTTATTTGCATTCTAACCATTAATAGTACATGTGGATGTTTTAACCATTAATAGTACATGTGGATAAGCAGCTTGGGTTATCCTCAGATATTGACCCAGATTTAAATTCTTATGCCAGCACTAATTTGAATTGTGAATACTATGTTGAGGATAGTTTTAATGAAATGTTAAATAAGCAGCCTTATCGCTATATGAGCAATTTCTCCCTTTTACACTTAAATTATGAACTTGAAGAACTTTTTATCCTGTTTAACTAATAAATTTTCTGTCTTGGGTATAACTGAAACATGGTTGACGGAATCTTCTGTTGAGTCAAATGATGTAGATGGTTATCGATTTATTAGCAAATGTCATGTCAATAGAGCTGGTGGCCGAGTACGATTACATATTTCTAATGATTTAAGCAGTATTGAGCGTCGTGATTTGAATTTTGATAATAATGCTAATATACAGATGCTTTGTTTATTGAGATCAATAGAAACCACGAGAATAATGTTATTGTTGGGGTTGTATATAGAGCCCCCAATCAAAATTTGCAAACTTTCCTAGCTAGTTTTCAGAAGTTGTTTGAAAGAGTTTCCAGAGAAAATAAGATCTGCTATATTATGGGTGACTTCAACTTCAACTTAATAAATCATCAATCTCATGCCTCAACGGGAGAATTTTTGGATACCTTGTATTCATATATGTTTTATCCTTCGATCATGTCAGGCTTATTTTTAATGATATTTCAGATCATTTTCCAATATTTACAATCTCTGGTGAGGCATATCAAGAATTAGCTTTTTGTCTAAGATTTTTATGGTTCGTAACAATAGCGTAAGTAATCGGTTAAGATTTTTGAATGAGATACAAAATGCAGACTGGTCCACTGTTGAAGAGATTGGTGATCCTAACTCTGCATATGCATTATTTTTATCTAAATATACAGAAATCTATCATAAAAACTTTCCTTTCAAAAAAGTGAAAATTAAGAATAGCTATAGGAAACCATGGGTATCTAATTGTCTTTTGCTGTCTATTAAGATAAAAACATTTTGTATCAGAAGTATTTAAAAAATCCTACTCAGTTATCGGAGAGTACTTACAAAAGTTATAAGAATAAGCTGAAACATTGTCTGCGAGTTGCTAAGCATTTACATTTGGAAAAGAAATTGGAAAAAATTTAATTTAAGAAATACATGGAAAATTCTTAATCAAATCATTAGGCGGAAAAGTTCGAATTCAAAATTTCCTACAAGTTTTAGAATTAATGGTAATGTTGTGACAGACTCAGATACTATTTCGAAAAATTTTGGCAGTTATTTTACCAATATTGACTTTAATCTTGCAAGAAAAATACCGGCAGTTGATACTTCTCCAGAATCTTTTTTTAAACGCCATTTTCTTGACACCAGCAACTGAATAAGAAATTATAGATGTATCTAAAAGTTTTCAATCACACAAAGCCCCAGGTTATGATAAGATTTCTATGGGTTTGGTTAAACAATGTATAGGTTTTATATCTCGCCATTAGCATATATTTGTTAATCTTTCTTTTGAATGTGGTATTGTACCAGATCAAATGAAAATAGCTTGAGTTATACTTTTATATAGGGCTGGCGATTATCATGTTTTGGTTAATTATAGACCAATTTCTATTTTACCATCATTTTTGAAATACCTTGAAAGAATTTTTTATAATCGTTTAAGTAATTTTATTGATCAGTTTGACATTTTGACCAATAACCAGTATGGTTTTAGGAAAGGCCATTCCACATCTTTAGCGCTAATCTTTTTGACTGATTATTTCAGCTGCAATGAACCGTAAAGAATATTCAATAGGAATTCGATACTGTTAATACTGCAATTCGATACTGTTAATCATAGTATTTTACTTCGAAAGCTTTAACATTATGGAATTTGTGGTGTTGCATTAAAATGGATGAATAGTCATTTATCAAACAGGTTTCAATTTGTTCAATATAATGAGTGTTATGTACTTGATGTAAGAACGTTATGTCAAACTCGTCCCAGGCCTCCTTAGGATATAAGAGGTCACATTTTGTTTTGGCGACCATTTTGAAATTGCAGGAGCTGGAGTAAACTTAAAACTTATTGAAGTCTAGAGATTATAAAGTCTACGTTTCCTAAAACTTATTCATCGGAGTGGAGTAAAGCTATAGATGTATGTATGTTGTCGTATTTGTTCGTAAATCGTTAATCTTACTGTTTAATATTTGTAATTTGTTTACGATATTCGTTTCCGTTCTTTGTATAGTTTTCACCTTGGTTTATACGAATAAAAGCACTTTGTTCCCTCCCTGGGACGCAACAGTGAAAAATCTGGCTCTTTCGGAGAGATTAACTGGTCGAACTTTACGTAGACGTGGACTCTCAAAATGGCGCAAGATGCTGGCAACAGTCTACCTAGCCCAGTTGTATCTGAACATGGAGAGAAGCGTACAAGAACGTTTACACTTAAAGGCTTCCAGAACGCGCTTATAAGTCAGACAAACGCATTCAACAAACAAACGAGGAAAGGCGTTTTGGTAACGTCGCAGTAATCACGAGCGCATTCCTTACAAGACTTTGAGAATCAGCTAAATTTGGAGAGAACGATAAGAAGAAACTCCAAGCTTTCTCTGACTTATGCTTGGACGTTGTTTCGCAAGTCAGTCAACTTCCTGGCTTAGCATGCCTCAACTATCCAAACACCATTTGACCTATTCTTTACAACTTACCAGAATCTCTTCGTAAAAGGTGGGACAAGCAAGTCATCGAATACACTCTGAAAAACGAAGACGCTTATCCTGATTTTACAGTCTTCGCCTCCATGATCGAGAAGCAAGCCTTACTCAAAAATCACCCAAACGTCACAGCCTTTGAGAAACGAGGAAAGCTAGATCGGAGAAAACCCCCTTCATCACCATTTTCCACGGAGAACCCTTTGCATATGGTCTTAGCGGGAGAAACTAAAACAGAAGACGAGGAAGATAAAGAAAAGCACTGTCCGTTCCACAAATGCATCAGACATACCTTGTCTGAGTGTAAAGCCTTTGCTCAAAAAACGCAATGGATCAAGGAAGGGAAGTTATGTTTCCGGTGCTTACTCCCTGGGCATATGGCCCATCAATGCAAATCGAAGGTGAAATGCAGGAAGTGTAGTAGCGAACGCCACCCAACACTTCTTCATAAGGAGAAGTGCAACAAAGGAGCTGACGATGAAGAAATAAAATCTGTGCGAATGAATATTGGTTATAATGCCGACAGAAAGTTTCTGCAGCAAGATCACCCTTCTAGATGTGTTTCACCCAGACAGAGCGCAAAAGAAATTCCGAGTCTATGCCATCGTAGATGAGCAAAGTAACGCGTCTATGATTAGTCCGGAGTTGGCTGATGGTCTCGGCATGTCAGGACCAAAAGAGAAGTACTTGCTGTCAATGTGTAGCAGTTCAAGAGAAACAAGGTTTGGTCGTAGAGTTTCGGGCTTGATGGTCACACCTATAATTAGAGGAAAACCGCTGAAGTTACCAACTCTTATCGAATGCAATAACATCCCCAAAGATAAGAGTGAAATTCCCTGAGTTTGCAAAACAGTATACCCATCTTCGAGACATTGCTGAGGAAATTCCTCCGTTCGACGATAAAGCAGAAGTTCAGCTGTTAATCGGCCGAAATGCACCAGAAATGTTGAAAGTGAGAGCATTCCGTAACAGTCCTACTGGAACTCCCTGGGCACACAAACTAGCTGTGGGCTGGACGATTTGTAGACAGGTCTGTGTTGATCGTCGAGGAGGACCCATCCACGTTAGCACCCACCGTACAATCTGTTTCCATCCACCAACACGGACACATTTCGAACAAGAGGAAGTGAGTATTCTGAAATGTGATCATAAACCTAAACTAGAGAAGAGTACCCCAAGAGAAATTTCATATCATAAGCTGTCACCCTGCCCAAATAACTATGTTATACAAGATAAATTCCCTGACGTGTACCAAACAACGGATCGTGACAACGAAACCACCATGTCAATAGAAGACCAACGCTTCATCCAAATAATGGAATCCCAAATCCACAAAAACCAAACAGGGCATTGGGAAATGCCACTGCCCCTTCGATCCAGCGACATACACGTCCCTGATAATAGGAGTCAAGCTTCAACTCGTCTCAAAAGTCTGCTACGTTCATTCAAGAGAAATCCGAAAATGGAGCATGACTACTTCGATTTCATGGCAAAATTGTTCGAACGTGGTCACGCTGTACCAATACCAATCGAAGCATCGCCACCAAACGAAAGTGGGAAGATCTGGTACCTACCACATTTTCGCGTATACCATCCATGCAAGCCAAATGAGATCCGAGTGGTATTCGACTCCTCAGCAGAGTTCAAAGGAACATCTCTCAATAAGGAACTTCTGTCAGGTCCAGATATGCACAACAGTCTTCTGGGAATACTCATCAGATTCAGAAGAAATGCCGTTGGTGTGATGTGTGATATAGAACAAATGTTTCACAACTTCCACGTCCATCCACCACATAGAGATCTACTACGGTTCTTGTGGTTCGCTGATAACAGTAGAGAAAAGGAAGTCATCGCCTACCAAATGGTAGTCCACTTGTTTGGCAACACATCAAGTCCCGCTGTGGCAACGTTCGGCCTTAGAAAAATGGCAGAGAGTGGAGAGAAAGAATTTGGTCAAGACGCCAAAAACTTCGTTGTCGAAGATTTCTATGTAGACAACGGTTTGACATCACGCGATACAGCGGAAGAAACCGTATCTCTCATTAAGAACATGCAAGCTATGCTCGAAACTGCAAACTTGAGACTTCATAAGATTGCTTCTAACTCCATTGAAGTCATGAAATCATTTCCAGACCAAGACCGAGTCGAAGGCCTCAAAGATCTACATATCGAACAAGACCCACTTCCCTCACAACAGTCATTAGGAGTAATGTGGGATTTGGAGAAGGATGCCTTCGCGTTCCAATCACGTTGCCAGAGAAACCGTATACGCGTAGAGGCGTGTTATCTGTCGTTAACTCAATATACGACCCATTGGGATTCGCGATTCCGGTAACCCTGCAAGAACGATTATTACTACGGGATCTTGTCAAAATTGGGAATGAAAAACGGGGTAATGAAGCACCTCTCGGATGGGACGACCCTCTTCCGCAACCATTGCAAAATCGATGGAGTTGCTGGAGAGATTCATTACGCGACTTAGAAGACATCCGAATTCCAAGATCTTATCGTCCTGAAACCTTCGGCATAACGAAAAGATCAGAAATCCATGCGTTCTCGGACGCCAGCGATAAAGCAATTGGTACCGCAGTCTACCTTAAGCAAGAAAACAATGAGGGAGTAGTAAATGTCTCACTTCTGTTCGCACAAGCTCGATTATCCCCAAAGCAAGCAACGACTACCCCAAGGCTCGAACTTTGCGCCGCAGTGTTATCAGTCCGAGCCGTAAAGTGGATAACTCGCGAACTGCGAGAAAATATCGACGAAATTGTGTTCCACACCGATTCCAAAGTTGTATTAGGCTATATTCAGAATGAAAGCCGACGCTTCTACGTCTACATAGCGAACAGGGTTCAGATAATTCGCAATATTTCAGATCCCTCACAGTGGAGATACGTGGAAACAACCAATAATCCCGCCGACATCGCGACTCGAGGTAAACCAGCGAAACAGCTCAAAAAATCGTCATGGTTTAACGGTCCAGAATTTCTGCGTAACGGTAATTCCTCTTCCATGCTAGACCCTGAACTTGGTATTACAAATAACGATCCCGAGGCTCGCCCCGACGTGTTAACCTATTCATGCGAGGTTCAACTTGTAGAATGCCTGGGATCGAAAAGATTTAGAAAATTAGAAATCGTTTTTCAAAGTGGTCTACACTCCGCAGAGCTCTAGTTAACCTGATGATTAAAGTAAAGCAATTCAAAGCCCGACGGCGAGGAGGAATTTTGCCAACAGGCAACACCAGACATACCCGCAGCAATCCACCGAATCCTCCAACCCCAACGTATCCCTTGACAAACCCATCTGCAATGGAATTGAAACAGGCTGAAAATCTGATGATTAAAACTGCGCAAATGGACGCCTTCACTCCTAAGATCAGAAGTATACAGCAATCGAAGTCGTTGAAGAAATCAAGCCTATACAATCTCGATCCTTTCATCGACGGCAACGGGGTACTTCGAGTTGGTGGTCGCCTACGTCATGCTGAATTACTATTTGAGGAAAAACATCCAGCTATCATCCCTAGAGATTCTCACTTGGCAAATTTAATAATCGACCACTATCACGAAACCGTCCATCATCAAGGGAGGCAGATTACTCATGGAAGAATCCGTCAAGCGGGAATACGGATAATCGGAGCGAATCGGACGATTTCAAGGAGAATCAAGCGCTGTGTCATATGTCGACGACTGCGTGGGAAGCTATTAACACAACACATGGCCAATCTACCACGCGATAGATTGGAAACACCGCGGCCGTTTACTAACATAGGTTTCAACGTTTTTGGGCCCTGGACTATTCAGACTCGGAAACTAAGAGGAGGAGCAGCTAACGCTAAACGTTGGGGACTAATATTCACGTGTCTCAACTGCCGAGCTGTCCCTATTGAGGTGTTGGAATCGATGGAGACGAGCTCGTTTATCTGTGCCCTTAGGCGATTCTTCGCTTTACGTGGCCCACCATCTCTTCTGCGATGCGACCGAGGTACCAACTTCATTGGGGGAAAGTCTGAATTAATCAAGCCTTAAACGCCATGAACCAGAAGGACATTAAGAAATACGTCTCAGAACAAAACTGCGAGTGGAAATTTAACCCTCCGCATGCCTCGCACTTCGGTGGGGTTTGGGAGAGACAAATCGGCACGGTTAGGCGTGTGCTGGACGCAATGTTCCTGGAACTTGGAAGTCCACAACTAACACACGAGCTACTGGTTACCCTTATGGCCGAAGTTACTGGCATAATTAACTCACGCCCCATCGCCGTCGTACCTTCCGATATCGATCAACCCCAACCACTTTCACCTAGTACACTTTTACTATGAAGACCCGACCCCTTCTACCTCCACCGGGCGTGTTCACACCAGAGGATGTCTATTCACGTCGTCATTGGCGAAGATCACAATACTTAGCCGATCAGTTTTGGATACGTTGGAAACAAGAATACCTTCAAGAACAGCAGAGAAGAACAAAATGGAACGAAAAACAGCCAAATATAAGAGAAGGAGATATCATCATCATGAAGGATCAAAGCCCACGTAACCAATGGCCTCTTGGCAGAGTCGTCGTAGCGATACCGAGTGAAGACGGAAAAGTCAGAAAGGCAAAAATCGTTATTTCAAAGGACGGAGAGAAAAAAAGTCTACTACAGACCAATTAGTGAACTTGTTACTTTAATGCATACCTAATAGTCGAGTATTCTATGCTAAACAATTGTAGCAAGGACGTTTCACCGTCCTTGGGCGAGGAGTGTTATGTACTTGATGTAAGAACGTTATGTCGAACTCGTCCCAGGCCTGCTTAGGATATAAGAGGTCACATTTTGTTTTGGCGACCATCTTGAAATTGCATGAGCTGGAGTAAACTTAAAACTTATTGAAGTCTAGAGATTATAAAGTCTACGTTTCCTAAAACTTATTCATCGGGGTGGAGTAAAGCTATAGATATATGTATGTTGTCGTATTTGTTCGTAAATCGTTAATCTTACTGTTTAATATTTGTAATTTGTTTACGATATTCGTTTCCGTTCTTTGTATAGTTTTCACCTTGGTTTTTACGAATAAAAGCTTATTTTTTATCTCGTGTTTTCCTTGGTTGACACTTTGTTCCCTCCCTGGGACGCAACAATGAGTATCAATCAGCTTGGGAACAAATATGTTGTGGAGTCCCTCAAGGATCTATATTGGGTCCCTTGTTGTTTCTTCTTTACATTAATGATATTGTAAATGTCTCTAGTATTTTACATTTAATTTTGTTTGCTGATGACACTAGTGCTTTTTATTTGCACAGTGATCTTTCTTACTGGGTTCATCAATTAGACAATGAATTGCAGGCCCTCTCGATATGGTTTAAAGCTAATAAACTTTCTTTAAATGTAGACGAAACTAAATTTATGTTTTTTAGGCCTCGATGTGGAGGCTTGCATGGTACCAATAACCTTAAAACTGCGATCAGTTTTCCAGCGTGCGCCGGTCGCAACCAAGACGGGTTGCAAAAACGAAGCTGGTCAAGTTGGGCCAAACTAGGTTTCTTGAATACTAGCTCGACAGGGACCTCGGGGCCAACGAAGGGGAGGGAACGCCCAGCAAATGCACACCATTGTATGCTGCTTAAGTGACACTTTCAATCAATTGCCCGGGTCAACTAGATATCGAATGGAAGCTACCCTTGCTAAATAATTGAAACACAAAGCCATCAAGAAGGGCTCTAACAAAAGCGGTTTTTATATTTTTTATTTTTGTCTTCCCCCCCTCCCACGTTGGCCCTGAGCACCGATTGGACATCAGCATTAGAGTTGTGAGATGACCCCCTTAGAACCAACATAATGAAAACAGAAAACCGCAAACGAGGGGCTCAAACTGGGATTGGGGAAGCACAAACAGCCTAAGATCAAGAAATTATGTTTGCTTTTGATAAACTTGATTTACAAGGAGAGAATCCAACACGTTATTGAACTTCTTTTTTTTCGCTATTTATCGATTGGTTCAGGAATAAGTTCTAGACAGATACTCTGCGACATCCGACAACCCTTCTGTTCTGGCCGCTCAAGCCTATCGGGCCTAAACCATAATTAATTTGATGGCCAGCCACTCATCCGGCTTTGAGGCAATTTCCATTCGGATGGCCACTTGCTCATCCGGCCTCAAGGCAATTTCTCTCGGATGGCCACTTGCTCATCCGGCCACAACATAACCTTCTCTCGCATGACTCCTGGTACGCTCGAACTCAACAAAGTTTCTCTCGGATGGCCACACATCTATCCGGCTCACGCTTTCTGGCGGTAACATCTCAAGGTCAACCCTAAATATATATTGTGTACGGCCGCTCAAGCTCTAACAGGCAAATCACCATTATATACCGTTGAGAAGGCAGCTGTAATCACAACAAAAGAGTGTTATGTCTCACAGAGCTTATGTCCCATGCACCTGAACAAAGGCATAACAGAGACAAACACATGCAAACGAGAATGACACATGCAAAAGATTTAAAATGATTTTAGTGCTGCATATGCAACACCGTCGAGGGAAACAATCAAAAGAAACATAAAATCCAACACGATAAGCCTTACGAGCCTCTCAGTACTGCAGACAAATTGCACCTAATTTGTAGCGCTAACCTGAAATGTAAAGACTGCCATACACTCATCTTTAAAAGGGGCTCTCGTTATAACCGAAGCACTCAAACAGAACGGATGAGCAGATCAGCAAAAAACTAAACAAGGTGATAGGGCCGAACTACATGAGTTAGACTGGTGGAATAAAACGTTATGTAACAACTAGTTGCAAGTCCTCAATGTTATAATGGTCCGCCCAGCGAGTAAAAAAGCTCAGGAATGCCCGCAAACAAATTGATAAATATACCTGTTCCACTGGTCGCACTTGTGGATTATCAGGTTGTTGCCGCTCAACAGCCATTACAGGAGGACTATCTAATAGCACTGCTGCTGGAGGCGGAACATCAGCCGGTGCTTAACGTGCTGCCATTCTCGAGTGCTGTAGGCCAACAGTGATGCAATAATTTCGGTTTTTCCCTAATCGGCCGGCTTTCCACTTTCTGCCGCGTTCTAGCCTGTTTGCGACAGTTTACATGAGGCGTTGCCCTTAAGTACCTCTGGGGCAATACCTCTTTCTCCCAGCGGCGCCATACATGTTGCCGTTTCAGAAAGAATTGAAACGAGTAGTAGAAGTGCCAGACTTTTTAGATTCTTTGAACTTTTTTGTTGAAAAAAGTGGAAAGAAAGGTATGATGTATGTTTTAGCACACATCGGTGGTAATAGCTTTGCTGGTATTAGATTCTTGTAAGTATCAGGAAGTTGAGCATCTTTTTGCAAAAAATATTTGAACCCTTGTGTTATTAAAACCTCTAAATAGAGTCAAATCTGGTTGAGATGGTATTTTGAAGTAACTTTTGTTGATATGAAACAATTGATATTTAGAGTGTATATTTTTACATAATCATCGATTTTATTTTATGCAAGTTAATAGTATTAGACAATCGACAGGTAAAAGTAATATGGAAGCTGGTATACATGTTTCTAAGAATAGTGACATAATATATTCATAATTACATTGGTTGATATTAGATTTAATCTCGATTTGAGTTAAAGATATTAAGGAAGACACTAAAATAAACACAATCACAAAATTAACACATACAGGTATCACAAAAGTGACAAAATGACAAAGTTGAATAGCAAAACGACAGTGGAAAGGGAATAGATGCAGAAGAAGAATGTCACAAGATGTAACATTTACAAATCAGACAAATTTGACTGGCTTTGCTCATTTATGAGAGGGCGAACAGGACAACACATAACAAACAGTTAGATCTTTTATTAACATAGAAATATTAGAAGAGAATATTAGAAAGGTCGACCTTGGGAATGAGGAGAAAAAGTTAATTTACTCACAGTCTTCTGCAATAATCGTTGGCTGCATATTGGTGGACAATTGTTGAGTAGTCATCCTTCTATTGAAAATTGTTGATTTCATATGGATCAATTAATAATATCGATCTGGCGTTTCGATTGAGAGAAGTCGATCCTTTGTGTGGCAATATTCTTTCAAAATCTCTTATAATGAAGCAACAAGATAGTTCCATAAGCCATAGTAAAATCAAATATTTGTGAGTTTTTCCATTTTATTTAATTTTCAAAATTTTCCTTTGGTGTAACTTGCGTTTTCTTGAAATCTTTGTCACGAGAGCTAATCCTCCACATATGCTGATTATATTTGTTGAGTTTGATTGAACTTGTTTTTTGCATTATCAAAGCACTCAGGAAAACGGAGCAATTTTCATGATCTCTGTGCAAGATAACATGGTATATACCTGTCATGCCAGTATCGTTTGGTAGATTGGAAGTTTAAGTTTTCTATCATACGTAACATTTTTATTATGGTGGTAACGAGTATGGTAATCAAGATGCATTTTTACATATTCGAGGTAGGTAATGAGTCCGATAACTTCGGTGTTGCAGTATTCCACACATAATGGTATAAACAACGGGGAAGCTGGTGAACATGTTCATTATTCCGAAATAAAAGGAACATAAGAGTATTCACACACGTCACACTTTATACAAATGACACAAAGTTACTTAGTCATACGATATAACAAAGAGGACATCACAAACGTAATATTTATCAAAGTAATGTAAAGGTGTTAGAAGAGAGAACAGAAAGGGTCGACCTTGGGATTGTAAGAGAATAAAGAAAAAGCAATAATTTTTATTTACAGTTTGAATTTAAAACAGTTCTTTTTATGTAACTTAGTTCTGAACTGAAAGTCGTTGTAGTGCCAAGCACGTTCTGCTGTTTTTAATAGGAGACATTTCAAAATTCAGTAGGCAGAGCTACTAAGTATAAAATGTTGCCTGTGAACACAACTGTTAGATTGATTTCATAAAGATTAAGATTAACTCTCAGATACACATCTGCTGTTTGGGTAGCATTCTGTATAAAATTCTCTTTACCAATCGATGGTGTGTTTATTGTGATGAGTCTTTCCTAGGTCCTGGCCTTTTTTTTGAGAATTACAATGGTTTCGATAAACTTTGTGGTGCAGAAGCACATAATTCGCAGCTAAATGCGCTAAAGTTTGATCGGCTTCATACAGAACAACAACAATCACGTTCTTTTCTTTTATTTACTGTATAGAAAAAACAACTCGAAAGTTCCACAATTTTGAGCACATAACGCTATATCTTACAAACATTTTGTTCTTGATTATTAGTTGCCTTGAACCTCATAATTAAGATGTAAAAAAGAAGTTTAATTAGAACTATTAGTGGCACCCAATCAGAAAACCTTGAGTATATGGATTCTATTGTGAAATACTGATATATGGACATATAGAGCCCAAATCATATACATCATAAAGGATATCTTACCCATTAAGTTGTATACGTCATGAAACACTATACGGAATTTATCAGCGACTAGTCATCAGTAAGTCTTGGTTATATTATCAGCCATGGTTTCTTGTATAATATATTCTATCTATAATACATGAGGAAGTTGGTTGTAGAATTATATCCACCTTCTTACAAATGCTTTGAAAATTATTTCAATTTTCCCACAAGTAACGGGCAATCAAATAATTTCAAGTAATATCAATTAATTCTCTTTTTTTCATGGTAACTGAATAACGGTAAATTGTCCATACAGGGACACATGTTTTAATAAACTATCTGTCTAAAGCTAGTTACGTTATTCAAAATAACCAAAACTGAGAGAAACTTAAGATATTGTGTCCATATAGTCCGTATACATTATAACATTGTTTAATTGTATATGTAATAATTGGATTAAATGGTTGGCATCATATGATATACACAGGCATTCTAAGGTAACATTGTAAAAATCTGCTAAATGTGTGGACCATTTTAATTTGTAATAAAGACTATAGAAAAGTTCCAATATACAATGACTTGTTATAAAGTAATTATTTAGTATTTTATGCAGGTAACTACAGCATCATGATCAGAATAATTAAACACTGAGTGCGGAATTCCTGATTATTTGTAAGGAAGTTGTTTTAATGTTGACATGATCTAACAAACTACCAGAGGAAATAAATGTTGGGTATAGTTTAACGACTTCATCAAAAGCGTAAGTGGTTGAGAATGATTCTCATTAAAATGGTTTATGTTGAAGTTCCCAAAGACCATGTGAATGTTGGAATTACGAAGGGCATATTCCAATGCTTCCAAAATTGTGGAACTTTCGAGTTGTTTTTTCTATACAGTAAATAAAAGAGAAGAACGTGATTGTTGTTGCTCTGTATGAAGCAAATCAAACTTTAGCGCATTTAGCTGCGAAAGCAATATGGCGTCTTGCCGCGCTGAAAGTGCTCTCTTTGGATTTCTTTTGGTGCTGCTTTGGACTATGTTTCTGCACCAAGTTATACACAGCAGACTATACAAGGGTGATCAAGAGTCATGTTTTCATGGGTTTGGGATATGATTTAGAGTTTATCAATGGGCACAATGCTCTCTATTATCATTATGATAGCTTTGTGTGTATTTGGAGTTGGCAGGTAAAATCAAAGGTCACAGTTAACAATTGCACTTATTTCTGTGGCTGTTCAATCTCCTCTGCTTCTATTGAAATACGACATTGAAATAAACCCTGGAACTGGCACACAAAATTCAACAAATATCTTACAACACAAGTTGTGATGGTGTCATGGTCATATCCGCGATGGATCAGTGCAATCAGGAGGTGGTTTAGTCGTTGTTGTAATTTGTTGTCTGTAATAATGCGTCTGTATCGTAGTGCCTGACTGTAGATGATTGTATTCTTGCATGTGCTGGGGTGAAATGAGCTTTTGTGTAGTAGAAGGGTTTTGTCAATTGGTTTAATGTACAGGTCTGATTCCAGTTTGTTGTTTTTGTTTTTGTAGATAGTTGTGTAAGGTTGACACATTCTTCAGAGAAGGAGAAGTCAAATTTGATGGCAGGATGGAAATTGTTTATGTATTAAAGGAATTTTTCTAGTTTGTCAGTGCTATGTGTCCAGATTGCAAATATGTCATCTATAAATCTTATCCATTCAATAGGTATAAGATTTTCAGGAGCTTGTTGGAGTAGCTCCTGTTCAAGTGCTGCCATGAATATGTATGCATAGGTAGGTGTCATAGGTGATCCCATAGCAGTGCCGTGAATTTGTAAGAAAAACATTGTTAAAAGCAAAGGCGTTCTTCTTAAGTTCTAGAGATAGGATGTCATGAACTAGTTTCTCCATTTCAGGGGTAATTCTGTTAATTTCTTTCAACATGTCTATACAGGCTTGGATGCCTTGATGATTAAGTATGTTGCTATAGAGACTTCTTACCTTAATAGTAATAAGTATGAAGTTGTCTGGCAGTGTGTTATTCTGAGCAAATATCCGGCATAGAAAGTCTGTAGTGTCTGCACATATGATGGTATGTGTTGTAGCAGTGGTTTGAGTAGATGTTCAGCATATTGAGAAAGCTTGACTGCTGGTCCACCACAACCGGAGATAATAGGAATGTTAGTTTTGTGTATTTTGGGTAAAAGGTATAGTTGTGGTGTCCTGGCTTGATTGTCAGTTGTGAGATATTTAAATGTTGCGTTGTCAATGGCCTTAGATTTGTGGAGTTTGTGTGCTAGGGTTTTGGTTTCAGTAAATATTTCAGGGGTCGTGTCATGTGTTAGTTTCTGGTAGTGTTTCTCATTATAAAGTTGTCTATATGCCTCAGTAAGATAATCTTCCATTGGCCATATCACAATGGCTCCTCCTTTGTCTGCTGGTTTGATTATTATATCATCATCCTTTTTCAGATCATGGATGGTTTTGAGGCTTTGTGAGGATATGTTGGTTTTTGTAGTTTGTTTTTTTGAATTCCAAATTCAGTTTTGAGATTCAGTTTCAACTAACAGGTTGCTGTTCTCGGGATTTGGTGCTCTGAAGTTACTGGGTAGTTTAAATGGATGTTTTTTAGTGCCTTTCTGTTTCTGAAGCAATATTTATTGTACATGCTTTTTTTATATTTCATAAAAGAGTCATATATGGTCTTGTATGGTGTGTGTTTAGGTGTTGGGACAAAGGTAAGACCTTTCGACAGGGTTTTTTGTGCTTCATGTGAAATGGGTTTGTTAGAAAGATTGACAATAGTATTGTGTTGGGAGTTATATTTGAGTTTTTTATGTAGTTTATTTTTGCTTTTGTGTCTGTTGTTATTTGTGTTCCATTGTGTTTTCAAATATTTTAGGATGTTCCGTTTGTTTAATTGTTTGTATCTGTGTCAAGTTTTAGTTTGTTTTTTGTTATTTGTGGTGTGTGGGTTTGTTGCGTCTTAGAAAATCCAGGATTTGTTGTTGCGTGTTGTAGTTCAAGTGAGATGGAATGTTTATGTGAGGTGCTGATTGTTGCTCATTGTTGTTTGGTTGATGGGTTTGGTGTCTGTTGTTATTAGGTTGTCGATAGATAGTGGGTTGGTATTCGAAGTTGTGGTGTTTTTGTTACTGTTCTTGTGCTAGTTGTTCCGGGTTTGTGGTGGTGTGGGGTGTGGGTTTGCATGAGGGGTTTTGGTTTGTGTCTGTTGGTTGGTGTGTTGGTTGGTTAGTTGGCTGGTTGTTGTTCTGTATGGTTACCTATGGGGTGAGGAGGTTGTTGGAGTGATTCTAGTATTTGTGTTGTTAAGTCGTTTAAGTTTTATGTTGTGATTGTGGGATGGTGCTAGGCAGGCTTGTTTTGTGTATTTGGTTGCAATGGGGTCTGTTTGTTGTAGTATGTTGTTGGCAGTCGTTGCATCACATTTGTTGTTGATTTGTGCAGTTTTATGTTGTATTTTAAACTCTGTGTTTGTTATTTCCTGTTTGTGATAGTCAATGGTTACAGTAAGTAGTTCTTGTGAGGCATTCATTAAGATGTCCTCCCATCGTTGTCGCAGTTCTTTGTTTAGGTATTGTTTGCTTTTGTGTGTGATTTCTCGTCCAGGGGGTACTGTTTGTGCTTTTTTGTGTTCTTCCAGTTCGTCAAGTGTGCATTTGAGTTTAGATTACTTGGTTATCTGTGTGCTAATAATCCGGAACGTAGACGTAGACGTACACATACACATACACATACACATGTGTTAAATAATTTTGCAACTTTTTTCGAAATTGGAATAAATTAAAGGTAAATGATATTTAATAGGTACTATAGTATAGGTACTATAGTATTGCAGGTATTATAAAGACAAAGAAAAAACAAGATATTTACTTACAATGTATCCCAATGTGGGGTCAGGCCAACAGCATTTAGCAGGTTGATAAATTGTTTGCCAGCACCGTATGTTATGCAGACTAGACCAAGTAGAATGCGAATGTCATTATTGCATTTTTGATTGCATACACTCAATAACAGAGCCAGAACATTCACACCTCAAGTGAGCTTGAACTCTTGCGTTTTGTGAATTCTTCTTATTGAGTCAGTGACTAAGAGTGTTTCAAGAACACTGTGCATCAGTGGGCACATCTCCTCAAATTTAGGCAACAAGTCATTAAAAATATCTTTATCCATGACACCATCACCACTTACATTCAGGCCAATGCTGCAGAGGTCTTCCATTGCTTTCATCTCTTTGGCTATCTGCTGTTTTTGAGGCATACTTATTAGACATTCACCCTGTCCATCTTCAAGAGCTTGTATTTTACGTTGGTACAAAGTCACCAATGCCGCATGGAACTTGCATTATTGCTGTAAGCTGGAACTATGCTTTTGAGCAATATTTTTAGCCAAATATGGATTATCAGCATCTAGAGCTGAAATGATGTCTTCCTCATCTTTTAATAATGTTTGTTCAAGATCATTTATTTGATCTTGCATTACTAGAATATCTTTGTTATCTTCTTTAAACAACTCCTTTGATGCTGTAGGATTTCTGCCATATGACTTCATCATAAGATTGGTATAAATAACTCTGTGGTGAATGTTAAGACCATATAATATTTTTTGTTTACTTAATGTGTTACCCATTTTACTCAAATATCTCAATATAACACAAGTTGGCACTGATCAAGAACACAATCCATCAATAGAATAAACAAAAAAAAACTATAATTATTCAATTATACATAGGATACATAGTTTCATGATCAACCATGATTCTTTCTTTTGAGCTATTTGGGAAAACTGCTTTAACTGTTCTTGTCAGTAAGTTCTTTTCATCAGGCTTCAAATTAAGCAGATCCATCAGCAATAATTGTTTTACATGTGCATTTGGATCATCCACATACTGCAAAAGGTTTTGTAGCTCAGTTGCTAAGAACTCTCTCCTTATACTACACTGATGACTTGACAAGTTATATGCTATATGAATAAAAAAATGAATTTAAGGTATATATGGGAACAGCTGCTGCCATGCCATATGGTATCAAATAGATAAACTACCACATCATAAATTTTTATAACATGTATTAAAGTAATGATGATGTAAACTGTATTATAAATATATAACAGATATAATTTCAAAACTAGAAAAAACATGCATCAAACAATATGAATTATTAAATGGAGTTTATAATGGCTCAGAATAGTAAAATAACTCATTGTATATAATATGGCATGTAAAAATATATTGTGCATTAAAAAATTAAGGCAAAAAACTGCTTGCTAATCATTGTTCATAATTCATTTAATAAACTGACAATAGTATGCAGTAAACTTATTTTAATGTGGTAGAATATGAGTAAATGTATTATCATTCAGTGTACCAGCAAATCTTTTGGGCTTTGACTCAGCTGCAGCTTTGGAATCAGGTGTTAGACTATGCTTTCCATGGTCTTTTGATGAGTGTGGTGGTGTAGAAGGAGTATTTGCATCATCAGTATCTGAAAATTGTCATTGTAAATAATTTTAAAAATCAAAAAAGAATCAAATTCAAAACAATTATTTCAAGTTCATATGCCTCTGAAGTTGTTGGCTGGCCGTGGTTTTGGACCGTCAGGAAATTCAAATTTAACAATACCTGTAACGTCAAGTTCTTGGAACGACGTGTTTAGTTCTTCAACGTCTGAGATTACTTCTATATATTAAAGCAAGAGCAAATGATTTAGAAATAAATTTACAAATTCTAATACGCACGTGTTCTTGATCAAAACAAACATTAGTAAACATGCGGCGCGACATGTAAATCAGTCTATTTTAATATATTTAAATTACCTTCAGGCCTTTCTTCGAAAGATTCGTCAGAATCATCCATTACAACATCAACAACGTTGAATTTAAACAAGAATTCCCCAAAACACAGTAAAATTCAAAACAGTCAAATTCCCCGATTTGTCAGATATCGGTCAAAATTTGCCAGATATCTGTCATTTTCTGCCAGGCTCTTCGCGTCTCCAGCTGCGAATTCCCAACCTCCCCAAGCACCCCCGCGCGCTCAGTGCTGTACCGCGAAATACTTCCAAGAGCCTGGGAACGAGGCTGCAACTACAAAGTTACACTAATAGAAAATAAATAAAACATTACCTTATTCAGCAAATGGTAGTAACAAGTTGCCCTGTTTAATAAATTAAAATGCAATATTTCACCTGTCAATTTCTTGCTTGTGGACATGCAGCTATTAAGCCGAATGCTTTAGAGTTTAAAAAGAAGCATTTATTTGAACATAACTAACAAATCATATTTTTTTAAAAAACAAAACTTTTAACACAAGTGCATTTCAACTGAACAAAAATCTTTAAAATATTGTTCAGATACATAGATGAGTCCTTTGAGATTGTTATGCTGAAATGTTTGAAACAATTTTGGACTCATTGTTATATATATGTGACTATAAACAAAAAAAAGTTTTCTTGTAACCTTACTGGTAAATGCTACTCGTACCTTCCTGGTAACTACTACTGAGCAATACACATTTATACCAATGATGAATGATGGCATTGAATGTTGACTGATTGTCGGACTGATTACCACAGTGATAAGATATTGTCAACTGATAAATTTAAACTTGGAAAAAGCCACACAGATTTTTTGGACCTACAAACTGGTGCTATTACGTCCAGCTAATTGATGCTGATAAGTTATCTGTAATCAACATTGCAAACTATCTGTACATTCCTACTGGATCAATGAAATCATACTATCATCTTCAGTTATAATAGTGAACGTATTGCCAATAAACTTTGGAAAACAAGTGGTATAATCTTACTGGAACAATAATGTTTAACCTTTATTGAATATTAACATAACTATAACATTGATTTATCAACAAAATAACCAATCTTGTATGTAACAAAGACATGCTGATAATCAAAGGATATCAAAACGAAATAATTTGAAAAAGTCTGAAACCTTCTTTTTCTCCTTCTTAACTAAGCTTTATGTTATCACATGATGTGTGCCACTATCCCGGAACCTTACTATTGTCGGGAACCAATAAACATTAACATTATTAATAAGGTAAAATTAGCATATCGAAACAACGTCCCTTATGGTAATTAGAGCCATATATGGGATAAGAGCAGAGAGATGAGAGAGTGTGATTAAGCGAGTATTACGACATATACCTTCTGTGATTTGGGACTGTGATTTGAGGAATAAAACACATAAAATTATCAACTTGTGCGTGAATCATCCTTGGGAGGCGGGATATTTACGTCACTATCTTTTTTGTTCTCTTCACCTATTCTGCAAAAATTTCATTTCCTATCTCTTGTAAAAATACTTATATATGTTTTGATCTGTCTAAAATGTATTTAATACAATAAAGTATTATAATATATAGCTTGTGTACTATATTGACTTTGTTATAACTGTATTCAACCAGCTAACTATTTCCCTTGTCTATGGCATTAGAACATAAGACTAGAAAATAATATTTTATTGCATCAATTGATATTTACTTGCCACTATAGCAGCTTTATCGCAGTTAATAATGTTTTACAGGCTACCCACATGTACGCATTGCGTACCTATTTTTAAAAGGTTTAAATTTCTGCAGTAAAAACTAAACGGGCAAGTTATTAAAGAGTAATAAACTCTGGGCATCTATTTAATAACTCTGTTGTTTTAAAAGTCAGATATTATCTGGGCCCAGTTGTATCAGGCCCATTATCGTGGTTAAGTTCAAAATAGAAAGCATGAGTCTATCGTTTTATAAAAGAAGCAAACTAAATGTTTTTAACCTTAATACAAATATACCGTTTACAACTACATATTCAGCGCATAATATTCAAGTTGACTCATTCAAGAGAGATGTAAGCATGTTATTTAAATTTGACTTATCCCACTGTTAGACGCCTTTTCAAACAACCGGGCCCTGGAAGTCAACCTTTATCACTTTTATATGCCTGTCTCAGTGGAACCAGCTTTCACGAACATACTGCCTAAAATTTTTGGTCTGGCAGTCTAATGATGAGAGCAGAAATTACCTGACTAGTTTTTATATATGTTCTTTATTTGCACTTTATTAGCACATAAATTTCCAAAAATATCTTTTTTTTCTTTGAAACCAAAATACTGTACCCACTACGTAAACTATGTACGTAATGAATGCAAATGGTGTTTCACGTTGGCGTAATCACAAACATTTAATTCCGATTAAGATGAACGGCAGCCTTGAATCTTCTCGGATCGAAAAAGTTCTACCGCGCTGTTACTTCTAGCCTTGAGCTGTAATTTGGTTTTCATAAATGTTTGAGCATTTTGTGTCTAAAGAACATGCCCTTGTCTACTGGGTGCCAAAAAAGTTAAACTGTTAGATTGAGTATAACTTAAATTAAAAGAGCTATTATGCTAAAATTATTTTTTTTATATCCTCTAATGTCTGAGTTAAATTTGGATATATAGCATGTGGTTTTTCATACAATTTTAACCGAGCTATCTCCGATATCCCAGCAGGATATATTTGCGATTCCTATATAGTATAGTACTCTTGCCATCTCTTTGCTCTTACAGATCTTACAGATTCAGCTTCACAAGGCAATGATATTAGCAAAGAAAGTAGTATGCACAGTAACTGTAAAAAGTAGGATTATTATAAAAGTTTTATATGTACATTTTCTATTAAATAATCGAACTAACACTTATATATTATTAAGTCCGAACAACCCAGATGAAGGGACGATGTTCCTAAAACTTGTGCCAGCGAGAGTGCTCCATCTGTACATAGTTTTAAAAGGACATTGACGTCATTTCTAACCATAGAAGCTCATTTAAAGCTCATTTAAAGCTCCTGCACTTGTCCAAACCAACTAGAAATAAGTGGTAGAGACCTTGCAGAAGACACCTGGGCTTTCCTATTTGTTCTGACCACCAATTAGCTCATAGGGTGCGTGCTCAGAACGAAAAGCCATTGTTGGTGCCAAGCAGAAAAAGAAATTGAAAAGTAAGGCTAAAAGTAAAGCCAATTAGCTGGAAAGGTGTGCGCTCAGAATGAAAAGCCATTGTTGGTGCCAAGCACGAAAAGAATTTGAAAAGTAAGGCTAAACGTAAGGCAAAAAAGAGTTGAATTAAATAATTAAATGTTAAGCCCGAGCTCAGCAATCTCATGTATAACAGGACTTTTCTACCAAGTATAACAGAGATGCAAGTTTATTGTAGATTGTTTCAGCAACTATCTAAAGTATATAAGAAAGTTCAATTAAGGTTTTACTCAGAAAAGACTAGTTCTCATGCAGCATTCTCTTTTTTACAGCACTTGGCAGCCAGGTATACAGGACCTTAGCTTCATCGCTTAATAGGGGTAGGTGTATACTATATATTCATGTAAAAAAAAATATAAATATACATGCCCCCATTAGAACTTCGCAAACACGTTTTGAAAAGTTATGTGAAAGCTACAATAAGCTTCTAGGTATGGCTCTGACCAGATAGCAGCATAGCCTTTGCCAAAATATACAAGTGCTTTAGTAGAATCACCAACTGTCCCTGCTATAAAAAAATTGATAGGTTTACATTCAATTAGACACCGGTGTTCATTATAATCGCTACACTATTATATATTAAAGTAATATATGTATAATCTATATTATAATCGCTATTTTTTAGTCAATTGGTTGCTTGATATTATAACAATGTTAGTGCTAATACAAACTAAGGTGTGAAATGCCTAAAATTTCACTCTCATGATGACTAACATTTTTCGTTTGAGTACAGTTCTGAATAAATGTACAATAGATATACAATACAGGTACAGTAGGTATAATTAGTATGCCATATAATAATTCTAATATGTTCTTGACTTGCCTTTGATTTCAGTGTTTTTATTATTCCAGTGTTTTAAGTTATTTTATAAACAAATCCAGTTTCTCAATTATTCATAAGGATTGCTTTCCAGTTACGCGTTTTTTACACAGGTTCACACACGGAAGACTTTTAAAAATGGTTCGTAATTTTTATTATTTAACATCTAGGTCTACAAGTGCATACTAAAATATGCGAAAAACTATAAGTTCTTTCGATTTATTTACTTAGTTTTCTTAAAGATAGCATCCATAAGAATTTAGACTTTTACCTGCGTGTACGTACATATGAAAAACGCTTAACTTGAAAGCAGCCTTCACTCTACCCAAACATTTTAAGTGAAAATATTTTAGACCAACTTATCACAGTTAATTATTTAATTCCTTAATTATTTAATTAATTAGTTAATTATTTAAGACATTTAATTCCTTACAGTAAAACTTGGTATTACAATAATGCATTGTCCCCTTAAACAATCTACATATAATTGGACTTTTACAAAATGAAATGCCTCTTTATGACGCTAGGACTGTGGGGAAAATCCAAAGAGATAATGCCAAAATACAATCAAAGCTCTAAAGAAAATATCCTGGTATCTTTTTATTTTCTATCTATCCATCTATAGATTGTTGGCATTTAGCACAATCATGTAAAATCTGATTTTTTTTCTTAAATTTTAGTTCTGTGGTGTCTAATACCATCTTAAAAAGTAAAACTGTGTGTAACCAATATCTACTTTGTGTTTATTCATTGTGAAATATCCTTCTTCGCTTTGAAAAGTACTCCATCTATTTTATTGTCCCAAATGCCAAGCTGAAAATACATGTCCATGGTATTTTGCGTAACTGTGGTATTTAGAGCAACTGCATGTTACTCCTTTTGGCATTTGGCGCAATCGACCCTCTTCATTATTTTGTTGCAAATAAGGACTTTGAAACTTACTCTATGAGGCTGTGTTAAATAAAATCATCTTTTTCCTCTAGTCACGCACAGAAACAAAAGATCGTGAATATAAATGTGCTTTACAAATGGCTCTTAGAGAGCAAAAATAAAAGGAACAAAATGTTTTTGCGCCCGCTGTCCTACAGGACAGCAAAGCGCCTTGTTGTCGTGCAAAATCTCTCTTGTCGATATGTCGGCACAAATGCCGAGCTTTACCAGAAAAAGTCTAGGACGAGACCCAAGGCAGCAAAAGCCAGTGGGCAAAAGCGCGGCGATACCATAATATTATGGCGATACCAAAGAGTAGATATTACTAGTATAATCTTTACTTTTTGGCGATACTTCTCTCGTTCGCATTCAATTCTACATTGATAACTGTTGCCTAACTAACTTCCCTTGGCCATCGTTTCTGATTTGTTGGGGTTCCTTCTGCTGCTTTTATTAAGGTATGGACACTTTTTACTTTGTTTTATTTAACGAAAATTTGCTGACATTTGATTTTGTGTTAAGTGATTTGTGTTGAGTGGCAATTCTAACACCGCGAAGTTAGCTGATGATTCACAGTCGGTATTGGAAAGCTCGCGTTTTGCAGAGTTCTGACTTCTGAGTTCTCGCACGAATATAGAGTCACCAAATGATAATGATGTTGAAGCCACAGCTAACTTCACCACGTTTGCTTGACCCTCGTGGTATTCGTTTCCCACGGCACAAACCATTATTAAAACATTTCGTTTTATTTCATATTTCTTTTAGCTCCAAGAGGTTGTACTACAGTCTATGAGTACTATGAGAAATTCTCCGAGAATTCAACCGAAGACCTCGTGTCTGCACTGACCCCTAAACTATTATCGGTCAGGCATTTGCATGTTGTATCGCAAACGTAATACCAAAAATCTCAAATACCAAATCTCAAAAATCTGCTACAAAATCTGCTACAAAATCTGCTACAAAATCTGCTACAAAATCTGCTACAAAATCTGCTACAAATCTACCAAACTACCAAACAAACTATCATTCAAACAAGTAGTGAAGTACAACTACAAATACAATTGTACATTAAAACTATTGTCAAGCAAACAACCGAAAGATGGGAATAACAATTGAACAATACAGGGCAAGAATTGGTGCTCATGTGGGCTTTCTCAGACACTGCGAAGTGGCCAAACGTCTAGCAGGTACTTTCTGGAACAAAATCCTAATGTTATTTTATTTAAATGTATTTTATTTCCCAACTTTGAAAGAAATGAATGAACAATACAGTAGATCAAATGAGACAGTAATTTGGTTTATTAAAATGGTCTGTTACCACCAAGTTTATGTGCCTGGTTTGCTGCGATTGTCAAATGATGTTGAAACAAATCCAGGTCCTACAGTGTATGATATTGTTGATGCTACTAAAACAGTGTGTGCTCACTTCAGTCAAGGTCACATTAGATTTGGACAAAATTCTGGAAAGCAATGTGTTGCTGTCTTTGACAGCAATAGTTTATTTTCAAATTCAAGATATTACCAGCTGGGATACAACATTGTTAAATACAATTTTATTACAAGGAAATGATCTTTATACATTTATTTCTAATACAGTACACAAAGATTTGTTACTATTGACTGAGGTGCCTGAAAAGGTTTGTATTAATGAAACAATATTACAATACAGTGCATCATATACTGGAGATGTGTTCATGGAATGCAACGTTGAACCATATTTCACACTTTAATGTGCATTAAACAAAATATTTTCATCATCTGAATTAAACTATACTTTTGCTCTGCTTACTATTGGTTGCAATACTGTGGCAATAATTATAATGGCAGAGGAGACTTTCAGAATCTTTGATTCTCATGCTAGAGATTTATTTGGTACCCCAAGTCCATTTGGAACATGCATTTTAATTACAATCAACAGCATTGAGAACCTTGTTTCATATTTCCAGACTGTGTCAGCTAGAGGTATAATGCCATTTGAAATTAAAGCTGTCAGTGTTTGTGGAGATCCATCATCTTCTAACAATAATCCATCACTAACTCAAGAGCATCTGCCTACAACTGAACATGTGCGATTACAGAAACATAATTTATCTATAAGTAGTAGCCATAGCCCAGTTGACATAGATGCTGCCAATCAGTGCTTGCTCCTGGTGAAGGTCACACACCACTCAGTATATTCAGAGACCAACATTCAGAAGAACTAGCATATCCTGGTATATTCCTTGGGCAAAGGAGACCAAGTGACAACGAAAGATTTGTCAGTGCATATTACAGTGATATATGTAAATCTGAGTTAAGACGGTCAGACCGAAGAGCTGGCATGTGCGTCGAAAATATTTTTTTCAAAACAAAAAAACTGCAAATGAAAATTCTTTTAGGAAACTCCCAAATTGCTTTACGAAAATGTAAGTCTGGTAACCAACCAATCACTGCAGGACAATTGAAACACCAAGGTAGTCTTGGAGAACATTATCCATCATGATGAAGGTTATAAATTTTTAAGAGCATTGCGAGGATCACCGCCTTATTTTGAAAAGGCAAAAAAAGATTTATTTGCCATGATACGTCAACTTGGCCCAGCAACATTGTTTTGCAGTTTCTCATCTGCTGAAACTAAGTGGAATCATTTACTTAGAATACTTGGCAAACTTGTTGACAACAAAAATTACAGTGATGTTGAACTTGACAATTTAGATTGGAATGATAAATGCAGGTTAATTCAAAGTGACCCAGTAACATGTGCCAGACACTTTGACTTCCAATTTAATACATTTTTAAGACAATTTCTGATAAGTAGTACTGCACCGTTAGGTAAAATAAAAGATTGGTTTTACAGAGTTGAATATCAGCAACGAGGCTCACCACATATACATATGCTCATATGGCTTGAGAATGCACCTGTGTTTGGAGTTAGTGAGGATAAAGATGTAGCTTCATTTATTGACCAAATTATCACATGTCAGAAACCAGATGATGAGCCAGAACTGCTTGATCTTGTTAATCGACAGACGCACCGACATTCCCACACATGTCGCAAGAAGTCAAAAAATGTTTGTAGATTTAATTATCCACAGCCACCCATGAGATCAACTACTATATTGCATCCTCTTGAAGACACATTTTCTCAAAGCTATGTTAAAAAGCAATGGAAAGATATCATGACAAAACTTAATGATTTAAAAGATGGACAAAATACCACCTTTGACCAATTTCTTCAAGAATTAGGCATATCAGAACAAAATTATATTTTAGCTTTAAGGTCATCTCTGAATTGTCCTACAATATTTTTAAGGAGACAACCAAATGAACTTAGAGTAAACAACTACAACCCAGCCTGCCTTAAAGCATAGAGAGCTAATATGGACATCCAGTTTGTTCTCGATGTATATGCTTGCGCCATGTATATTGTCTCTTACATTTCTAAAGCACAGAAAGGCATGAGCGAATTATTACGTAAAGTGTTTGAAGAAGCAAGGGAAGGCAATGCTAGTATCAAACAGCAAGTACGAGACATTGGCAACAAATTCCTCAATAGTGTTGAGATCAGTGCTCAAGAAGCAGTTTATATAACTCTTCAATTACCCATGAGAAAAGCTTCTCGTAGTGTAATTTTTATTAATACATCACCTCCCAAACAAAGAGTTAAGTTGTTGAAACCATTGAGTGAAATTGAGCACATGGAAGATGATTCTGAGGAAATCCACGCAGGAGGTCTTTTAAAGCGATACACTGAACGACCACATTCTCTTATAAACGTTACTTTAGCAGACTGGGCAGCATGGTATGATTCTTGTCGCGCAAAACCTTATCAAAAGAAACCATCTAAACTCGATCAAAAGAAACCATCTAAACTCGACATTGACTGTCTTCCAGAAGAAACAATAGATGATGATAATATTAACGATGATGAACTATGCGATGACATCAACACAGAGGTGTTAAAAGGTACAAATAAACCAAACAAAAGACAGAGAGCTCGAATTATCAGAAGTGTATGGTTTAACAAACAAGCTCATCCAGAGAAACATTATCGTGAACTGATTATGCTTTTCACCCACTGGAGAAACGAAGAAACTGATCTAATTGGAAATTACACTTCATATCAAGAACAGTATTTAACATTAGCTGATCAAATAACGGACCAAATGAGCCAGTATGCAGTTTGTGCAGAGGATTTAAATGATATTCAAAGCAGGTTGGATCAAAATGAAGATGATGATGAGTTTGGTAACATTGCACCAGTTACACAACATAATGAGCTACAAGATGAAAACAAAGGTGATGTTGACTTGCATCCTGATCTAAATGGTGGAGGAGGTGTGGGCAAATCTCATCTAACAAGATCAGTTTATCAAGCTGCTCTTAAATTCTAAAACACACGTGCTGGTGAGGATTTTCATCAAGTTAAAATACTTTTATTAGCTCCAACTGGTAAAGCTGCTTACCTCATTAAAGGGAACACGATATACAGTACCCTTGCAATACCAGCCAGCCAGTCTCTTAGACAATATAAACCATTAGATTCAAGCCGGTTAAATACATTGCGCTCTCAGTTAGGTGGTGTAAAACTGATATTATTGGATGAGGTCTCGATGGTTGGAAATAACATGTTTACAGTACAGATAAACAACCGTTTAAAAGACATTAAAGGCAGCAAAGAAGACTTTGGTGGTGTTTCTATTATTGCAATTGGGGATTTGTTTCAATTACCACCTGTGTTTGATGGCTATATATGTCAATGACATTCAAAATTCAGAATGTAGCATTCTTTCACCTAATATGTGGAATGAGCATTTTAAAATGTTTGAGTTAACAGAAATCATGAGACAAAGAGAAAGCAAGGTATTTGCAGAAATCTTAAATCGACTAAGGGAAGGTAACCATACATACAGAACATGATATTTCAAAGATCAAAGAGAGATATATTGCTTGAAACAGACTGTCAACCAGATGCTCCGCGATTGTTTATTAGAAATGACAATGTTGATGAGTACAACCAAGCAGTCTATGACAGAGCTACTGGCAACAACTACTCAATTTGCTGTTGGCAGAAATAAGGCTGCTCAAGTTGTCAGAAAACAGTTTCCATTAAGGCTAGCTGCTGCAAAAACCATTCATAAAAGTCAGGGCAGTACTATGCCCGAAGTCGTAGTCAACTTGGATACTCAACGGGCATTCTCTCATATTCATTATGTTGCTTTGAGTAGAGTGACCTCAATTGATGGTCTATATATCACTGACCTGTGTGAAAGTAAAATTCTGTGGATGCCAAAGTTGTTGCTGAGATGCAGAAACTAAGGACAGATAAATCATTAGAACTTTGTTACACTCCATTTTATAATTTCGACCAAAGTCTTTAAAGATTTGCTATTTAAATGCACGTTCTCTACACAAGCACATTGATGATGTTCGTAAAGACTTCAATTATTGCAGTGTTGATATAGCAATATTTACAGAGATGAGATTTAGTCCATTTGATAACGATGAAACGTACAAAATGAATGACTTTCAAATTTTCAGAAATTATGCCATGTTTAACCAACAGACAAACACAAGAGGATATGGTGGTACTGTGGTATACAGCAAAGTACCTTTTTTTCTAGGATATCCCTATTGTTGCAACATGAATGGTATTGAGTTCACAGTGATCAAAGTTACCAGTAGACCTGATACTACCATCATTGCAGTGTATCGTTCACCAAAAGTTCCTGTGAGAGACCTTTGTTCTGCTCTAACTAACATTTTAGGTGATCACACCTTGTCACCACAAAGTATTGTCATTGGTGATTTCAATGTCAACTGGTTGGTAAATAGGGAACAACAGCCACTTTACAATGTTATGGTAAGAGACAATGGTTATAGACAGTTGATATCTAATATTACAACAGACAACCACACACTAATTGATCACATATTTACAAATATTCCGAACTCTGAAACACAATCTGGGTTCTTGAATCATATTTTAGTGACCATAAGGCAATCTGGATGACACACAGTGCGAGCACACAACATAATTAAGTAAGGTAAATAGAAGTGATGCACTGAATGTTGTAAAATGTTGTGATACTGTAATAATTGTGCAGTATGCAATAATGAATGTTGCGATAATTGTGCCATAAAGCATACCATAAACAGACAACAGTTCAAACATTAAATTTCGGCAGCTAGGGGGAAGGGGAGGTATGATGTCTTGACACAAAACTGAGAACAATTATGTTGTTCACTGGGTTTGTGAATCACCATTGTGATCGATCAGATCTCCCTCCCCTTTATTATCAAACCATCACGACTCTTGAAATTGTGTATAATATATGGTGTAACAAGCCATCATTATAACACATTTTCAAGAAATTATGAATATTATTGTAATAAAAATTGATGATGACAGTTTTAATTATTCCAAGAAGCTACAGTATGTCGTTGGTCTGACTGCCAAGAATTAAATCTTATGGTATGTATTACATAACTTAAATGTTGTATTAGTATTTTTAGAGTACATTGATTATGGGGTCATGTTGATTCAACGGTATATATGTTTAGCATATCATTCGGAAAAATTATGTAATTAATTTTTTATTATTTTTTTTTCTTAGAAATTAACTACCAAACCATCCATAATTGTTCCCTAAGAAACCCGATGAAAACTATTGGAAAAAAACTGCCAGATTCAGTGCATCCAACATGGCCAAAATTAATGAAAGTTGCATTCAGCTGGCATGTATGTACAAATTCCAGAACTCTCACCTGAGAGACAAATAAAAAAACTTCATTCTTGTTAATTATACTGTCCAACCGCAACAACGATGGACAAATACAAACCGCCATCTGAATGCTCAAGCTATTGAGTCACATCGAAGGACATTTGCATCATTGCTGACATTGCACACATCTATTACTGTACACATCCAAATGAGAACTGTGAAGTTTTTGACATCCATTCATACGATATTGCCTGTTGCCTGCCTTCTCCTCTGTCCCAAGTTCTCATTCCCTGCTATATGTCAAACCCCTATTGAGCCAAGCACTCAAATATTACACAACTTGTGATGAGAAAAACTGGCCAACAAATTAATATATACAATTAGCAATTTGGGGCAGGACTTGGTTGGACCCACACCACCTGTAACATGTTGGAATACCATGTATTATATATACTGCATTGCCAGCTGCTGGATTCATTGCATAGACTATTGTTTAAATTCACAACCAACAGTATGGCAGCAAATGGATGGTTAAACTGATGGATGGTTAAACTGATGGATGGTATCGACTGACCTGCAGACTGAGAACAATTACAGTATAACAAGTGTGTATTGTCTTGGGCCTTGGAAACGTAACCAACTATTTATTAGCCCTTTTAGTGTTTTACCATATCTTACATATCAGAGTAATTCAAAATGCATAGATGCAATGAATGCCTTGTTTATAAAATATCATGAACTACTGGTAAAATAATGCATTCATTGCTGTATCTTGATGTCAATGCATGAAAAATATTTGTACAACCCATTTGTATAAGCCTGTCAATGATAGTCATCATTACTGAAAATGTTTTACAATTGAACAATAATGTGAAACAATTTCTGGCAAAAAGGTCATCTGTAGCATATTAATAAAATCATGCCAATGTTACTAGTTTTCTAACTTTAAATTTAATCCATACCACTATGCCAAAACCAACCTGTTAAAGGATTGTGGGAGATCTCCAAGAATAGAGTCAAACGGTTAAAAACAATTATATTAACAGTTAATAAAAGCATAGAAACCATTCATTGAAACCTTCTTAGTTTTTTAGCTCAATTAAATAGTAATCATCAAAATTGGGTCGGTTGTCAATTTCAACTATAACAAGATGCCCGCTAGGCATTAACCTGGCGTTGCTTGGCCCCGAGCTAGGGTATTCCCGGATGACAAAAAATATACCCTAGATGACCCTAAAAGACTTAGTGGTCTAGAAAACGATTTTCGTTATACGCCAATGGGCCCTACGTGAAAATTTCAAGCAAGGAGTACATATATTTCTCAAAACCTGCACTTTTTATGTAATTTGCTTTGAATATAATAGCTATCGAATTCATGAACAGCGGCCAACACTACAATTTGCTCGAGGTTTCTGTTCGTACTACCTGGCATACTTTTTTAAACATTTCACTAAAGGGCTAGGTGCGAAGGTGGGCTCTAGCCGCACTTCGTAAGCGATTTGCGAATAAAAAGTCAAATAAAATATTATGTATCAACAGAAAAAAACTAGTTGACCGGTCGGTTGTATAATTGTTTATAATTTCCTGAATAACATACAAGAAAAATGGAGATCGAATCGACCAATATATTATAAACAGTATTACACAACATGAACGAAAGTCATCTGATTCTCGACAAGGATGTCAGGAACAAAGAAAGAATATGAAATTAAAATAACATCAACAGTTTACTATTCTCAAATATATGCGTCGATCTAAAATAGCACAAACTTTCCAGTTTCGACAAACGTTTCAAAACTAAAGGGGCGACGTCCATACTCACATTGCCACGCAAAACGTCAAACTGACGTTTTGGGTGGGTGGGTGGGTGGATAAATTTGATCCTGTCTGACGTTTTGCGTGGCATACTTTTGAATGTTTTATACCTGTGTGTTTAAATACTATGTAAATACTAATACTTTATGTTTTATACACCTACAGGGTGTATTTCACATCGTTGGTTAGTTGTTGATGTTGTAATAAAATATCACACATTAAAAAAATGATTAAATATATACACAGGTGTTCCAATCTCGTTAGAAAAGTGCATATCACACCTGACGTTTTCAGGACTGGGTGGGTGGGTATGCCTGAAAACGTCAGTTTGACGTTTTGCGTGGCAATGTGGGTATGGACGTCGGCCCTTACATGGTACGGATAGTTTTTGCTGAGTCTTTGGACGCTACATAGTTAATGTTTATAAAAGTTTTATTGTCTCGATGACTTTGTCTTCGTTGTTGATTTCGAACGCCAGTGTTCCAATTTGGAGAAGGGTTTCTGCAATGATGTCGTCAGAAAGCTTCTTTAGGTCAGCATCTTTTATACCATGGCCTTGCGTTGCTGCCAGCTCTGTGAACAGTGGGGCCAACGCAGACATAGGGCAAAAGAATCTCTCAGGTTCACAAGTGTTTTCTGGAATATCGATTGCCTTGATGACCAGGGTGGCAGTGACACGGGTTGATAGGTTTCTTTTCAGGGTAGTGGAGTTACAGGATGAACACTTGGTAAATGGTTTGGTATTGGCATCTTTGTCGACGTTGATTCGGTGGTTGCAATTCACACAAACCAAGGCACGCGAAGCTTCAGCGCAAATAATTTCTCCTTTTAGGAAATTACTCGTGGTACTTTTGTTGTCATCTAAGACTGGAATTAATGCAATTGCGTTTTCTGCAGCTTGGTCACTTAACTCGATTTGTTCGCTCTGTTTTTTGAGCTGTACAACTGTTGTTTTCTTGGTAGTGTTTAAAAACATTGTCTTGTAGAATGCTGCTTTCACGTTTTTGAAATGGTAGGACTTTCCAACATCGACTTTTTTAATCATGTCCTCCCAGAGTGTAAGTACGATGGCCGTGCTTTGGTTGTCGGTAACAATTACTTCACACTTTTCGAGGTTTTTCTTTTGGTACGAACACGGCACTGTTTCAGGTGGACAGATGTAGTAGATGCGTACTTTGATAGATATCAACTCGCCGTTTGGAGAGGCCACGCCATCCAACACCTCGCGAATCGAAGCCAAGTTGTTGATTTCTGGTGTTGTTTTCCAACCGTATGTGAGATTCTCCGCATCTATGATTTTTGACGATTTGTTCATCGTGTACTCTCGGGGCTCGAACTGCTTCCTCTTTCTTGGGCTCACATTTTGAATTCGAATTGCTGCCTTCGATTCTTCTTTTTTCTTCATTGTGTTTCTTTTGTCCGGGCTAAAACATGCAACTCTTGTATGTACATCTGGGGACTCTTGTATTTTGAAGTCGAAGTATCGAGAGCCCTGTTTTGCTACGAAAACATCTGAAACGTTATGTACGTATCCATCGGATCTACTTTTGGGGCAGAAAAAGCCATCTTGGTTTGCATTTATCCTTGTAAAGGGTGTGACAACTACAAAAGGTCATTGGTCAAACGATGCATTTATGTATGATTATATAAAGCCGCATGTGAATGATCACGTGCAGGCATTCTAGTGGATTATAACTAAGTAGCTAGTAATTTTACTAGCTATCTATCATGTGGTGTTTCACGTGGATAGTATACAGGCCCACATGTCGTTGTACTGATCATGTGATATGTGTTCACGTGGACCCAGTGAACTCTATACAACTGGAACGATAACTCAGGGGGGAAAATTGAAGCCAGTGCTTTTTACATTTTCTGAGTTTTGAGCTGAAATACTTGACGCCAAAGGTTGAGCCGTATATGAAATTAAAGCTAATAAAAAGTTATTTTTGGTGTAGAAATTTCGAGACTTTAGCTGAAAGCGAAATATCTAAAAAATATTTGAAAATTTCTGGAATTTTGGCCGGTCGGTAATTGTTTTTTTTTTTTTAATATTTCCTTTGTAGTTTAAGCCTTGAAAATTCCACACCAAACATAACTTTTCAAAAGCTTTAATTTGACACGTAGTCCAACGTCTGGCGTAAAGTATTTCGTCTCAAAACTCAGAAAAACTATTTCGGCTTCAAGCTGAATAGGGATGTTAGTCAGGAGTTATCGTTCCAGTTGTATAGAGTTCACTGCGTGGACCCAGTGAAATGAAAATAACTGGAACGCTACCTCCTGACCGGAAGTTGAAGTGGAAGTCACCCCAGTCCCTACACGCAAACACCAACACGGCCAAAACAAAATATTTTTTGTGTTTTCGTAAATCTGATAAAAACTCCCAAGCAAATTGTTTTAGGGAGATAAATAACTGATTTTGTTAGCACTTCCAGCTTGCTGAGACATTTTGATGTTAGTAGAAGGCATTTTATGGACTTATTTTTGGAAATGCAGAATAAAAGCCAATAAAGACGGTTGTTTGCTAGGAAAAAGAATAGAATAGAAAAAGAATTTGTTTTACTTTATAATTAATACTATTTTTTCAATCAAGTCACTTGGAATGATATAAACTATGTAATTGCCTATGCAAGAACAAATATATATTAAAACGTCAAAAAAATGTGGACAAAAATAAAGATTTTAATTCTAACACGAATGAACAGGTTTTTTTTATTTTCTTAGTGATATTTTCATTATTTGTACATTCCTATATTGAAATTTAACAAATGATGTTTTCTTGAATGCCTTCAGGACAATTTATCTATGCATAATCCAATGAAACAGCAGCCAAAGCTCAGACAAGATGCTGGACAGCTGACTAATACTAAATGCAGGATATAGTTTCAATCAAGAGTCATGTTTCAATAATATACTTTTCATTTAGGTCATCAGCTTGTACCTCAATGGGCTATAAAAGTTTCAATATTGTCTAATTGCATCCCTGGTCATAGCCTATGGTCATAGTAATGAATAATATTCATCCCTCCATAGACCCATCATTCCATCATTCCTGATTAGCCTAATGAATATAACCTTGGAGGTTGATACCATAAACAGGCTGCAGATTGAAGACACACTGCAAATGTTTATATATTTATTTATTTCATAAATATAACAATTGTTATAAAAACACCACCCAACAACAAAATCAGTTAACAGGTTAATTAAGAATAACAATGCACATTCACAACAATGTTGGATAATGTGCTGTATAAATATCAGTTCAATGTTCCAGCAATTTGCATGACAAGCCATCTCTTGCTTTATTTCATAGCAACCTCATCCTGAAAAATAGAAATGGAGATTCTGAAAGTGCAAAAAGCTAAAAAATCAGTTATATGCCATGAAAATTGATAAATTGACTTTGGATTGACAAGGCAAACAAGATAATATATTAACTAGGCTTTAACTAGGTCTATATCAGAGGTTGATTTACACAGTTAGCAAAAAATCTTATTACTTTGTATCAGCACCCACAGCACTTTTTTGAGTCAGATCATGAATAAAAAAATTGATTGATGATTGAATCTAGTAGACTCACTGGGGAATGATACAGATTTGCTTGATGCTATCATGAAATGATGAAAACAGCATAGACCAAACTCAAAAGATTGGCACTGCCAGGAATTTAATTCCTTCCCCACACACGTCAAAAAAATAATAAAGTTTGGGTATACAGTTTGCACATGTACGGTACCAAAGGTCTAAAATAGTATATTTGCTGTTTGTACCATAGGTTTTGATGGATTTATTGGCTAAGAACCTTTAGTAGTCAGAATTTATTCTAGTTAAAAGCAAAAAACAAATTTGTATATAAAAAACGGCTTACCTGGATGCTATAAAATAACAGGTAAATGAGAAAAATCACTCTCCCGGTTAATGAATTAAGCCATCCACAACGTCTGACGTAGAGCACGAAGTTACGTCTCCTTTCCACTTGTTAAACAGGGAAAGAGAGGACACTTTTAAACTTTTTTCGACGAAGTACAAAAAATATACACCGAGACCCGAAAATATTTCCATAAAAATCGGGAGGGTGACGGACACAGTTTTTTACTTTGTATCGCGGTATGTCAGTGGTAACTACCATGAGCAAAAGGAACCATGTGGCGTCGATGGCGTCAGCAGAGCTCAAAATCCGCCATCTTTTTGCCGACACGATTTGGCCGGGAGCAAGTCCTCCAGGAATTTTAGTATAGCTCAGTGAATCTCTAAACAGTATACATCAGCAAAACCAATGTAGTCAAACCCGATGTCTCGTTGCGGACATTACATATATATTCGAATAATGAGCAATAACGCAGTACTGCTGACCATGATGAATGTAACTGTAACATAAATGACCCTCGTTCGTGGAAAACAATTTGTCTAGACAAGTGCAATCAGACTCGCGATCTCACCAAACCTCTTGCATGCTGTTTTTAATAGAGGTGTCTTTAATAAAATAATGTTAATATTATAATATAATATATAAATTATGTATAATATATAAGTAATTGTAGTATAATGGGATCACAGTAATTGGCCAAAAGCTGTTGTGAATACCCTGTCACAATTGTTTGTAAATTGTTGTAATTGTAATTGTATTGTTATAGAAATAGTGTAATTTGTGAATTTACATTGTGACAAAGCTTATAAAATTAAAAATTAAATTAAAAAATTAAATTGATCTTCTGTGTACACGGCTAAAAACTCATCAGGTTGTTGCATCAGGAGTGAACAATGTTATACTGTACATTAAATCAGCGGGCACACATCCACGTACCTATTTTTTAAGTAGTTGTAACAATTATAGACAAATATGAATTTCCATATTATCACCTTCCTGCATCATAATTATACTTTTTGTATATTGGTATGCGCTATTTGCATTAGAAGGCAGCGTTTAATGAAACTGCGGTTACAAGGAGACTGGGACTGTCTGGAAAATATGTGATGCTCTTTTAGCCATTTTTTGATAACTAATAAAAAACCTCCAATAAAAAAAATACAAAAGTGTGCGTTTTCAGTCGTATTTGTAGCTCTAAAATTGTTTTCTTACTCACGAAACAAGGTAATGCATATAACCCCTTACTTTGCCTAACATTTTTAAAATGCCGGCGTCACATACAACGGATAATATTGTTGCATTAAAGCATATTCGAATTGTACCATTTCGGATTAATTACAAAATATTCCGCCAATTACACATAAATTAGGGAAAATCATTTAACCAATCAGAAGTCAGAAGCAGTTGGCCGATCCCAGGGCCTTTTCACTGCTATAACCCCAACCCAGAATCAAGGTAAAAGGCCCTGGGAATGAGGTTGGATTGTCTCTGCCACCTGGCCCAGTCACATTGTCAGCTTGATGAGTGTGGGGGACTAATTCATATATTTGTGTTTTACATTATTCATTTCTTTTCAAATTGATTGTTTTATCGGTCTGTCAACATGAAGATATGAATATGTCCACCCCACTTAACGATGCTAGCGATGCCACTTACCTGGCACATGCTTAAATTGCATATAATTACTGGATAAACTTCTCGATTCAAAGATTTATTTAGCTTTCACAGTTTATAACCAAAGCATGTGTGTGTATCCCAAATAATAATTCACAAGAATTACAAATTTATTTGTTCTTTAGATTGCTTAATTATTGATCCTCCGTAATTATATGTGATTTAATTATATTCTATTGTAATTATATGTAATTAATTTAGTTTGACTTAATACAGTTTGTCAATTTTTTTTGGTGCATATTTTAAACAGGGCAATTAGCCAGCTAAATGCTTCGCTATAAGGCTAAAAATTAATATACTTTGCAGGAAACATATTTAAATCAAAAATCTATTCAGAACTTATCTCTGACACCCGTTACCATGGCAACAGAGACGTTTCACAGCGGCTGCCAAACAGGGTTTAATAGTGTTTATGTTGTAAACGAGTTCAGTTACCCCAATTTTTTGCAATAAACATTTACACTATAGATGCTTTAACTCTAAAAAAGTTTTTAAAAATTCCGTCAAGTCTGTCTAACAAAAACGTTATTTTGGCTTTTTAAAAATTTTCCCAAAATTTTCGTAAAAATTTTTCAAAACGTTTTTATAGATAAAGCATGTAAAGTGTAAATATTTCATGTAAAAAAAATGGAGGTCACCGAACTCATTTGCGATATAAACACAATTAAACCCTGTTTGGCGGCCATTTCGAAACGTCTCTGTTGCCATGCTAACAGGTTCTCCAGGCACAAGTTCTGAATAGATTTGTGCTCTAGACATGTTTTCTGGAAAGTATATTAACTCTTAGCCTTAAAAAATGGGCTTTTTAAATTTTTTTTAAAAAACTCTCCCCACATATATACCTACTTCTTGATTGGTTGATCAGATACAAAAATTGCACATGTATTATTATTATACCTAATCATAGATGTGTTATTATTGTTTTCACAATGTATTTGCAGCTATGATACCTGTTATATAGCAACAGTCATGTTGGTTGTATAAATATGATGTGATGCAATGACATCAACATCTGGTTGTTAACCAGCCTTTTCCTTTTCATACTTATTATGGGCATTTATACAAGCAAAAATAGGACGTAGACCTTCAAGGGATGTACCAATTTTCCCAGAAATAAAATTATTATACGTGTGGCTCATAATAAAGACGAGCCTCGATTCTAAACTATGAGCCGCTGCCTATAAAAATCGCAAATAATATTTATGATCTTTGCAACTTATCAGTTAAAGGGAGTATATTTGCTGTTTAAAAGCCTTAATAATATGTGATGTTTGCCCTAACAAGCTCTAATTCTAGTCGTAAATAAGCTCTACGTATTTATACGAATCTTTAACTTGTTTAGGTAGCGGCTTGATTCACTGTTTAAGGGTTCTATTATGCCCCCTGCATGTGTGGTCAGTTTTCTTTTATTTTTTTGTCTATAAAGAAATTAACAAATATTTTTTTGACAATTTTTTTTGTCTATAACTAACCTATAGTTTCGTTCTAGGGACAATTTTGACGACGTATATTCTGCGCAAACAACATCCTCTCTTGGTTAACTACACAATCAACCCTGATAACTTCCTGGCATGGTTTCTTTGCATGTGATGGTTGACAGTATTCCCCAATAGTCTGAATGACTTGTATTCCTGTTCTTATACAATTCTTATTATATACTTATCTATAAAACTCTCTTCTCCCAGAGTGCTTGGAAGTCGATTACCTGTTGTATTTCAGTACAACTAGATGCAACTACTGCTGCCCTATTTAATTTCTCCTAAATATATTATTGTTACTAAAATTTAGTGGCTGAGTCACTGGCCTTTTCTCTGCTATTGTTAATTAGACCTGATTTAAAACCATGTTTTGACATTAAATGTATAGCAAGAACTTATATGGCTGATTGCCCTTGAATTATGTGTTCTTTTTAATGAACATGATTCATGTCTTGTAATCATTAAGGGATAACCCCTTTTGACCATTGACGGAATTCTCCACATTTGCCTTATAATATTTGTAACATTGTTTTAACCAAAGATTTTGAGGTTTTGTGTTCTGCAAAAAGCTCACTTGTTTGATATTTTTCATTCATTCAATGCGAAATGACCTGGCATATATGCAAAATTTTTGTGCTAAATGCCGTACTCATGTGCCCAATGCCATATTATTGTGCCAAATGCCATTGTATTAGGAACATAGATTATCCTAGTTCAGATTTATCAATTGAAATAATTTCATATAATTTTTAGAATGTTTATAGCCCTTCCAATTCTAATTGCCATCAATACAACCCTATAGTTTTGTTCATGACGTATATTTGCACAAAAGATTCCTCTCCTTCTGGGTAATCGCAATCAACCCCCATACTGTAAGCCGTAATTAAATTTCTATTCACTGGAAAGTTCCCTCTGTTTTTTCCGATGTAGTTAGAAGTTCGTATTTCCTGATGTTTTAAATGTATTCTTGTTTATTTTTCTCAGATGCATTATACAATTCCAAATAGCTATTGTATAATATGTACTTATATAGCATCTGACAATATTCTTATTTACTGATCTGTAGTATACTTACTGCTTTTACTATAATTAACAGTACTCTATACGTATGCATTTATCTGTTCGTGGATTATTTAAATTCTCTCCCCTAGTCGTGTTTAGAAGTCAATAAGCTATTGCATTTTCGGTTCAGATGAAACTAGCTGCTGTCCTATGTCACAGAACCGCTCTAAGTCTTGCCGATCTGCGACCGGTTGTATCAAGGCCGTTTAGCTTAAATGGTGGATAAGTCAAAATTACAACTCTCTTGAATTAATCAACTTGAATATTATGCACTGAATTTGTAGTTGAAAACAATATCTTTGTATTAAGGTTAAAAACATTTAGTTTGTTTGTTGAATAAAGCGATAGACTGGCTTTTTATTTTGAGCTTAACCACCGTTTAAGCTAAACGCGTTTGATAAATCTGGCCCCTGCAGATTTTTTACAACTGCTGATTTTCATATTATCCGGATTTAACATTATCCTATACTTAATATTAAGACAAACCATGTCTGTATCTGTTTAGACCCTGCCCTATGGTGGCCGATAGCTATCATAAAAATTTTGATTAAATCAATATGAAATTTTCAAAAATATATAAATAAAACGAAATAAAATAAAAAACAAATGATAAAGCAAATTAAATTTTAAATAAAATGAAAATAAAGTGCTTTTAAAATCAAAGGCAAAGCCAAATTAAATTGAAATTAAAAATACTACCGGCCGAGCGCTATCAAAGCAAAATCAGATTGAAATAAAATGAAATTTTATTGATGATGTCAAACCAGATGATTGGGTGGATGCATATTTATATGTTCGTGAACAAATGACATACCAAACGCATGTCATTAAACCACAATAATTTCCAGCATGCAATTTAGAAGCAGTTGTTTTGTGTAATGTTATATTCAATTATTTTAAGGATTTATTTAAACAATTATAAACTGGATTTATTAAAACCTCACAACTCACAAGAGTACAAAGATAGAAACTAGACAGAATGATATTGCATGTTGTGGGTGATAGCTAAATTAATACTGCGTCTGCGTGTAAAAAGGACCAAAACAAGTTAAGATATGTCAGGGGATGTAGCTTTATGTTTTTCATCCAAGGTTAGAATAAGTACGTATAATAAAAACCGCCAATATTCCACATCCTAATCTGCATCCTTTACACACCTATTTCCTTGTGCATCAACAATAAAATAATGTATTATGTTTACATAACAGTTTGTATGCCCATATAATATAAATACCCTTCCATCATAGTCTATAAGCAGTCTGTTCTGAACAGACTGCTTAAAGACTATGATGGAAGGGTATTCGGGTAGACTTGTATCCCCAATACTTTTATAAAAAAAATTAATTAAAATTACAAAGACACAGAAAAGCAGAAATGGTTTTTCGTTCCTAGTTCCAGACCTCCTTTACTGGCGGTTTGCTTGCGATATTTGCTAATTATTGCTGCTTGTATCTTTCGGTGGTTTTCCTCAGTTTTTTTCGTATTTTTGTGATTTGGCGTGAATTCGAAAGATTCTAGTTTATTTAACTAAGGTAAGACAATTTTGACTACACCTCGCGTATTTATATGCTTAGTATTTTAATTATTTTGTTTGTCATAGCCGAGCATGGCATCGACAGTCACGCTTAAATATAACAGGAAATATTGTAGATTGTTTCTAAATTCAAGTGAATACGAGTTACACTGAGTTTAGCATGCGATTACACTTATATATAGAAAATTGAATGAAGTTATTTAATATATCTGTGATCTACACATTAAAATCATTGTGCATGATTGCTTTACATAGTTTTTAAATGTGCATCAGTGAATTTCACACTTATGTGATTTCTTATGGTTTTATGGTATCAATTATCAAGTCACAATGGCACTAAAAATATTAAAAATATAATATCCCAGCTTGTTCTATAATATTTACACATGATTCTATAATATTGCCTGTTTGCTTTCACTATATATAAATATTGTTAATTGCATGTCTCAATATGTTTTTTGTTTGTCTATGTCCATGTCCACGTCGTTGTCCTTGTCCTTTTTAATGTATGTGTATGTTTATGTCTATGATTATTAGAAAACGTAGAACATTTATTCATATGTTGTTATGTGGTATTTTAAAATTGTATATATGATAGAAGTTACGTTTAAATTATTATATTAGTAATATGATTGTATCATGCAGGACCCCACCGAAAAACACTATAAGGTGATGTGGGTATCCTGGTTAAATAAATATAATAATGATTCTTTAATATTGACTGTTTGCTTCCATGATTCTATAATATTGATTGTTTGCTTCTGTAGCGGCTTTCAGCTTGATTAAGCAAGAACAATAACAGGAACCTTTAGTAATTAGCGGTTAATATGACGCGGTAGCAAGTTCCGATTTGAAGCATGCAAACTTTGCATAAATCACTGTTTTCGCTTAGTTGGTTCTGTGCATTCATCAAGCACAGTCGCACTTAAAATTCGTGTCGTAAAGTACAAAATAAGGTACTCGTTTATAAGTATTTCGATTGAGGAAACCCACGGAAAAGGGTAGGATTTACCAATTAGAACTTTTGGGCCATACGAAAAAAGGTCGGAGTCTGGGTCGGTGACCTTTAGTGATTTTGTTAAGTTTGTTAAAGAGGAATCCGATATCGCTAACGATCCAGTTTTTTCACCGGATGCCTTAAAAAAAGAGAGAAAGTCGAACGAAAAATTAGATGGCAAGCCTAAGAGACGATATGGGATACAAACCAAGGCCGGTAGCTTTGCGTGTGCAACAAACAGCCAGCGAAACAAGCAGAATTTCTCAAATTTTGGATTGCAAAGACGACAAACGTTTTCGAAATGTCCTTCATGCTCTAAAGGCCACAGTCTGGAGAAATGCCCCGAATTTAAAAGTAAAACCCTGGACGAGAGGCGAGACTTCATGCTGAATCAGCGCCTATGCTTTGGATGTTTCAAAAAAGGACACTTGTCATCCGTTTGTCGATTGAGAATGAAGTGTGAAGAGTGTGGTAAACTGCATCCCACATTGTTGCATGGTATCAAACCAAAGAGGCATTCCACCAGCAAGGAAGAAAGGAATCTCCTGGCCAAGACGAGACAAATGATGACGACGACGCATCGCTATCAAACGAATCTGCAAATTCAGCTCGTATCTGTGGTTCGTCGAACGTTGCAGAAGACAGGATATTGTTACGGCCATGTTTGTTCCTGTGGCAGTCAGCCACAAAGATCGTCCGGACGTCGAAGTTAATGTCTACGCCTTAATCGACGACGGAAGTGATTCCACCTTTGTAAAGAACTCGGTGCTGAGAGAGCTTGGCGTGAATGGAACTGAAGTATCGTTAAAGCTCAACACCATGCATGGCAAAACCAGTGTTGCGGTGCAGAGAATCGATGGACTGGTGGTACAAAAGCTAGACAGAACTGAACAACCAATACCTCTTCCAAAGGCGTATTCAAGGGAAGCTATTCCATCGAGAAGAGAACAGATACCAACGCCTGAAGTAGCAAACAGATGGTCCCATTTCGAAGTTATAAAGGACGAGATACCGCCTCTGCAAGCAAGTATGGAGATTGGTCTGCTTATTGGCTGTAATTGTCCAAAGGCATTGAAACCGCAGAAGGTTATTCCCGGTGGTGAAGACGATCCGTACGCAGTGAAAACACGTCTTGGATGGGGTATAATCAGTCCAACAAACATGAAATGGTCGGCCAGCGATGAGTATTCTACATGCCACAGGATCGTAACCCGTGAAGTCGGAAGCTCAAGGCTGGCTGATAAATTTGTCCTAGACACTCGACCCAAATAAGTTATTAATCCAAAGGACATTAATATAGAATGTTTGAGCTCGACTTCTCAGAAAGGGAAGAACCAGCGCTATCAAGGGAAGATAGAAGGTTTCTAGAGATTGTAAAGAACAGAATATGTCATCAAGATGGAAAATACGAGATACCTCTTCCGTTTAAAGACCAGACTGCTAAACTTCCGAACAACAGGTCAATGGCGGTCAATCGATTAAGGCCTCTAAAGAAACGTCTCGAATCCAATGTGGCCTATCGAGAAGACTACCTGAAATTCATGCAGAAGGTCATCTACAGTGGCTATGCCGAGAAGGTTCCAGTGCAGCAAAGAAAGGTCACAGATAAACCCGTATGGTATATACCTCATCATGGCGTTTTTACCACCCAAACAAACCCAACAAGATACGTGTGGTGTTCGATTGTTCTGCCCAGTTCCACGGCGAATCCCTAAACAATCATCTCTTGCAAGGTCCAGACTTGACAAACAACTTGACAGGCATCCTATGCAGATTTCGCAGTGAACCAGTCGCTGTTATGTGCGACATCGAGGCGATGTTTTATCAAGTCAAGGTACCGGAGGCATGTCGAGATTTCCTTCGCTTTTTGTGGTGGGAAAACGGAGACATATCGAAAGAACCCAAGGAATACCGAATGACAGTTCATCTTTTTGGAGCAGCTTCGTCCCCAGGCTGTTCAAATTTCGCCCTTAAGTCAGCAGCTGATGATAACGAAGAGACTGTCGGCGAAGAGGCAGCCAAATTTCTTCGACGCAATTTCTATGTTGACGACGGATTAAAATCAGTATCGACCGTGAACGCCGCAGTTCAACTGATTCATGATGTAAAGGAAATGTGCAAACGGGGTGGGTTCAACCTCCACAAATTTACTTCAAATAGCAAAGAAGTCCTTGAACAGATCCCAGTGGGTGATCGAGCAGAAGAAGTCAAAAATCTAAATTTCGAGCAAGAAACTCAGTTGACGGAGCGAGCGCTTGGAGTTCTTTGGTCCATCGAGACGAACGTGTTCAAGTTCACCATTACTCTTAAAGAGCATCCCTGCACAAGACGTGGCATTCTTTCGACAGTGAGCTCCGTATTCGATCCTCTTGGATTCGTCGCACCAGTGCTTCTAGAGGGAAAATCGATCTTACAAGAGCTCTGTCGTATTAAACTTGACTGGGACGACCCAGTACCTGAAGATATGTGCATAAGATGGTGCAAGTGGAAATCCGAGCTAAAGGAGTTAGAGTTGTTCTCAATTCCACGTTGCTACAAGCCAAAGGCCTTTGGTCCCATCGCGAAATTCGAGCTTCATCATTTCTTTGATGCTAGTTTTAAGGGATATAGTCAGTGCAGTTACCTTCGCCTGGTCGACGTTAATGGCAAAGTCCATTGCTCCTTCGTTCTTGGAAAGTCGAGAGTTACGCCATTGAAAGTGGTAACAGTGCCAAGGCTGGAGCTCACCGCCGCAGTTGTTTCAGTGAAAGTGAGCGAGCAATTACATCGAGAGTTGGATATGATGATTACGAAAGAATTCTTCTCGACTGACAGTCAAGTAGTTCTGGGATACATTGGCAATTCGGTTTGACGATTCCACGTATTTGTGGCCAATCGAGTACAGCGAATACAAGAAAGCTCGTCGTTCGAGCAATGGGCATATGTCGACACGAAACACAACCCAGCAGACGAAGGTTCTTGGGGTTTACGGCCAAGCCAACTATCCAACTCTAAATGGATTAACGGACCAAACTTCCTGTGGAAAGACCAAGCCGCCTAGTCAGAGGTGATGAAAGCAAGTGGAGACAGCCTGGCACTCGCAGAAGATGACCCCGAAGTGAAAAAAGTTGTTTCCTTCGCCACATTTGCTGAAGCGCCGTTTCCTACGTTACTAGAGCGAGTCTCGTACTTCTCAGATTGGCATCGAGCGAGAAAAGCGTTTGCGTTGTGTCTTCGATATGTAAACATCCTTAAAACCAAAGTTAAGGGTGAAGAATATAAGTGCCGTAAAAGAACGAAGAACATACGTAAGAGAGCTATGATTCCCGTTTCTGTTGAAGAGTTAACGCCAAGCCGGAGTAATAATTATTAAAGCCGCTCAACGCCATGCTGCATTCTGCATTCTGCTGCATGTGACAAACCCTACTAATTAATACTCCTCTTCAGGTCACAATTTTCGGACAGTTTACATGGAACCTGTTGTCATTAGTGAATTGTCCAAACATCCTGGTAAGTCTACTAAAGCAGATAAAGCAGACAGGGCACAAAAGGTTGATAAACTGGCTCGAGCAAAGTCAGATGAGTCACAATTATCGGCCAGCAAGAAACGACAACTTTACAAAATGATTCAGAAGAATGGGGATGTCCTTTCTATTGACAGTGAAACAGGTTTGACCGATGTTGTTGAACATGAAATACCCACCGAAGGGAGCTCACCCAATTTCCCAACCACCTAGGTGGCTACGTACCATTTCATAAATTAGCTGATGTAGAGGATTTCATGCAGGATAGTCTTGCAAAAAGAGTTATTAGACCGAGCAAAAGCCCATGGTCCAGCCCACTCGTAATGGTGCGAAAAAGGACGGCACAACCCGATTTTGTGTGGACTTTTGCCAATTGAATGAGAGCACAGTTGGAGATTACTTTCCCATTCCCTGTGTTGATGATAGTTTGGATGTGTTGGGTAGGGCCAAGGTCTTTACTACGCTGGATTTAAGACTGAAGCATGTGAAATGGCATTTTTCACTCAGAAACACTGGCTCACATCTCTACCAGTCCTGGTATATGTCAACTTTAAGCAAGAATTCACTGTGGAGACAGATGCTAGCGATCTTGGCCTGGGTGCGGTTCTTACACAAGAAAAGAAAGTAATCGCTTATGCACCCCGAACACTTACTACCGTCAAAAATAATTATTCCGCCATAGAAAAGGAATGCCCTAAACAACCTGGCATATGGACTTTGTTGGCCCTTTGACCAAGACACGGGAAATAGGTTCATATTTTCCCTTACTGATCCACTCAGCAAGTGGGTAGAGGCTTTTTCAGTACCAGATCAAACTGCAAAGACCACTGCTGATGTAAACCACTGCGAGAAATTGTTTGTCAATATGGTACCCCTGAGGTTTCTATATTCCGACCAAGGCAAGAACTTTGAGTCAGAATTACTAAAAGAGCTACACAACCGACTAGATATCCGACAAAGTCGCAGCGTACCTTACAATCCCCAGTGCAATGGGCAAGTGAAACGGATGAATCTGAATATTGCAGGGCGTTTAGCAATGGAAATTGAGGACCAAATGGACTGGGACGAAAAACTGCCAATTGCATTGGCCGTAATTAGGACAACTAGAAGCACAACAATGGGACAGACGCCATTCTCTGTGATATTTGGTTTCACCTGCAGAAATAAAGCTGATATGATTGGCACTGAGAAACTAAACCAGCTTAAAGGGAAAGAAGCAAGGGACTTTCAAAAGTTCGAAATTTAATTATTAAAAAACGTCAGCATGAGTCACTCCTACGAGCACGAAAAGTCCATTTTAACCGCCTTAACCATGGGGAGAGAGTGTGGATTTACCATCCGAAGAAACCAAAGCTATGCCAAACCAAGGCTCAGCCAAGAAATTAGTCGGGGAACTGTTTCAGGGCCCTTATATAGTGATTAAACACATTGCAGATACCTCCTACAAAGTGAAACCTGTTTTACGAGGGGGAAGGAGAAGAGAGACCACAACGTTTACAGTCTACAAATAGCGAGGAGAGTTCAGATTCTGACGAACGAACTTAGACTCAGGAACTTACACTCGATATAGATAGTGAAGAGGTCCTTGGACCTCAGTTAGAGCCAGAACCTGCTGCTGCCCGACCACATAGAGAGACGAGCACCAGATGGGTATGGATTTAGCCAAGTTAACTTGCAAAGAGCATTAGAGAATGAACAAGCAGAAATTGGACCCTGAACTTTTGAATAGTTTAAGATAAGTATTAAGTGTTGTTTTGATATTGGATAGTCTGGAAGGGAGGAGTGTTACAGTAATATTAGTTATGTAAAAATGACATGAAGTATTTGTATAAAGAGGCGTGGAATAAGAGAGAACTGATGGAACTGGCTTGAGAACGGAGTGGACATAGAAATGTAGAATATAGATGTGTAAGGCATTAATCTTTTGAAAAGATCACATTGAATATACTCTTTATACGTAACTCTTTATAACAATACATATACGTATACTCATACACATATATACATATATATGCACATATACACACATAACGTATATACTAGTTTTTGCAAGACCCAGAACTATTCAAGATTTGACTTGAATATATTTTACTTTGAAAACTTCGTTCTGACCACAACAAACTTTGTCAAAATATTCGTCCTAAACCAGGACAACAGGACGAAGACGTTAAACCCTCACCACTGACCTTAAGCGGAGTATGCGCAAATGATGCGCAGACATTAAAAAGTTGTGAAGTTTGTCTTCGTCTTCATTGCCTTGCTCAAACTCCCTATTATCTTTCAAACAACTGATAGCTTGTTCCACTGGATTCAAGAACCCATTCTTGAGTAAGGTGGCAAAACCTTAATTTCTAGACTATCTGCAGGAGAGGTTGCTCCACGATGGACGGGCGCACCATCGAAAATAGCATAGTGTGTTTCGTTCTTGTTCAACTGCGCAGCTGTGTACACCAAAAACTCATTGAAAAGTTCTCCTGTCATAGCCCCCAATTGAATCTTCTGATAGATACACCCAAACAGCTGAGATATAGCCAACAAATCTGGCGATAAGCTCTGTCGCCTCGTTGCGAACACCCCTTGCTCTGTGATGTCCATATGTTAAACTGACACTTGTCAATAAAAACAGGATGGTGCAGATTTGCTATCTCCAAGAACCAGTGATTATAGTTGTCTTGCCATTGAATAACATCAGCTTGATTACGCCTGGCTGGAACTCTAGGGTATATATATATCTTCAGTGTATACAACATTCCCTCTAAATGTTTAGTTACTGTTTGCACATGCACAGCCTTATAGTCCAGGAGTCATTCTCTTAATTTTGCATTGATACCTTCCAAAGTCAGCATAGGATTCCCGTCGAGAATTACTTCAAGACACTGCCTCATCTCTTCATTGACTTTCATGTTATTATGCCTGCCATCCACTCTGTTCTCTGGTATAAAGTGTGCTACTATGCCGGGCAGTGGAATGGCTCACACCTAATGTGTCAGCAACAACAAAATAGTCCAGGTCGGGTTCCTCAAAAGCCCTCACCAGACATTCTCTGTCTTTTTGTGTAATTCTACATCTTCTCCCCTCAGCCATATGGTATGCTGTGATAAAACGCAATCCAAGTGAACTTCAATTCTGCTTAAGTTTACAATGGCATGAATGGGAGTTAAATTGAAAATACATTACTATTTAAATGATCTATGGGTTTTCCTTATTGTTATTCGTATCGCACCAATGATTCTTCCCTACATGCTGTTGTTATTTGACTGGCATATTTGAGCTTTAAAAGATGGCATAAATTAAATCCTTGTTTTATTGAACTTCCATTATACCCAATTGACATGTTAATGCTGTTATTGAAATTAGAACCGCACTATTAAGTATGCAATAAGCATAATTCAGTATTGTTTTTCCCTTAATGAAGGGCAAATGCCGTACATAACATTGGAGCACATATTTGTGATGGTGTAAGTTATGGTATGGGCGTGGAGCTGTTTTGGGTTTGAAGACAGTATACCATTCATGGAACTGGGAATGTCTCCAAGCAAATTCTGCATTACAGGTCAGCTCTGAGCCTATTACGCACTTTATCTCTGCATCAAAATGCAAGCCAAAATCCATCGAAATGGAAAGCAAAGCTGGCAATTGATGATTGTGTTTTACCAGAAACTCTGAGGAGTTTAACTACTGATGGACGTACAGCATTCATTGTGCAAAAGGCAGGGGCATCCAATGCAGCTACAGCAAGTGCATTGAGTACAAGTATGTGAAAAAAAAGCTGTACACTAGAATAAACTCTTAACAAGAACAGGAACTTTGGTATGGGTTAGCATTTTATTCTGGACATTAACCAAGGCAAAGTGTATGCTTTTGTCAAGATTGTACATGAGAAACCCACCTTAATAGCATCTGGCAATATGATTGGAGGGAAGTATCTTCAGTGTGTAGATGTAGCGGATGATATGGATCTAATTCCCATTCATGAGACAGAGGAGTTGATTTTTATTCAAACTGATCATGCAGGATGTTATGTTATTCACAACCCTAATCTGCATGGTCACACTGTTTTTAAATTATGGGTGTTAACATTAAGGTATGCGGAAATAATACTGAGGTCCACAAAATAGGATATGGCCAGTTTTAATTAAAATATTAATTTGAAATTGCTCTTGAAATGTTTAACACAAAAATAAATGAGCATGATAAAAAATATATCCATGATTTGTTCTAGATTTGTTCACAAAACCAGCACATGAACTTTTGATGAATTTTGATGAACATTAGAAAATTATTTTTATTCATGATTTATTCTTAGTTTGTCCATGAAACCAACGCACAAACATTTTATGAATTTTGATGAACATTAAAAAATAATTTTTATTCATGAAAGCAATGCATAAACATTTCATGAATTTTGATGAATGTGATACAAGCATTTTTATTATTCTTAATTTATTCATGAATGTTCATGAAATGCATCATGAACATTTGAAGAATTTCTATGAGCACAACTGTGATACAATAAAAGTTCCACAGTTCCAATACAATGTTTCTACACTAATCAGACTATCAGCAAGATACTTCAGCATAGATTTATCATCTGAACCTGGGGGATGATATAGATACAAAGTTTTTGCAAGTTTAACAAGTTTTTTTGTCTGGGAACTGTTATTTACACTTTGAGACCAGTCACAGTTGAAATCTCTGATTAAAATTAGTCCATTTTCTTTACGAGGTCTTCGTGTATATTAAAGATTTCTATCGTAGAGTCAGGTGGTCTATACCAACAGTCTATCAAGATTTAGGCTCAGAGATCTCAAATGTGACCGTTTCAAGTTCACTAGTCATTAACTCTTTTCTTATGCTATAATTCATATGAGTTCTTAAGTCAATAGCAGCTCCCCCACCATTTCGGCTCCTGTCTTTAGATACCACTTCATGCCCATTTATTCCGACTTCATGATTCGCAACCATAGCATCACGCGGAGTTTCATTAATACAAATGACATCAAATTCCATCGTAAATATCGCTACTCTGGTTTTAAATAAATGAAAGTAATCACCACACAAAGATTAACTTTCACGAGCCAACGTTTCGACACTCCAGTCTAGTGTCTTCATCAGGGGTGAAATGATACTGAAGTCCACAAAATAGAATATAGCCAATTTTAATTACGTTATTCATTTGAAATTGCTCTTGAAATGTTTAACACAACAATAAATGAGCATGATAAAAAAATATATCCATGATTTGTTCTAGATTTGTTCACTTTGATGATTGTAAAATTATTTTTATTCATGATTTATTCTTAATTTGTCCATGAAAGCAGGGCACAAAACATTTTATGAATATTGATGAACATTAAAAAATAATTTTTATTCATGATTTATTCATAATTCACTAGACCGGGAGTGTCGAAACATGGATGTTTTTCATTCACGCTGCTCGCAATTCCAGATAGAAATATATTCTCTTTGTTCAGTTTCGCCTAGGCTCTACTCCTACAAAACCATCAGCACTAACCCTACTATTGTTATGCGGAGCGGTAATATTGTCCTTTCGTTTTGGTTTCCATTTATAGAATTTTAGAGAGTTGACTTGTCATATTAAGCTTGTTTATTGATAGCAACTGGGCTGCTAGCCTGTGTTCTAGTCCACTGCACGATTGGCTAGTGGTCTGTGTAATAATCTCATATTTCCCATCCCATGGCTTTTACGAAAAGTGAGAAAATTTATTCATAATGTAAGCGGATGTTCATACAGTAATTTGTGCAAATCGTAAACATGGTCGACAAAGAAGGAATGAAAGATATCAAGAGGCATTTGATTCTATTAAATATGTATTTAAAGTCGACGAGTTGTATGAAGACCAAATAAGATTAATAAAGGCTTAATAAATTGATATTAATGTTAAGGTATTTATAAGGTTTTGTTATAAATTTATGGTTTGTACTTGAAAGTTTGAAAAATTTTCTGCATGCATTGGCATTATTAGAAAGAATGTGGCAACAAAATAAAAAAACACCAAACTATGCTTCCCTAGCTATATCTAGTTGTACTAGGTGTATCTCTCCAATGCCTGCATTGGCATTACAAAGAATGTGGCAACAAAATAAAAAAAAACCAAAGCATGCTTTCCTGGCTATGTTTGGTTGTACTAGGTGTATCTATGCAACTATTTATGCAACAAGGTAGATAGATGTTGGCTTCATTTATGGCATATTAAAGTGCATATGACATGATTACCATTTTTTCGCCAAAAATTTGCAAAAATCAGGTGATTTGAATGATATGTATCATTCCCCGATCGGATAAATACTTCTAAAGATATTTTGGATCAAACATGCCAAAATTGGTTTTTTTTCAATAGTTGGCCGGGAAAAGAGGTCATAACAGGCAGGCAAGAAAATCGACTGGTGTCACATTACAATAAATATATGTCATATGCATCAAAATTTGTATACTTTGCATTGCAAAATGCCAGCTAGATGTGTCGTATACGGTTGTGTTCCAACACACCAGATGCATAAAATCAAATGTATAATGGAGATTTGCACCCAGAGGCAGTAAGGAGACTAAAGAAATGGATAGACTTTGTTAACTTCAAGCGAGCTGGATGGGAGCCACCATGTGAAAGCTATGTTTGCCTCAAGCATTTTAAGTCTGATGACTTTTTGGGAATTTTCGTGGTTTAGAACAATGCACATTATCTCGACTGAAGAGAAACCAATTTAAGGTAACCTGTATACAACGATACAAATTGCGGTTGAAAAACAGATGGACTTATCTGCGAGATCTGAAAGGGTGATTCGATGCAAAGTGGGAATGTCACAGTTTCTCATGCTTTAGACTTATTTATCGAGAAATTATGTCGGTAATTCATTAGAGTTGGACATTCTAAATGCCCTTTTAGATTATGAAAGAAAGCACATCCTATAGTGAGGAATCAGAACCATCTGTTGTAATAGATTAAGACACTGGCGCAAAGAGCAAAACCACGTTGCAAGGGATGTCAACAACCCATGAAAGGGATAAGTTTGTTGCAAATTGCCCACGGAACAAAAGAACTGAGAAAATTTATAGGTTAATTTTTCTTATTTCAATTTGAGATGCAAAAACACCAAAATAGATCTTACTGCTCATCCTTGTTTGAACTAGTCGACTTGTACATTATAAGTAAATCATTGTTTATAAGACATAGTTTACATTGCTATATAGCCCTGGGGTTGTTTCCATAACACTGGCTCTCATATGAATATGTAGAAGTTGTCCAAAAATGAGGCCACTGGAACAAAAAGTGTTAAAGCAGTAAGGTCTATTACTCTGTTGAAAAATAGATATATTAAATATATATAAAGAACCAACCTGCAACATTATTATAGCATTATATATTATATATCAATAAACATGTAACATAAATATTAATAAAACACCAACATGTAACATTTATTTATGTAAGACATCATAACTATGGACACAGGATGGTAATGTATTCTCAATTTGCACAGGATGGTATTGTATTCTCAATCAACACTTTGTCCCAGTGGTCTCATTTTTTGACAACCTCTGTATTCCTCTGATATGAGACCAGTGTTCATGGAAACAACCCCAAGACTATATAGCAATGTAAAGAATATCACTATGTCTTATGAGCAATTTGCTCTTTGTGCCAGTGTCCCAATCTGGTGTAACAGATGGTTCTGATTCCTCACTGTGGGATGCGCTTTCTCTCAATCTAAAAGGGCATTTAAAATGTCCAACTCTAATGAATTACCGACATAATTTCTCGATAATTAAGTCTAAAGCATGAGAAACTGTAACATTCCCACTTTGCATCGAATCGCCCTTGCAGATCTCGTAGATAAGTCCATCTGTTTTTCAACCACAATTTGTATCGTTGTATACAGGTTAACTTCAATTTGTCTCTTTTCAGTCGAGATAATGTGCATTGTTCTAAACCACGAAAATTCCCAAAAAGTCATCAGACTTAAAATGCTTGAGGCAAACATAGCTTTCACATGGCGGCTCCTGTTACAATAGTGGAGATCTTGTTTATTATAAACGTTTATCTTTCAATACTCGCATGCTTTAAATGATACTAACTACAAACTAGTACTTCTTTTTTATACACCATCTTGGATGCGCCCGCAAGTCACATCAATGAACTTAGTGTAAGTTTCATATTGTATCGAATCGCCCTTGCAGATCTCGCAGATAAGCCTGTTTTTCAACCACAATTTGTATCGTTGTATACAGGTTAACTTCAATTTGTCTCTCTTCAGTCGAGATAATGTGCATTGTTCTAAACCACGAAAATTCCCAAAAAGTCATCAGACTTAAAATGCTTGAGGCAAACATAGCTTTCACATGGTGGCTCCCATCCAGCGCGCTTGAATTTAACAAAGTCTATCCATTTCTTTAGTCTCCTTATTGCCTCTGGGCTCAAATCTCCATTATACATTTGATTTTATGCATCTGGTGTGTTGGAACACAACCGTATACGACACATCCACTCATCAATGACCTTTCCCGCTAAACCATCTAAAAATCTGATTTTATCAGGCTTGCTAGCTTGCTTAAGTGCACAGGTAAGAACACTTTCATCTGGATGCTCGTCAAATCTTTCGACACCTAACATTGTTAACATGGATGCTAGTATTCATGACTCAAGCTCGAGCTGGAAAACCTTTTGATTGCAGCATACCTTTTCGTAACATTGGTGACAACATTTAGTTGGTTAAATAGCACTTTGTCACTGCCCAACATGCAACGATCATTGCATCCAGTGGAGATCCATGCAAACCTAAATAAAAACCACACTTAGCGATTTTTATGTTCCTATGGGATATTTCAAAATAAAATATTAGACATTTACTACAAGCATTTATCCATTAAGTTCTAGAACCACATTTAGCAGATAGCCTCTATCCAGCAGTATAACGTACCACAGAAATAAGATGTGACTTATAAGGGTGTTGAATATCTGTGTTACAGCCCTGACATGGGCTCCTGAGGGGAAGAGAAGGAGAGGCCGGCCAAAAACAACCTGGCGATGCACAGTAGAGAGAGAAAGGGCAAAAGAGAGGTGGCAGTCCTGGTGTGAGGTGCGAACTGCCGCACAAGACAGGCTTCAGTGGAAAACCCATGTGCAGGCCCTGTGTGCGCCTCATTGGCGCAATAGGCCTAGATGATGATGATGATGATGAATATCTATCTTTCTTTACGTTATTATATTACCTGCATAAATTTAATTTCTGAGTGAAAAAAATTAGCTGTTTCAAAATGCATGTTGTCAAATCTTTGTTGTGGTGTAAACCCATTTGCCAAATGAGATTGTGCATTTGCCCCTCTTTCTACCAATAATTGATTGCCGACAACACCCAGCTTGTTGTAGACTCTCTTCTCACCATCTATAACAAAAGTATTCCAGTATTTCATTTATCCTGTCTTTATCATTCTCGTCTGCATCCAACACATCCAGGAAAGTCTAAAAGAATTAACAATACAGCTAATTACTCTGGTGCCAAATGAAATGAAATGGTGGGAAACATTCTAGTATTTGAAATGTGTGTGTAACCGTATTTATCTACGTCCCAGTCTTATCTCCCAAGAGTTGTGGTGTACAGCTTTGGCTAATTTTCCGATGCGCGATTCGATTTCGCTCGCATGATACGGCAATTCCTCCAAAGAGGAACAAATAAACCGTTGTTTTCATGCTGTTCGATTAAGTTTAGATTAAGTTTAGATTGAATTGGGGTAAGAATATATTTAATACATGTAGATTCTGGTCCTATTTTAATGATATCGCTGCTATTTCGCCGTTTAACAAGATGATGTGGTCGTGTATGGGCGCATTGACACGTCGTAGTTTGCACAGGATTGAAGATTTAATACAGCATTTGTCCTTCATTAAACGAAAAAGAGTGATGAATAACGTGTATTGTATATTTAAAGCGCGTCCCTAATTTCAATAACACCAATCAAATGTCAATTGTGCATAAGGAAGTTCAATAAAACACTTCTGTAATTTATACCATATTTTGAAGTTCAATTGTGCGATTCATAGAACAATAGCATGTATTGAACAATCGTTAGTGCGAAGCAAATAACAATAAGAAAAATACACATATCATTTGAATACATTGTATTGTCAATTTAACGAGCGTGTATGCTATTGTACAGTACTGTATATTTGTGCAGAATTGTGACAGATTGAACCACCTGGGAATGCATGATAAGATATAAAGAGACGTGTACTAGAGGATTTAGGCAAAGCAAACGACATGGCAGAGAGACAATATAGAAGAATTGCACAAGAAGACAGGGAACGGATTGTACAGGCTTTCAAAGAGCCCGAGCAGGACTATCTTCTTGTTGCCGACACATTAGGTGTACTCCGCTCAACAGCCAGAGGCATAGTAGCACGCATTATACGAGAGAACAGAGTAGATGAAAGGCCATGTGGTGGGCATAATAACGTGAAAGTTGATGAAGAGATGAGGCAGTGTCTCGAAGATATTCTTGACAAGAATCCAATGTTGACTTTGGAAGCTATCAATCGAAAATTAAGAGAGGAACTCCCAGACTGTCCGCATGTTCATATTCGCACAGTTGCAAAACATTCAGACGAAATGTTGTATACCCTGAAGTTGCCACATAGAGTTCCAGCAGACGGTAATCGACCAGATGTAATTCAGCGTGGAAACGAGTATGCTCACTGGTTCCTAGAGGAAGCAAACCTACACCATACCGTTTTTATTGATGAGTGTGGGTTTAACATATGGACATCAAGAAGCCAGGGGCGTTCGAGACAAGGCGACCGAGCTTACCGTCAGGTGTGTGGGCAGAAACATTACAATATGTTTGGCAATATCTCCAGAATCCAGTTCAGCAAGCTATCAGTTGTTTCAAAGCGAATATCAAGGCTGACACAACACGTCCTCTGTTCCAGAATCAGATTAACAACAGAAATGCAGCACAAATGCGCAGATTCCCCTGGGGGAATACCGCAAGCGTGTTTTGGTCACAGCTGCTGAGAGAAACTTGCCTAGCATTACTGTCGAAAAGTGTGCTGCCTGGTTCTGATTGATGCAGTCCTACATGCCAAGATGCCTGGCCAGAGAACATATTCAAAGGTAAACTGAACATGAACTGTTTGTTTGAGTTTTGCATAAACTGTGTCATTGCAGTACGTACACTAGCTTAAAGGAAAATATAGTGTGGTTGAATGTACATGTAAGCAATATTGTACAATAAGTTAATACACCTACTGTAGCGTTAAATTTACAATACAATGTTATTCAAATGATGTGTATTTTTCTTATTGTTATTTGCTTTCGCACTAACGATTGTTCATTACATGCTATTGTTCTTTGAATCGCACAATTGAACTTCAAAATATGGTATAAATTACAGAAGTGTTTTATTGAACTTCCATTATGCACAATTGACATTTGATTGGTGTTATTGAAATTAGGGGGACGCGCTATTAAATAGTGTCAAGGTTCTGTGGTATTTGACCTTCAGAGAACCTTAATTGAAGCAGCTGTTTTCCATATTTACTTGAATGAAAAACCCATGACACTTGTGCAGCATCCACTGTAAATTTATTGCTTTAAATCAATTTTAAAACTTAAAGTGCCTATATCACTTGTGGGATCTTTATGCATTTGAAAAGAACGTAAAAAGTTAGTTCATGTTAAAAAAGTTTTTTGATTTAGTGCAATAATTTCGAAGATATAAGCCTCTAAACTACCTGCGGTTCCTGAGTCCCAACCTCCTGGGTTTAAACACGGCTATTCAATTTGAAACTGCCCATTGTTTACAGGAGCCTGGGACTCAGGAACTGCAGGTAGTTTAAAGGCTAGTATCTTCAAAATTGTTGCACTAAATCAAAAAACTTTTTTAATAAATTAACTAACGTTTTACATTCTTTTCAAATGCATAAAAATTCTACGAGTGATATAGGCACTTTAACACAAATAGATGCTGAATCAATGAGAAAAAGTGTGGCGTTCATTCAAGTGAACACTTCTTGTTATGATATGCTGAAAACCTATTTAGGTGATTGCAGATTAGACAATTTCAACAAAGCACTCCTTTAAGCTCTTCAAATTGTAACATAGCTTGGAATTTTGGACATTGCTCATGTTCATAGATATAAAACATGCTTGTTTATTTCTTGCAATTTCCTGGCAAGAGAATTCAAAATCATCGTGGGACATTTCATTTTTTCTTTCTCTTTCTCAAGCACTGCTTGACATGCACTTGTATATAATAAGCAAATATCTGGATCATTCTTTAATTTAGCACATCCATGAGCATGTATACTTCCTCTGGCTTGATATTCAAACCTATACCAAAAGCATTCAGCATCCAAGACAACTCGAAGCCAATGTTTGATAAACTCCTGTAACCTTTTCATGAAGAACCAATTTGTCAGGTGTGGATTGTCTATCACTGCGTGTGCTCTTTCTGTTCTTGATGTCCCCTCATTACTTTGCAACAGTCTTTGCAAGTCTGGCCAATGGCTGTCAGCTGAACTAAAGATAAAGAAAAAGGTAGGGTGACCTTTTTGTTCAATCAGGGCTAACAATTCTTGTATTCTTTGATCCCAGTACTGATTTGTACCTTGAATTTTTGAAACATAACGTTAGAAACGATTCACCATTTGATTTGCACTCAAAGAGTTTATCATTGTCTTCAGCTCCTCTATAGTCATGTTAGCATCTGCTGCATGTTGCAGCAAGTAAATGTTAGCTTTTGACAACAACTGATGTCTCTGCTTCATATTCAATGCTCAGTATGGGAACTGGGGATTTGAGGCAAACCTCTATTCAAACTTACCATTTGGTAGCCTCTCTGCAAACTTCATCAGGTGTTTGAATGCCTCTGTGAAACTTACCTCATGCTGCCTGGCTCTGTTTGTTGGGTCACCTTTCCCATGTAAAAATAGTGTGGAAATCCCATTGAAATGCCATGCTTGGCAAAGCACCTGTTTTAAATTAGTAACAGCATTACTTTCAGTAGATGGCCAGTCCAAGGGGTCTACCTCATTTACTGTATCTTGGATAGCTGCACCATCCTTTCTCTGTCTTTGATGCATAGGAATGAATAATGAACTGCCATGTCCTAAAACTAATTTCTCAACTGTTGCATTGGCACTCATTACAGGTTCTTGTGGGGCCCCTCATTTTCTGCCTGAACTGAAAGTTCATTGTCGTCAATAACATACCTCGCTGTGAAATCTTTATGTGTCTCATCAGGACCACGTCGTTGCACAATCATAGCAGGCAAGTCAGCCACTTGTGCAGGCAACCTATACAGGAAACAGGACCCTGTGGTGAGTTTAGTACATGGCCTTTATAGCCCCTTTGCCCACCATGTTCTCTGTAGACTTGCATGATGGTGCAAACCTTGAAATCAGCATTTCCTCGCATGTGTCATGTGGCATGTGTCAAACCACTCAAATGCTCAGGAACAGTACTACCTGGTTCAGACGCAGCCCAGAAGACGAACGGTGACAGAAGAGGAGATTAAGTTTTAATTTTATAAATATAATTCTGAGAAATCAAAGGTTTACAAATATTATTTCTTGCACATTCCGATCATATTTTTACATTTATATAGATTATATCCCAAATAAAATGTTCAAATCATGCTAACTCACATCCCACAAACTCCTCAATGAGACAAACACAAAACTTGATGTGCCACACACAACATCACCGAAAACATTCAAAAAATAAATTAACTAATCTCGTTAATTTATGCAGCTACTCCTTTTCCCCTGGGCAAATTTATTTGTGCGAACAGACAAGGCCCACACAGACCGGACACAATTTGACCGGACACAACACGGCGCGATTTTCCAAGTTTTGGATTTTCCAAAAGTAAAAAAATTTTAAACTATCATAATATTCTTGTAAATTACTTACCGCTGATATTATATTTTGACTGCTCTGGCATCCATAGGTTCCAAATGTTGCTTCCAGAAATTAATTCATGTGCTTCTGAAAACTGAAAGTTTGCATCACATTGCCGAATCACGTCCGATCTGTGTCAACCTATTAATTTTATTTATTCTATTCATTCAAATTATCCAGTCTGTGTCAAACAATAAATTCAATTTATTTGCGCAAACAGATAAAAAGTAGGAAGCGTTTCTACTTTTTCACGGCAAATTTTTTTGCAAACCAATCACATCACCGGATTTCAAATATTGTTTCGCATCGCGCTAATAAATCAAGCATGGTGGGAGAGCATGGAAATCCGTGTTCCGAAAATCAAATACAATCTATGGTTCATGGTATTTTTGGGCAACTGTTTCAAGAAAGGCAATCACAATCTTTACAGCATGCCACAGTTAGCAATGAAATAAACCGCGCATTGTGTTTACCGAGAAATTTAAACACCTTGTCGTCAGTGACAGTCGAACGAGAACCTGAGGCTGAGCCATCGCCATTGGAGCCATTGCAAGGAAAAGACGTATACCTACTGCCAACGTACGACAAGGTCCCGAGATGTGAAGCGAAAGCAAACCTACAAATAGAGGGGTTCTGCATTGACGCTTATACATTTGATAAAAGATGGGATGAACAAATTATTCGGAAACAAATGGCAATGTTGTTCCAAAACGTATTTGTAACAGTAATTGAAATTTATAGGCAATTCTTCCTTTTGTTCTTTTTTTCTTTTCTGCCAGCCCTTTGATATTGGTGAGCAAAATCCGTAAGCCAAGAAAAATAACTTTAAACAGACTATTAAGCAGCTATTCTATCGCAAATAATCCACATTACACATTCTGCTTTTAACACATTTGGAGAAGAGATGGATGTTGTTATAAACTGAAATAAAGACACATATTACAACAAGTAGTGAGGAAATATAAACATCCCGAATTTGACACCACAAAATCTCTGAATGTGTCTTTTGTTAATGAGCCTGGTGTAGATGGTGCTGGTAGAGCTGGTGGTTTAACATGAGAGTATTTCCATATTCTGATGAATCAGTTACAGAGGCCACCCAGTTGTCTTGATTTGTTCGAAGGTCAAAAGGGACATTTACTTCTAATGCACAATTACGACTTAGTGTGGGTGGCCTATTTGTTATAGTCAGAAGGATGGTCCTACACACCATTTTAAATAACTGCACCAGAGTCCCCGGATTGTCTCCTGGTGTTATCGCCTACATTGCAAGTGGTAGCTGTGATGCAGCAGTAGAGCACCTTACTTTAGAAGATGTTCTGGATCTGGTTTTGCAGGATAAATTGCACCAGGTAAATTTGAAAGTACATTTACATAACATTGCCATGTACTCAACCCTTTTAATCGGACAGCTAATACCACAACTCATCATCGACGTCATCTCCGAAATCCAGATTAGATCCTGATCCTTCAAGTTCATCATCGTCATCAGATTGAGCCAGGCCCATAACTGCTATTATCGTCGTTACCATCCTCAACTACTACATTCTGGCAATCACCACACAAACATAAGTCGGTGAACTTTAAGTCAGCCTTTTTGCAGGAACAACGCATGGTCGAGCATCCAGTCTTGCACTTGCACTCAACACACTCAATTAAAGATCGCGGAGCGGGTGGGCGTGTCATCCAAGTTATCTCCAGCTCTTTATCGTCAAGCGTGTGTAGCCATTGCCAACCGGTGATGGAAGATCAACTTCTGCACTTAAACACTGATACCAGCTGCTTGATTGCTAATGCCATTACCGGGAAAAGCATGAAAGCCTGGTAAAAAAAGAGCAACATCCCACGATCAAGAATTTCGAGATAATTGCTACAAATATGCAACGACGTCTATCTCCCGTGCCAGTCAAAAAGAAAATCTCTTTCTGCATCTATTAATTGTTGCATGGCAATCGCAGATATAAGAACATCTGTATCATGGCTTTTGATTTCACCGCAATCTAAAAACTTTTCCCACTGTTTTGGAACATTCTGATCTTTTCCAAAGATGTGAACTTTCTGGACTCCTTTTTCACTTTTCAGCTCTTCGTTGTCTCTGCATTCTTTATACTCAACTAAGGATACCTGTCTGCAACAATCTAAACATTTGGAATTATACTTTTGTGCTAGCGTGATGATGTTTTTAAAAGAGCATCATCGCTAAATGTTTTCCATTTTCCTTTCTTCGACTGAATAACTGCCATAGCATCTACAATCAGTGCATTGTTGTTAAATGCACAAACATTGACTTCTGGATTTCCAGATTCATTTTCCAATACTTCAGCAAGTTTAGATTTGGGCCAACTTGGCAGTTTTCACAAGTCCTCTCAAGTTTTGATAAGGAAAATGTTTGAAGTTTGTTCTGTTTCAACTTTGTACAGCTGTCTGGGTCTCCGCTGAACAAACTCGTCTTTAGTGGATTGATGATAATAAGATAAATGCGTTGGTAATTAACTTTGTCAAAAAACTGAGAAAACATGTGTATTATAAAAATAGTTAATATAAAACAAAGGTTATGCTGGAAAGGAATTGTGTAGTAATTATTTTATATAACTTGACTAGAAACAAAACGCTTGTGGATGATTTTGATGCGTGTAAGCAAAATTGTCGGATGTTTTTCTGATTAATTGTTGTTTAAGTCTTCTCTGACTAATTTAGTTTTAAAAAACTATGAAAATTTGCGAAAAACCTCGTAAAATTCCATTCAAAGCCTCCATGTTGAAACCTGCTTGCACAGCAAAAATGCCTGGAAACGTCATTTAAATACCGGTGTAAAACTGCTGAATCTGCTATATATGTTGTATATTACACCAAGTATCCTCACATTTCCTGAATCAAAATGGTGTTGATGTATTGCAAAAGATGCAAATTCACTGATTTTTCGAAGATGAAATGCCCGAAAACTGCAGGTTTGTGAAGGTGAAAACAAGTGAATTTAGACTTTCTATAATTTATCCTAATTTTCTATTGTGTTTTCAAGTAGTGCCCGAAGGGGGGCAACGAAAATCATTTTCTAAGCGACTTTTCATGCCAGAGAATACGACCTACAACTAGAAAGGCGTTTGGGTAACATTGCAAGAATCATGAGCGCATTCCTTACAAGACTTCGAGAATCAGCTAAATTTGGAGAGACTGATAAGAAGAAACTTTAAGACTTCTCAGACATTGTTTCACAAGTCAGTCAACTCCCTGGTTTAGCATGCCTAAACTATCGCCATTCGACTTATTCTTTACAACCTACCAGAATCCCTCCGTAAAAGGTGGGACAAGCAAGTAATTGAATATGCCCTGAAAAACGAAGACGCTTATCCCGACTTTCCAGTCTTCACCTCCATGATCGAGAAGCAAGCCTTACTCAAAAATCACCCAAACGTCACAACCTTTGAGAAACATGGAAAGCCTAACTGGAGAAAACCTCCACCAGAAAATCCTATGAATATGGTCTTGACAGGAGAGATTAGAACAGAAGAAGATAAAAAGAAGCACTGTCCATTTCACAAATGCGCAGGACATACGTTGTCTGTCTGAGTGTAAAAAGCCTTTGCTCAAAAAACACTCAATGAGAAAACGCAATGGATCAAAGAGGAAAAGCTATGTTTCTGATGTTTACTCCCAAGGCATATGGCCAATCAAAGTAAATCGAAGGTGAAATGCAGGAAGTGTAGTAGCGAATGTCACCCAACACTCCTTCATAAGGAGAAGCTTAAACAAAGGCGTCGACAGCGAAGATATAAAATCCGTGCGAACAAGTATTGGTTACAACACCAACAGAAACATTTCATGCAGCAAGATCGCCCTCCTAGATGTATTCCACCCAGCGCAAGACAAATTCCGAGTCTATGCAATCGTAGATGAGCAAAGTAATGCATCTATGATCAGTCCGCGTGCTTGACGCAATGTTCCTGTAACTTGGAAGTCCACAACTAACACACGAACTACTGGTTACCCTTATGGCCGAAGTTGCTGGCATCATTAATTCACGCCCCATCACCATCGTGCCTTCCGATATTGACCAACCACAACCACTTTCACCAAACATACTCTTAGCCATGAAGACCCAGCCCCCTCCTACCTCAACCGGGCATGTTCACACCAGAGGATCTTTATTCACACATCGCCCGCTGGAGAAGATCACAATACTTGGCCAATCAGTTTTGGATACATTGGAAACGAGAATACTTTCAAGAAAAGCAGAAAAGAAGAAAAGAACGAAATGGAATGATAAACAGCCAAATATAAGGAAAGGAGATATCGTCATCATGAGGGATCAAAAGCCCATGTAACCAATGGCCCCTCGGCAGAGTCGTTGAAGCGATACCAAGCGAAGACGGGAAAGTGAGAATGGCAAAAATCGTTATATCAAAGAATGGAGAGAAAAAAGTTTATTACAGACCTATTAGCAAACTCGTTACTTTAATGCATACCTATTAATATAGTGTTTTTATATATTATAGCATCTTAGCAAGGACGTTTACCGTCCTTGGGCGAGGAGTGTAATGTACTTGATGTAAGAACTTTATTTTTAACTCGCCTTAGGCCTCCTTAGGATATAAATAGAGCAGATTTCGGGTAATAATTCCATGTTCAGTATACACCAATATACATAAAACACCCTTTTTTAAACATCTGTTGTATCATATCATATCATTTAGCATCATAATATATCACACTGCATCATATAGTATCGTACTATATCATACCGTATCATACTTGTAACATATTGCATCATACTGTATCATACCATATCATACTGTATCTATTGCATCATACTATATCATACCATATCATACTGTATCATACTGTATCATATTGCATCAAATAGCATCATACTATATCATACTGTATCATACTGTATCATACCGTATCATACTGTATCGTACCGTATCATACTGTATCATATTGCATCATATAGTATCATACTATATCATACCGTATCATACTGTATCACACTGTATCATACCGTATCATACTGTATCATACCGCATCATACCGTATCATTCTGTATCATACTGTATCATACTGTATCATATTGCATCAAATAGCATCATACTATATCATACCGTATTGTACTGTATCATACCGTATCATACTGCATCATACTGGCCTTTGGTTCGTATATAAAATGAAATTAACGTTAGAAATACAAACAAAAACACATGGGACATCCTTAGATAAGGAAAAATTAGTCTACTTTAATGTTTAGGTTATAATTTAAAAAATATTTCCTTTTACAATGGTCTTCCGCAGCTAATTTGTGTGCCTTTGTATGTATTTTTTTCACTCATAATTTAGTCCATATAATAAACAGAACATTACATGGTTTGCTTGAATATATGGATTTTATGTTCTCATGCCCAAAATGCTAAGTGTCCTGTATTTGATCCTTTGTCAAGATAATAGACATATCTTGTAAATCATCACCTTTTCCTGGGTCAAGCGAGTTCATATCGTCCTCAATAATATAGCCACAGGATTTAAATGCATGTTCATAAGTTTTTGGATTAAAGTATTTGCTAATGACTCACCTTTTTCGCCTTGGATTATAAGAGAGCCTGAATTAGTATAAAATCTGATTGTAATCAAACCTGTGGCTTCTTTGATACAGTATGATATAGTACGATGCTATATGATGCAATATGATACAGTATGATACGGTATGATACAGTATGATACGGTATGATATAGAATGATGCAATATGATACAGAATGATACAATATGATACAGTATGATACGGTATGATATAGAATGATGCAAAATGATACGGTATGATATAGTACAATGCTATATGATGCAATATGATACAGTATGATACGGTATGATATAGTATGATGCTATTTGATACAGTATGATATGGTATGATGCAATATGATACAGTATGATATAGTACGATACTATATGATGCTATATGATGCATGTGATATAGTATGATGTTAAATGATATGATATGATACAACAAATGTTTAAAAAAGGGTGTTGTATGTATATTCGTGTATACTGAACATAGAATTATTACCAGATTTCGTCTTGGCGATCATTTTCTTGTATTATCGAAGCCAAAGCTAACAACTAACTTGTACGTCGGAGTGGAATAAACCCATAGATTTTTCACCTTGGTTTTTACGAAGAATAAAATCTTATTTTTATCTTGTGTTCTCTTCGGTTGACACTTGCCCAACGTTGGGACACAACAACATAGTATATCAGTAGTTATATGCAAAGTGCACTGTAGTTTGTAGTGACTAAAGACAACGTAGTTACCGATTATTCATGCACAACAATACAAACGATAAATATTTTTACAGTCAATTTTGCATTTGAAAAGCATTCTGCTTGGTTGTTCCTTTGTTTTACGATCAGAATGATAACATTTCCACCTGCAACATATGTTTTGCCAGCACACAGCATACCTAGTCCTAGGAATTAAATCACGTGAGTTGAGTTCTGTTTCATAATTTGTGCATTTTTGCCGGTTAATTTGCTCTATCACTTATTTTAAAATTATATGCCTTCTGTACATTTGGGAAAAGTGTATTGCAACGTTTTCTGAAATACCTTAAACTTTTGATACATTAAAAATCCGCAACCATGGTATAGGCACTTCAACACGAGCTATTATTTCTGCTTTCAATTTTTGACAGTTTTAACTATGCATTTTATACGCACAATAGACCTTAAGCCTTATGACATCATAAAGGTTAAGGCACGCATTGAATTCTGGTCTTAGTAGTCAAATTCCATAAATTCCAAACAACATGGAGTCAACACAGGATGTTGAGCTCACTTGTGCTGAAGTTGTTTGCCACCTTTTAGACGCCATGCAGGCAAACGAAAGCCCCAGTTCTTTTCAGAGCTCTTGTCCGTGTAGGCGAGTGTTAACTAGCTCTAAAATTATTAATGAGAAATCCAATTGTACGTTGAAAAAATCAAAATATAGTGGCGGCTTCACCTGTTGTGTCCCTGGTTGTTTCAACAACAACAAACGAAAACCCAAGCTTTCCTTTCCGAATGGAGAACGCAAAGAATCAGTAGAACTTCGAAAGAAATGGATACGCTTGATAAATTTTACGCCAACGATAGGTTACAGAGTATGTTCGGAGCACTTTCCTGGGGGCAAGAAAACTTATACAAATAATTTGCCAACCATTGTACCTAGTTCGCAAACAAACCAAGCTGGCTAAATCCTGTATCATTTGTGTCAGAACTTTATGCTGGGCGAAGCAGTGATAAACAAATAACATTGGATTATGGAATTCTAAATTTATTGGAAGAAGGTGACTCTGTCATAGCTGATAAAGGCTTTGATATAGAAGGTGATATGCCGCAAGGTGTTTCTCTTAATATACCTCCATTTCTGAGAGAAAAGGACCACTTGTCCATTGACAAAGAAACTTTCGCGAACTTTGCCCACAATCGCGTTCAGGGAAGCTCGCACACGCTGGTTCCTAATTCAAGGGACTGTATCTTTCGTATTTTCGTTTATTCACCGCCAGCAGGTCCCACTGTCCTGCGGTTGTTAACACTTGTTTTACGCGCGCTCTTATGAGTGACGTCGGACTGTTTTAGTGTTGTTTTGTTGTCCGCCATTTTGTAAGCTCTGTTTCGTAATAAAGTCTATTCGTTGCGATTCTGTTCACTTACTGGCGTGGTGGCAGCTGTTTAAGAACCCACAAAGAAACCAGAATAAGTAAGGAACCTGCTAAACCGTGCAGCAGCGAGACAGTCTCCACTGTGACTGGAAAAAGAGACAATTTATTACGAGCATCGTACGAAGATAAGTAAACGAGTTAATTGATTTTTCCCTATCCATTATGGCATCAACACGTGCTCCAAAGCAATGGTCACTAACTAAGCATGAAACAATCACTTCCTTCGAGGCTTGGAGGCAAAATCTTCAGTACACCCTGTCTCTCGATGCCAATTTTGCCCCTTTCCTCGATAAAAATTCAACATGGCCTAAGAAGTCACCCACAAACCCAACAAGAGGATTCACCGACGACGATGAAGCCGTCCCTGAAATATGTCGCCGTACTGCTCATCAAAAAAGCGCCCACCTCGATCTTATGTTAGGGCAAATTGCCAATTATTGCCCAGTGATTTCTAGAAACTTCATCATCAAGAATGCCACCTCTGTCAGCAATATTTGGCAGATGATTCGAATGCACTATGGATTCCAATCCACTGGCGCACATTTTCTCGATTTCAACAACATAAAGCTAGAGCCTAACGAGCGTCCTGAAGACCTTTTCCAACGTCTTATGTCCTTCGTTGAGGACAATCTCCTATTGTCTAATGGCCATATAACGCATCACGGCGAAACCGTCCATGAAGACGAAGAATTATCCCCCAGCCTCGAGAACATGGTTATACTTACGTGGCTTCGACTCATCCATCTTGATCTTCCCAATCTTGTTAAGCAGCGGTATGGGACAGAGCTCAGGTCAAGAACACTCGCTTCAATAAAGCCCGAAATTTCACAGGCCCTTGATCCTCTACTCGACGAAATTAGAACAGCTGTCGACTCAAAAATACTTCGGGCTACTGCATCAAGATTTAACCTTCCACCGACGAAAGAGTCACCCCGTCTACCCGGTTCCCGCCGCCCAATGGCAACCAAGCGTTCAAAAGCATGCCCCCTGTGTAAAGAAGCACGGCGCCCGGACTCCCAGCACTACCTTAGCTCATGCCCATACCTACCTCCAGAGGATCGCAAGTTTCTATCCAAGTCGCGTGCTACATTCACCGTCGAAGACGACGAACAGCAATCTAACTACCCTGATATCAACACCTTAGATATTGACGACCGTGAAAGTGAACTTCCACCGACAGCACAAATCATTTCTCGTCGAGTCAGCACTAAGCGTTCTCCAGTCCTTGGTGCATTCTACAATCAGCATCCAGTATCTTTAACCCTTGATACAGGTGCCGAGACAAGCATGATAAAAGCCTCGCTTGCTCAATCACTTGGCCTTGACATTCACAAGTCCTCCCAACAGGTATTACAAGCTGATGGCACCACCCCCTTAAAAGTCGTGGGCGAAGTTCACACAATCCTATCTCGCTCTACCAAGAAACTTGCCCTCAACGCCCTCGTAGTGGAGGACTTGGACGTAGACATCCTAGCAGGAATACCTTTCCTCACCTCTAACGACATATCTATTCGCCCCGCAACACAGGAAGTAACCCTACAAGGGTTAGAGACAACCACGTACCGCACGACCGATCGAGATGACACCTTGCCTTACGCCGCTCGCCACACGTCGTCGTTCACCCTTCGTTCTACAGAACCCACAACAGTAATTTGGCCTGGAGAGACCCTAGAGCTTAACGTTCCACCCAAGCTACAAACTTCTTCTACCATCGCCATAGAGCCCATCAACGACAAATGGCCCCTTCCACAAGTTGTAGACATGGTAGATGGGAAGACACAGATCACAAATGACAGTGAAGAGCCAGTTACTGTACGACGTCACGAGCACATCTGTTCTGCTCGCCGAACGACATCTGCACCCCCACCAGACCCCACCTCCATCGGTCCACCTCGACCAAAGCCTAAACACACCGGCTTGTTCTCTAATAATGTTTAACTTGATCCCAACAACATACTACAGGAGCCAGTCCGTGAGAAATTCAGAAGAGTTCTTCAGGACCATGACGCAGTCTTCGGCTCCGACCTTCCAGGTTACAACGGTGCTGCGGGTCCGATTGAAGCGAAAGTCAACATGTGTCCCGTTGAACCCCCACAACGCAAAGGCCGACTTCCCCTGTACCCTCGCGACAAGTTAGTTGAGCTACAAGATAAATATGACGAGCTCGAAAAATACTGTGTGTTTCAGAAGCCTGAGGACGTAGGCGTAAACGTTGAGTACCTCAACCCATCATTCCTGGTCAAAAAACCATCGGGTGGCCACCGTCTCGTCACCGCATTCGCAGATGTAGGGCGATACAGTAAACCACAACCTTCACTCATGCCAAACGTTGACTCAACTCTGAGAACTATTGCCCCCTGGAAGTACATCATCAAAACTGACCTCAGCCGAGCATTCTACCTAATCCCACTAGAGAAATCCTCACGAAAGTATTGCGGCGTTGCCACTCCCTTTCGAGGTGTACGAGTATACTGCAGATCTGCAATGGGTATGCCCGGGTCTGAAACGGCACTCAAAGAAATGATGTGTCGCGTCCTTGGTGATTTCATCCAAGAAGGCCACATGGCAAAAATAGCTGACGACTTATACTGTGGCGCCTCTACTCCTGAAGAGCTTTTACAGATTTGGTCACGCGTCCTGGAGCAACTGGAACACTGCAATCTCCGCCTGTCACCTACCAAGACCGTCATCAGCCCAAAGTCAACTACTATATTAGGTTGGGTATGGTCCCAGGGCTCTTTATCAGCTAGCCCACATCGCATCGCTGTGCTCTCGTCTTGCCCGATACTGACAACAGTGAAAGGTATGCGTTCGTTCATTGACTCCTACAAAGTCCTCAGTAGAGTACTTCCAGGATGCGCTTCCAAGATTGACCCACTCGAGTGCGCGATTGCTGGATTGCAGTCACAAGACAAGCTTACTTTAGATGACAACCTAACCCACATGTTCAACGTCGCTCAGCAAGCTCTTAGGTCAACCAGAGAAATAACGCTTCCTCGCCCATCAGATACTCTGTGGATCGTCGCAGACGGCTCCGTAACTAAACATGGTATTGGTGCCACTCTGTACGTTACCCGAGATAATCATCTTCATCTGGCTGGATTCTTCAGCGCTAAACTCAGGAAACACCAAGTCAACTGGTTACCTTGTGAAATTGAAGCCCTCAGCATCGCTGCCTCCGTGAAGCACTTCAGCCCTTACATAATACAATCTAAACAGCGCACACGTATCCTGACTGATAGCAAGCCCTGCGTACAGGCTATCGACAAGCTCTGCCGAGGAGAGTTTTCAGCCAGCCCGAGAGTCACCTCATTTCTTACAACGGTCAGCCGATACCAAGTCACCTTGCAGCATTTAGCCGGCACTGCAAATCTCCCCTCAGACTTCTCCAGCCGGAATGCCCCATCATGTTTGAATGAGAACTGCCAAGTGTGCTCTTTCATTAACGAGACAGAGGACTCTGTCGTCCGCAGCTTGTCCGTGCAAGACATTATGAATAACAAACAGCCTCTTCCCTTCACGACCCACTCAGCCTGGCGTGAAATTCAAAACGACTGCCCTGACCTCAGAAGAGTACACGCTCACCTAAAGCAAGGAACCAGACCTTCCAAGAAACTCACGAACATCAAAGACGTCAAGCGCTATTTAAATGTTGCCTCCATCTCGAAGGACGGTCTCCTTGTTGTTAAACGTGATCAACCATTCTCTCCGACAACTGAAGCAATAGTGGTACCACATTCCATCCTGGATGGTCTACTAACTGCTCTTCACATTCGCTTGAACCACCCTTCTCGCCATCAGCTACAAGCAGTCGCCCATCGCCACTTCTATGCCCTTGACATGAATTCTGCCCTAACCCAAGTGTCTTCCTCCTGTCACACTTGTGCGTCCCTTCACAAATTCCCAAGTTCCCTCGTCCCTCAGTCTACAGACGACCCTCCTGAAGTTGTGGGGATTTCCTTTGCCGCAGATGTAATCAAAAGAGAACGCCAACTCATCCTTGTGCTCAGAGAGTGCTCTACTTCTTTCACAAGCTCTTGTTTGATCCCTGATGAGAAGCACGAAACACTAAAGGACGCTCTCACACGACTCATTGTTGCACCCAATTGAAGGTCCACGTGCCGTTTTACGTGTTGATCCTGCTCCTGCTTTCGTCTCCATCAGCAACAGTGATGGCCTAAAACACCTTAATGTTTCCCTTGATGTTGGCAGAGTTAAGAACAAAAACAAAAACCCAGTAGCGGAAAAAGCAGTTCAAGAACTTGAAGAAGAACTGTTAAGATACGAGCCCAGTGGTGGCTCCGTTAGCTCAACTGGTTTGGCAATAGCAACGGCTCGTCTGAACTCCAGACTCCGCCAGCCAGGTCTGTCCTCCCACGAACTCTGGACAAAACGTAGCCAATTTACAGGTGACGAAATACCGATTTCTGACCGCCAGTGTATTCTGGCCAAACACAACCAGAGGTTGCTCAACCACCCATATAGTGAGAAGTCTAAACATCCAAAGGAACCAATCTCACGAATTCAACGAGAGGTCAATGTTGGTGACCTTGTCTATCTCATTGCCGATCGTAATAAGCTACGTGCTCGGGACCGATACATCGTAACCGAAGTCAACGATCCCTGGTGTTTCACCAAAAAGTTCACGGGTTCACAATTACGTGCGTCATCTTATAAAGTTAAGCTTAGTGAGTGCTACGTAGTACCATCATCGGTCTCCAACAGCCTCCCACACCCTCAGCGTGAAGAAGATCAAGATTCTGATCAGGACACACCGCCCCAATCAGAACCACGTCTATTACAGCCCCCTGCAGAACTGACTCTCCCATACACCGACGCTACCTCAGCTACTTCCAGCTGTCAAAGTACACCTCCTGATGTTGATGAAGTTACATTAAGCCTACCCGTTCAATCCACATTTAGAAGAGTCTCCACTTACCACTGAAGGCACCACTTTCTCTGAGACACCTTCGAGGCCTCAGCGCTCTCGCAGACAGCCCTCTCACCTAAAGGACTATGTACTTTACTAATGCTCTTTAGTAAGCCTCTATGGCATATAAACTATACTCCGTTCCTGTTCAGTTTACTATCTGTGTTAAGAAGGTTAAGAAAGAGAAGAAGAAGAAGTTGCGCCAGCAGGTCCCACTGTCCTGCGGTTGTTAACACTTGTTTTACGCGCGCTCTTATGAGTGACGTCGGACTGTTTTAGTGTTGTTTTGTTGTCCGCCATTTTGTAAGCTCTGTTTCGTAATAAAGTCTATTCGTTGCGATTCTGTTCACTTACTGGCGCACGTTTAATTCTCAATCTTATTACATTCAATTTTCGGTTTACAATCTATTGACAATCTACTCACAATCTGCTCACAATCTCAATCACAATCTCTATCACAATCTCTATCACAATCTCTCGCTCATACAACTTAGCTCTCTATTTATAACAACTGGTGACTCCCTTTTGGCACATACAATTTGCAGTTCCGTTCTCTTTCGCCCGCAAGGGAGCATTTCTGTGTTATCTTGTTAAGTCCATCGTCCGTTCCAACATAATGTTGGCAAAAACAATCTTTTACTTCACAAACAAATTTAACATAACCTTCTACTTGGCAATAACAACTATTTCACATAACAAACAATCTAACATGACATTTAACTTGGCAATAACAACTATTTTACGCAACTTTTATGACACTCTCCCCCCTTTGATTCGCTTACAAATCAATCATGCACCTGGTTTTCCACTTGGAATCTAACGCCGCTGCGCGCACAGGATTACGTCTGAGAGGTTTATTGCTTTTACTTGGAAGCAATCTTTCCTTAGTCCCATCTGTACTTTCGAGGGTGGCTCTTATCTCTAAAGGGTAAAGTTTTTGTACCGGTCTGGAAAGGCGGAGATGTTTACCCTTGGCAATGACTTTAACTTCTGCACCTCTAACTACTTGATCTCTTCCTTTAATCAATCTCTCTACTACTCCTGTCTTCCACAGAGCCCTCTTCTTATTCTCTTCGAACACTACAACAATGTCTCCCTTTTCTATTACCCTCTTGTTTTCGCTCGACTTTGCCTTGTGGAACTCTCTAAGGTCTGTAAAATACTCCTTTCTCCATCTTTCCCAAAAGTGTGCTAATTTAAGTGCTACGTATCTAAATCTCTTACTACACCTAGATTCATTTTCCTCACCTTCTTCTAAGTTCTCCTCTGGCAAAGACTTCAAACGCCTACCATAAATCAGATGCGATGGGGTTAGAACTTCCTCTTCTAATTCGTCATATGCATACGTCAGTGGTCGTGAGTTTAAGGTTCCCTCTATCTCTATCACTACAGTCAGTAGTTCGTCGAATGTAAGTTTTGCGTTACTAAGGACCTTCCTTAAACATGCCTTTACGGACCCGATCATACGTTCAAAAAATCCTCCCCACCACGGGGCCCGTTCGAGGTTAAAACGCCATTCCGTTTTCGTGCTTTCCAATTCGCACTTAACTTCAGGGTGATTAAATAATTTCCTAAGCGCTTTTTCCGTGGCCTTCAATGTTTTGGCATTGTCTGAAATTATCAACGCTGGCGTTCCGTGCCTACTTGAAAATCGTCTAAGTGCTCTTTGAAAGGTTTGTGAGGATAAATCCTCGACCAATCTAAGTGAACTGCGCGCGTCACGCAGCAAGTGAACAACGCAATGTATACTTTCTCTACTTCTCCTTTTTTACTCTTTACGTACAGTGGTCCGGCAAAATCTATCCCTATTTTAGAGAACAGAAAAGTTTCTCTAACTCTAAATTCGGGTAAAGAAGCTGTGGGTGGATTACTGTAAGACTTACTTCCCATTCTCTTACATACGACACACTTATTAATTTGTTTCTTTACGGCTTGCCTTCCCTTTGGCACCCAATACCTTGAACGTAACTCCGCTAACGATCCTCTAAGCCCACTATGGTGTACCTTAATGTGACAATCCTCAATAATTAATCAAGTAAATGCGTGTTCCTTTGGAAGAATCAATGGTTTGCGGGCGCATTCTTCTAAGTCGGAATTTCCCAGCCTTCCTATGCACCTAAGCATCTTGTTCTCGTCTTCAACTATGTTTAATGACTTTTTGAGTTGATCAAAATTATTTTGTTTTCTTAAATCTACCTGGGCTGATTTAACCCACGCATATTCTGCGCTAATCAATTCTCCTCGACTTAGATGTAAAGTGGCAATTTCCTCCTGTGTCGATACGTTGTTATTCTCCTTTAATTCTTTCCGGCCTTTTAGCTTATTAACGAAACGTGACACTAACGCTGTAATGCGCACAAGGTTTCTTAGCGAACTGTACTTACTTATATTTATGACATGCGAAATATCGCCTGGTGTTGAAGTCTCAACAACCAACGAATTAATATCCCCAACCTTTTTCTCACTATTACTTTCAGTCGTGTCTAAAATTGTCTCTTTTGGGGCCATTTACTGTCATCCTGACTTAACCATGGGGGACCGTTCCACCAAAGCCTTTTGTGTTTTAGGTTGGAACCAAACATTCCTCTTGAACCTAAATCTGCAGGGTTTTCTCTGCTGGGGCAGTACCCCCAATCTCTTTTGTTCATTAATTTCAATATTTCATTCACCCGGTGCCTAACAAATTGTTTCCACTCCCCCCTGTTTTCAATCCAACATAGGGCAGTCTTACTATGTAGCCAATACCTTATATTGCTGAATTCTACATCATGCCCCATAGCTGTTGATACAGTATTCATGAGTTGTGCCAAAATCCTTGCTGACATTAACTCTAACCTTGGTATAGTTTGTAATTTCAACGGTGCTACTCTGCATTTAAGGTAAGCATTGTCGTATACAGCTGATTCAATTAAGTTTGTGGCAGGCAATAGCCCAATGAATATTCCACGCGCAAGAGGCATGAAGGGATTGATGGCATTTTATGCATGATTATGCAACGAATGAAGTTATTATTGGAAAAGCATTGTTGAGTATAAATATAATCATCTCGTGGGAATAGTGTGAGGATGAACTTAAGGCTGTTATTATACTGTATAGCGGTAATGTGAAATACACATTGTTTAATTTTGTATTATAGAAATAACCGAAATGAATCAGCATCGATTGCTGGTGCAAGTTCCTCTTTAAACTGCTTGAACAGGAACTCACGTAGCGCTTTCACATCGTTAAAAATGTCGACGTTTTGACATGTATATGTGTCATTCTGCCTTTTATTACCTTGCCGTGTAACTTTTAACATTCCGGATATTAACGCTTTCTTCCTCGTAATTTTCCATGACTTTGGAACCGAATATCCACCAAATGCACTATTTATCAATCTAACTGTTTGCTCGCCTGCAAAGTGCAACCACAAGCTATTGTGATTAATGCACATGTTCCTTTGGGAATTGCAAAATCACCGCATTTTTCATATGTGTCTTTTGTACTCTGTTGTTCGCATAGTGTCATTGTTTGGTCGAATGATAACATAATAAAATACTTAGCGTCCATTAACGACACCATTCAAAATATGTCGATGCATTAGTTAGTCAAATGCACTGGACCCATGACACTGTTCGCGCTTTCAATTTACATTTGCCTATTGCCTGTCACAAACTTAATTGAATCAGCTGTATGTGCCCTCGTCAGTAACATATACCAAATACACAACCGCGCAATAACCCTTTGTGCTTGCGTCTCCAAACCCATGTAGATCGCATCGGCGGATTACCCGCTTTGGATGTCTATAAACACATCTGCTAATCCTAATTTCCTTGATTGCTATTAAATCCTTAACTATATCCTCCCACGCACGCTTATGGGGTCCCTCTAAAATTGCGTCCCATTCAATATCTCCCTTACAACAATCTTGAAACAGCATTTTCATGCGTATAATAATGGGACCTATCCATCCTAATGGGTCAAATTGACTTGCCAGTAAACTAAGTAGGTTGCGTTTAGTAAGGGTGGTATTTTTAGCCGCCTCTGCGAGCTTTGAAAATTCGAATATGAATTCGTCGCTCTCAACGTCCCATGCAAGACCTAGCACCTTCTCATGTCCGCCACTTAACTTGGATACTGTGCCTAATGTTTGTTTGGCCATAGCTCTCTTCCCAAACTGCGGTTGGCTTTACGTCAGAAGTATGCGGATGATTCGAATCTACTTTTTTATTTTCTGCTATTTCCTCTCTCAATATTTCATCGTTAGTTAGCCATTTCCTTAGCTTAAACCCAGCTTTGCCCATCCTATCTTTGGCTTTTTTATACAACGCATATGCCTTTCGTGTGTCCTCTTCTCCCGAAACTAAATCATCGACATAAAAACTCTCTAAAAGTTTTCGTACAAATTCCGGGTCTTCCTTGTTGTATTTAGAAATGTGATACCTTAAGGTTGCGGTTAGCAAAAACGGAGAAGCGTTTAGGCCAAAAACTACGCGGCAAAATTGATAGGTCACGACCTTACTGTTTGGATCTTTAGGGTTTTCTAGCCACAAAAATCTCAGGAATTCTCGATCGGCTTCATCTACCTCTATATTCAGAAAGGCTTTTTCGATATCGCCAACTAAGGCTGTTCTTTTCTCCCGAAATTTTAACAAAATGTGAAATAACAGAGGGTTGAGCGATGGCCCTTTTAATAAACATTCATTTAGCGATGCGCTTCTTTTGTCAGATTTAGCCGAAGCATCATATACCACACGTAACTTTGTCGTCTTAGCGTCCTTCCTAATTGCTGCTAAATGGGGAATATGATATGCGGCTATTGATTGATTTGCCTCGGAAACCTTTTTCACAACTCCCGCCTTAACTTGATTCGTAATAACCGAATTATACTCTTCTAGTATCTCTGGCTCTTTTCTAAGTTTGCACATTTGTGATTTTAACCGCGCTAAACTAAGTTCGTAATTACTCGGCAGTTCTTCGTGGCCAGTTCGCCACAGGAGTTTGACTGAATAGCGAGTCCCATTAAACGTAATATTTTCAACAAATTCTTCGTGAATCTTGTTAGCTTCAACCACCCCCAGGCTCTCCAAATCCCACATGCGTTTTACGTTTTCGTCTAGTTGTTCTGTCTGTACGTCACACTTAGCAACAAAATTCACACCTACCTCTTGAACGCCATCCACTGGCGGACTAGACTTTATAGGACCACTCGCTACCCAACCTAACTTAGTCTCTAAAGCCACTGGCTCATCTACATTACCTCGTACATATCTGCCTGTCTGAAACCTCCACAAATAATCTGTACCTATCAAAATATCTATTTCTAGTCTTTCTCTTTCTGACAAACGTCCGAAAACCATATATTTGCCAAATGTGGGTAATCATTTCGGGCAATTTCCATGTGTTCATTTTGGATTTGCGAGATTTCTGGCACTACAATTGCCTCCAAACTTAAAATTTCACCTCCCCCCACAGGAGCTAAATCGACATGCACTATATCTCTGAGATTAGATCCTATTGCTTGTTGGCCAAAGGTGTTTATAGCTACCCATTCCCTTCGAAGGGTTTGTAATCCCAGCGACCCAGCAGCACGCGCAGTAATAAAGGACTTATGGCTACCCGTGTCAAATAAAACGCGCACCCTACGCCTACATTTACCTAGAGCATGCCCTTGTGCTGTCTGTAGGACAACTCTTGTGCCTGTTACAACATGAGTATTGACTATTTGGTTCTTACAGTTACTGTCGTCATCTGTGGGGCTGTTTTCTTCTTGTTGGACATCACATAATGCCTTGTGATGATCGCCCTTACATGCACTACACTTGGCTGGATATCTACACTCCCTAGCTAAATGTCCCTTCCTTAAACAATTAAAACATCTACCAAATTTTAATAATAATTTCTTACGTTCCTTAGTGTCTATCTTCATGCAGTCTTCATGGCGATGCCCAGGATTGTTACAAAACGCACAGTTCCACGCTTTACCGGCCAACATTGTGCTCCATCGTTCATTCTTGCGTGGTTGTTGTTCTTCTCTTGCTGGCTCTCGCTGGTACTCCTCTCTTAACTCAGTCTCGTCGCCGAGTCTCTTTAAAAATTGCTCCATTTCCCATTCGTGGTGTTCTTCCCCCCTCGTCATTGTTATCCTCAACGAATCTGGCAATTTCTCTAACAGCGAAGGCACAACAGATTTGGCATACGAACCCTGATCGACTTTCAGGGCTTCTAACGATCTAAATTTGCTCTCTACAAAATCGTACAATCTTCGCAGCTTTGTAACATCTCGTTCGCTGTACAGTGGTTCAATGTTTAAAAGTTCGTTTACATAGGCATGTTGGATCAGGGTTGTTTTCCCATAACGTTTTTTCAAGAGTTCAACCGCCGCGCTGTAGTTTTCTGCCGTCAGAGCAAACCCTTGGATCGTGGAACGCGCAGGTTCTAACAGCAGTCCGCGTAAGTACGAAAACTTGTCTACTTCGCTTAGATTAAAGTTTTCATGTATAGCACTCGAAAACCCATCCCAAAATTCTTGCCATTCATGCACTTTACCCGTGAACTTAGGCACTTCGAGTCTGGGCAATCGTACTTGTTTTGTGACTGGTATGCTACTAGAAACCTTCGGACTAGCCGTTGCGGTGCTGGATGAGTTAGTAGAACTCCTATTCAAAGCGTGTTCAATTTTAAGAATAATTGTCTGTACCTCTGATCTTAGGGCTTCTGCTTCTTCGATCTCCGTCTCTATCTTTGTCGTATCATCCCATTTTTCTTCGCTCACGAGGTTTAGTATCTCTTCATCGAGTTTGTCGAGTGTTCTGAGTTTTGCCACCAATGCGACCTTTCGTTCCTCTAGCGCTATCGTCTCGTCGCCGTTCTGGTTGTCGTACCCGATGATTAGCTCTTTTGCTGTTGTCAGCAGCCTTTTCCCGTGCGCCCTATGGCCGCCACGCACTTGTCGCTTCTTTGTCAGTTCTGTGCTCATCTTAAATCCGGCTCAAATGACCAGGTTTCGCGAACTTTGCCCACAATCGCGTTCAGGGAAGCTTGCACACGCTGGTTCCTAATTCAAGGGACTGTATCTTTCGTATTTTCGTTTATTCACGTTTAATTCTCAATCTTATTACATTCAATTTTCGGTTTACAATCTATTGACAATCTACTCACAATCTGCTCACAATCTCAATCACAATCTCTATCACAATCTCTCGGTCATACAACTTAGCTCTCTATTTATAACAACTGGTGACTCCCTTTTGGCACATACAATTTGCAGTTCCGTTCTCTTTCGCCCGCAAGGGAGCACACGTTGGTCATATTCGGCAAATTTTCTCCCGGTAAAGAGGGCTCAGTTTTCCAGCGGTCTTCGCATAAAAAATTAAAAGCTTTTCGTTTTACGCTCTGCTCTCAATTTTGTGTAAGTTGTCCGCTGACAACAATCACAGCAGGATCATCAGCGAACTGAAACCAGTGAATGGGATTTAAAATGACGACTCGCCCATTTTCGATTTGGTTGGAAGTACACACAACAACATAATGTCTCTCAGGGATCTATTGTGCGTTTCTGATCTTTTAGTTAAATAACCAATTAGCTGTTGTGGACAGCCGATGTTGTATATGATTTTATATACTAATTGCACACGAAGAAAGCGCCTTGTGCTGTTTAATGACAATAAGCCCAGTTTAGTGCGTATTTCTTGCGTGCAGGTTTTGCAATTTGCTGAAAGTATAATACGCATTGCTTGGTTCTCCAGATGTTCCAACTATTGCAACTTCCCTTTTCCGCATTCTGCCCAAACCATACAGCCGTAATCCAATACTGGTAAAATGGTTTGTTTGTAAATCCGTAACAACTTCTTACAGCTAAGAAATGATGATATTCAGTTCAGTAATTTAAGCGTGGGGTACAATCGCGCTGATAAATTTGATACGTGGTTTTTCTATTGTCAAACAGCTATCAATGTCAACACCAAGGTATCTGAAATGATCCGACTGTTTCAATATCTTCCACCCTAATTTAACATGCAAATCACACGCATTAGCCACTGAATGTCTAGATCGTATAACCATCACTTCCGTCTTCCTATGATTGCTTATCAGGGTGTTCTGATCGAGCCAAGAATTAATATGTCTAAGGTCTTCATTGATACATTGTTCGGCTATGCTAATGTCTTTCGAGCTGGCATGAAGTTAAGTGTCATCTGCGTACAGTAAACCTTTACTCTTTTGACAAACATTAAGAATACCATTATTATAAATATTAAACAGTGTTGGGCTGAGAGCAGACCCCTGAGGAACTCCGTGTGTAATATTGCGATGATCTGATTCTGCTCCTCCACTTATGATGAACTGACACCTGCTCAAGAGGTAACTTCTGAACCATTCAAACTCGTTATCCTTAACACTTTGTTGTGTGAGCTTATGTAGTAGGATGTCATGATCTATAACATCAAAAGCTTTACGAGGATCAAGAAAAGAGCAAACAACTTTTTCGCCTTTGTCAATGGCTAATTTCCAAGCATCAACAGCTCTAATAAGTGCTACTGTTGTAGAGGAGTGCTTAAGATAAGCATATTGATTATTGATGCTGGCTGATAAGGTCATCATTTTGTGCAAATGCTTGAAGGTTTGAATTTGCAAAAGATTCCTGGATTTGAGAAATACATGGCAGTACTGATATTGGTCTTTGATTATCATGCTCAGTTTTAGATCTTCCTTTATATAATGGAGTTACCTTTGCTACTTTCCATATTGAAGGAAATTGACCACTCATGTACGATGCATTGAATATATTTGTCACAACTTTACTAATGTAAGGTGCAACAATCTTTAGAACTTTGGCAGCAATATTATCTGCACCGGTGGCTTTAAATGAATCAATCGTTTGCAGGCCGTAAGACACATCTGCTTCGCACAAGGATTGGAATTTAAAAGTACTTGTGGGGCTTTTTATTGGTTGTTCAAATTGGATGTGGTTCAAGTATTCAATGAAGGTCAATTTCCCAGAAGCGTCGGTGCAATGGTCGTAAAATACTCATTTAATGAATTTGCTATGTCTTTTTTGTTTGTCAGGTCTTTGTCATTTACCACTAGCTTATTAATTTCGCTTCGATTACTTTTAGACGGTAGAACGCTACGAAGTATATTCCAGAAAGCACGGGGATTACTACGATTTTCATTAAGCTTATTAGAAAAATAGTTCCTCCTAGCCTTCCTATTAACACTCCTCACTCTGTTCCTAAGGGGTTTGTATTCTTCCCAGTCACTAATTAATCCTGATTTACTGCTTTTTTATGAGTTTGGTCGCAGGCTCTCGTCAATGGAAGTACTTCGCCATTAAGCCAAGGATGCATTTGCTTTCGTATGCATTTGCTTTCGTATGCGTTTCCGTCTTAAAGGGAAATGCTGCTCAATCAATGATTTCATCAATAGTTCCCAAGCAGAAGACATATTGTTGACATAATCAAAAGTCTCAATCACATTCAATGGAGCTTGTTGCAAGCTAACCACAAAGTTATTGACAGAAGTTTCATTCCAGGCCCGAGTTGTTATTATCCAATGTTTATTAGGTCAAGTCGCTTTACCGTGGATAATGCCGAAGATGAGATAATGATCGCTCAGAGCTGTAGTTAGAACTCCTACACCCTTAAAAAGACAAGGTGTCGAGGTGATTAAGATGCCTATTAATGAATAGCTATTGTTTGTTACACAAGTTGGTTTGTTAAAGAGTTGTTCTAAACCATTAACCACGAGAAATTCAAATAGTCTTTCTGTTTGTTTAAGAGATGCATTAAGACAATCACAGTTTAAATCCCCGAGGATAATGGTTTCATAATTGTTTTGTGTAGCATATCTGAGCGTGTCATCCATATAGTCAAAGATTTCTAAAGATTCGTCTGGAGCCCTGTAAACACATCCGAACAAATATTTAGTTATCCCCAAGTCTATTCTACGAGTACACTTTAGACCATTCCATGAGTAAAATGCAACACCTCCTCCCCTACAGTTGTTTAGTTGGTCAAGGCGATGTACGGTATATCCTGCAATGTTGACTTCAAAATCAGATATTGAATCATTTAGCCATGTCTCCATAATAGCAATGCACTGCAGAGAAACATGTTTAAAGTTATCTGTAGTTCATCAATGTGAGGTATAACACTTCTACAGTTGATATGAGTTATCCAGGGTTCCTCGAGACTTGGAGAAAACGCCGAGTTTATTGGTTGAGTTGAATGTGCAGAATTTGGCGTTCTTGTCATATTCGAGTTATCTTGCTCGATTGTTCTCCGTTCTCATCCGCGGTTGACTAGATTAATCCCACTTCTCGTCAGCATGAATATTGCCGGGTTGAATGTTGCCAAAGACTTTACAGTATAGTTAATCCTGAGCTTCAGAAAACATTTTCTTACGTAAGAATTCCTCTTCGCGTACGATAAAACTATAACTGGGCAAGCAGATTTGAAACTTGAGATTGATTTCACTTCGTTGTCGTGCATACATAATTTCGCCAATTCAAGAATACAGATTAACAATACAAACACAACAATATTATTCATTGTGATTTGTTATTGCTAAAATTTGTTATTGTGAAATTCCACAGGAATACGCCAAATTATAAATTTGTCGAAACATATCTAAAATGCTTTATGATCGCAATATTAATGATTACACTTGCTGAACTCAGGAACTGCAGTGATTACAGTGGAGTTTTGACATAACTTGTCACGAGCCGTCGCAATTCACATGTCTTATTTTGTTGTTTTGCGAAATCCCTCCTTGTTACATTTTGTAAAGCGACAGTTCCACTATCTGGGCAAGATTCCACAAACAGATTCGCAGGAATGTTAATTTAAGACCTCATTTTATTTCACAAGAAGCCATCGAATTATAGCACCCCTATGACATGTGTTTAGCTCAACTCTCCAACCATTCTGGCTTTAAATTAAATGTTTTTTTCTTTGAACACAGTCAACATTAAAATGTACGCTTTGGCACTGTTTCTGCATCGCTACCTCGCATATGGGCTAAGGTTCAAGGAAACTTTGATCAAGTGCATTACTTGGACTCATGGTATTTTCGCTTGAGAGTTTGGCATAAACTTCTTCTGCGTTGAATCCCACAGGCTTTAAATATCTTAACAAAATTCTGCTTCCCATTTCCTTCACTTAATTTCGCGATTAGGTTCCTCCAAAGGATGTTTGTGAACCCTAATCAAGAAAACAGCGAACGACCTTTGACTTCCCATTTGAACCACACAAAACAGCTGGGACTGTATGAAGTATCACTTTCCCAATTTCATCAGTTCCAACTGAACTAGCTGTCACATTTGTTGGAGTATTCTTTGATGCATCATCCTGCCTTGTTTGTTGATTTTATCTATGGCCCCCTTCCAAGCACAGAAAACATAAACCTTTGGTACTTATTTTCCTAAATCTTTCTCCCACCGTCAATGACAAGAAACCAATACATGACCACACATTGGGATCTTTTCTACAAAATGCACACTCCTTTTCTGTAGATTGAGCAGAAGAACACAACGCTGATGTTGAAAACCTTTTAAACATTGATGGCTTTTGACCGCTTTCCTTGAAGGGAGTATTCTTTGGGAGTTTAGGCCCTAGTGTTGTGGTTTGTACGGATTCTTTTGCCCTTATGACCTGCTCCAAGAATGAGAATAATGTTTTGATTGGTACAAAATCCTCTTTTTAGTCTCCAATTTCAAGCTCCCATTTTTCCACAACTTTCTTAGGTAACTTGTCAACAATTAGTGGAACCAAAACATGACTTTTTTAGTAATTTACATTTTATGTGTGTGCTTTGTTATGAACTATGTATCAGATTAACAAGGAGGGCATTGTAGGAAGGCATTTGTGTTTACTTTCTCAACTGAAATGTTAATATCAAGTATTCTGTAGACCCAAAACGAAAGATATTGATAACTGGTAGCGTGCCTTCTGAAAATTTGGCAACAAAAAGTCATGAAATTTCGAAAGCTAAGTATCACATCCTCGTAAGACCAGATATCCAGCCAAGTACTTCACATGAACAAGCAGCAAGCTTCGAAAATGTGTCGGTGGTTGGTGTGTCTAGTACTGAAGAACTCATAACAGAATTAAAATATATCCAAACCTGGAAAGTAGAAGAGAAGCAAGATAAGGAGATCAGCATAAAACTTTTTGAAGAACCTTACAGCATTCCAAAATACACCGTGCTTGTTGATTCTGATTTGGAATTTATTGTTTTTGTATACCAGTGGCCAATTCCTGAGGACCATAAAATATACAAGACCACAAACTGTTCTGTAAGAAACTGTTGTGTGAAAGAATTGTTGAAGGAACTTGAGAGCTGTAACATGTGTTTGGGACTACCAGATACTGATGAAGTCAAGGATGCTGTTGTTGACCCTACAACTACTCAAGAATATATACCTGGAGCCATTATACGACACTCTGTGCCCAAAGAATCAACAAGTGAGGAGCCCAATTTTGAACTTTTGTGTCATATCGATCTATTGATTGTTACATGATAAAGGAAGCAACACTTGACCAGAAAAACTCTTGTCAACCATGTACACCTGCTTTTAATGCTATCAACAGGGCTGTTAGGCGAAAGTCGAAAGCTTCAGCTGAACCAGCCAAACCTAAAGCATCGCTTGCTGCATGTGGAGCTGAGAAAGTAAGAGCAACTGTTTAAGCTACCACAACACTGGGACAATATGAGATGTCTACAGAGTTGGAAGTAATCCAAGATGCCACCGCAAGGCGAAGGTACTTGGAGAATCGCGATGGCGTCTGCAGGAATATGGATGGGAAACTGTATCTGCATAATATGGTAGAAAAAATCCATGTTTTGACAAGCAATTGCCGACACAGCCATTACGACTACTCCACATATGCTGCCACATGTCTGCAGTGGGTAAAATTTGGCACAGCTCTGCTCACAGCGGTGCGATCCGCTCTTAGGGCATAAGGGTAGCGTCTCCGCACAAATATATTTATTTTCTTTTAGATGCCTTTGGAATTGCAAACAAATTGTTCTGGGCTCACTATCCAGTGGAAAGCGCTATCCTAAACACTGGCATGTTAATTGTTCTATACCGCACGCACATTTTAAACCAGAAGAGCGTGGCATGGCCACTCGGTTACCCGCCTAGCCCCAAAAATATAGGTATCACTTACCTCTGTTTGACACCATACAGGCGAATTCTTTTGCGTTAAATTAACGTTACATTATCACAAAACTCGTAACTTAAGATGTGAAACCAATACAATGAAATGAAAAACTTCACACTTCCCAAAACGACTATAAATCAAGTGTTAATTATCATATTCACGTTCACTTGAATATATTTGAATATTTCATAATGGTGCGTCGCTTTGATTTTTCCCGCGAACAATTATCACTGGAAACTTCGTGTAATCACAGCTATTTTACTTCTATTCACTTCTATGCTTTGGGTCAGCAGATATGAATATTCAATAAACAAACTTCATGTAATACAGAATATAATGGAGGCGGGATTCCTTTATTTAGCCACCAGTAATATGGAGAAGACAACAAATATATGAGATAAAGGACAGTAAAAGTGGGTTTCATACCAGTAAATATACTTTATACATTCCTAGTGATGATAATGTAAATTCATATATTTAAGAGTGTGAATTTTTACCTCCTGAATGTATTCATGGTCTATAATAACCTATCATACATCTAACATACCAATCCACATATCCACAACTAATATAAGGAATGGCGCTGAGATTTTGCCTTGAACAGTCTATAACCGATATTTCTTGGCGTTCCGAACACTCGTCTTCCGCCCATGGAAATCTCAACAACAGTTGAAATAGGTAAAATGGAAAAGGCGCCTGTGTCACAAAGTTCAGCTTTGAAAATTGTGTCAGCTCACTTGTTACTTTTTTAATTATATAGGCGCGAACAATTCCCACTTGTTACTCATAACAAACAGACGCTTGACATACAAAGATGTCTTGGAGCGATATTATCACGAACTGGTTTGCGGCAAATCAGAAAGATATCATGGATCATCTGGTACATGCAAAAGTAATACCGCCAACAATTATCGACAATCAAATGCTTCATTCAATTTTATTAATGCAAATCATGCCAGAAACGTTGACAGAATTAACTGTTCCTCCAGCACCTCAAGCAATGAGTAATTTCTCTCATCATGCAAATGCTAAAGAAGCGATGTTGTGGGGTCTACAAAAGAAGATCATTGATGGGATAAAATCCTTAGAAAAACAAATGGGTGTGAACTTAGAACATTATCATAAATTAAACATTGACAATTGAACATTTCATATTTTGTATTTAACATTCATGTATAATACACTCATGTAATAATCTTCTTAAGGATCTGTTCAATTAACTAGTTTTAAAAACCATAAGGTAATGTTTTATAATTGCCCACAATCACATGTTTGTTGTACACAATGCGACAGTCTTTCTTCACACGCTTGGTCTTAATGGTACGCTCATTCGGATTCCGTACAATTTTTAATGGAATGTCTATGGCCACTTTATTGCTTATCTGTATTACCTCAAAATTTATCTTTTGCCTTGTGGTGCTATCCAGCGTAATTCTGCATATCTTTGTCTTGACCTTGTTTGTATTGATACAATAACAATAATTTTATAGGCCGCCCGAAATGAACGTTGTTATATGAGTTTCTTTTAATTTGTCGGTCGATTCACCCAGGTATGTATGGGCCCAATGGAGGTTCACCTGCATCGAGTTTGTTCACGAATATCACCAAATCTGTGTTGTAATACAAGGCTCGTTCTTGTAACATGTCCAACAGATCGTACAATTTGAGACGCGCATAAGCAGTCAAAAGGCGGCGATGACAACCTTGGTTTTAGAGCTTGGGGTAATCGCACTTGGCACAAATCGCCCATCACAAACTTTGATCTCGTCCGAACTCAAGTAATTGTAATACACTTGCGGATCCTTGATCAATTCTGTTTTGGTCATGTTTTGTTCCTTGCACGAATTTGCCTGGAGCAAGAAACTTTATAAGTTCATGTCACTCTATCCTTTTTACAAAATCTTTTGCACTACTCATCCCAAACATCAACTTTGCCAGCGCACGCAAGCCAGGGTTGTACTCGATTTTACCAGGATCCAACTGAAACCTTGATGTTCCAAGTACTCCGCGACGTATCTCAGTTTCTGTTCTTCCGTCACACACTCTTTGGGATACCCACTTGCCTCTTGTTTGATCTTTAGGAACGTGTAGATGTAGTTCTTGAATAATTTGTCTGAGGTATCTCTTAAAATTACTTCAACATGAATGCTCTACAACATGCACATTTTTGCTCAACGATTTACTCTTAATGGATAATGATACCCTTAAGAAATAAATTCTAAAAATGATACATAAAAAAACCAAACAGGCTTATGTTTATTTCCCTTGTTGGAATGTTTAAGGAAGTTTTTCTTAGTTCTCCCAAAAGGTAAGGCTGTCATTGGACAATGACGTATGTAGACTTAGAGTCAAATACATGATTCTTCTGTGATACCTATGGCGTTCCGTTCCGGTCAAAACTGCTTAAGAGTACAAATGAAATATGAAACACTATGGCAGTAAGTTATAGCTCGTTAAGTATATTCGAAGCACACAAAATAATGTCGTATTCACAAAATAATCTAACGAAACGTCCCCTGATACAAATGAAATCCGCAAAAACGTTTCCACGCGTTAGAGCGCGCGCGCGCGCTCTATGTACCCCAATTATGTACCGTTCCGTTGCACAAAATAAATTCCGTCGCCTAGCAACCGTACCGTCACACAAAATTAATTCGAACTTAACACGTGAACACAAAAAACACAGAAGTGGACTGGGGTTGATCATAAAAGGAAAATTACAAAATGGCGGCAATAAGGAGTCAATTGGATGAGTTTCAAATTGACGAGTTTTTCAGAGCATTACTAACTTTATTGCAATCATCTTTGAGTGAGAACCTGTCATTTGATTCGGCAGAGTTCTTGGCCCGTCGTCTTGATGCTTATGAAAGAAATCTAAATGTTTTGAATTCACGCCTTCGAGAAACGTACCCCGAGGAAGAACAGTTGTTAAGTGACTTGGGCCGGCTGATTAGAATTATTTATCAACAAAGAGAATTTTGCGAAGCTTTATCTTACCAAAATTTCTTTCTGGAGGAGCAACAAGGCACGCAATCAGTTGTTAGAGTAAGTAGATCTGGAATAGGTAGACCAACAGTTGAACTATCGCAAGCATTATTAGAAGTTCTTCACGATAACGTTGGATTTTCGTGGTCTCAAATTGCTCGTAGTCTTGGAATATCTGAAAGAACAATTCGACGCCGAAGGAATTCATTCGCAATGCCAAACAACCGGTCGTTTAGTGACATTCTTGACGATGATCTTGATAACATTGTGCGTGAAGTTTTACGTATAACGCCTAGAATTGGCTATAGGCTCGTCCAAGGTGCATTGCGTAATCGTGGTTTGAATGTACAAAGACGTCGAATCCTAGATAGTCTACGAAGGGTTGATCCAGTTATGGTCACATTGAGAGCATCCAGAGCAATTATACGACGCCGTTATTCTGTTCCATGTCCAAATGCATTATGGTGAGTGTGAAATAATCAACATTAATTTGATTCACCTTATAATTTTGAATCACCTGATAATTTTGAGTTACAAGCAACTAAGAAATGCTAATTGATAATTTTTCCACTGATATTACTATAGGCATTTAGATGGTAATCATAAACTGATTCAACCATATCGCTTTGTAATTCACGGAGGAATAGATGGCTTCTCCAGGATGATAGTATTTTTGAAGGTAGCTACTAACAATGAAGCACTAACTGTTTTTACAAGGCTTTCGAGAAGCTGTAAATAAATTTAACCTGCCTTCACGAGTACGAACTGATTTGGGTTTGGAAAATATAGAGGTTGCTCGCTTTATGCTCGAAACACGTGGTCTGAATCGTGGAAGCATCATAACTGGAACTTCTGTGCACAATCAACGCATAGAAAGGCTTTGGCGAGAAGTGAACAGTATTGTATGTTGTAGGTTCGTGAATATATTTTCTTGTCTTGAGTCACTAGTGCTGGATTCAACCAACGAGTTACACTTGTTTGTGTTACATTATGTGTACACTCCCCTTATTAACGAAGCACTTTGTGAACTTACTGAGGCATGGAACAATCATCCTTTGAGTAGTGAAAGGAACCTGAGCCCTCGACAGCTATGGGTGCAAGGTATGATTTCTGAAAGAAACACCAACTATAGTGCTGTGTCTAGTGTTCACAGTGGTCAACATATTGACTGGAATGAGTATGGCATTGATGAAGATGGTCCATCGGCTACATTGCAGTCTGATTACAGTGTGACTGTTCCGCAATCGCAAATTAACATAAGAGATGAGCATTTTGGTCAAATGGAACAATTAGCAAACCAAATTCATGATTTGGATGATACAGATGGCATTGTTGCCTTTCTTGTCATTCTTAACTACTTACAACAACTTGACTATCTTTAGCAGGCATAAATGTAGTATATTACTTGCAGTTTTTGATGCACATGAACACTATTAACACAACATCAATTGACAATAAAAAAAAATATGGCAGATGTACATTTTACCAGAATGCACTGCAGTCAGAAATCGTTTAAAAAGCATTTTGAAGTTTTTTGAAGGACAGATATAAGAAAGGAGGTTATTTTCTTTGTTGTGTTAAAGTTTCATATCATTAGGTGATTTTCTTCGCATCGTTTGTTAGTCATTTATGCTTGATTCTTGCTATGTATTGTGGTAAAATGTACATGCTGCCATCTTTTTAGTTATGGTCAATTACGTAAGATAATCAGTAAAAGAGTTTAAGCAGCTATAACATGGAATAAATTAGTTGACATTTTTCCACTCAATTTTAACAGACTCTGTCTGTTTTAGTGAACCAGTCACAACTTATCAGTGTAAAATCTGGTCTTACTCAGAAAATATCCAATTGCCAACTGTTATTTTATGCTATATGCTGGAATTTTTTGTTAATATGAACAGAACGTTTGAGTTGAAAACACAACTACTTCATGGAACTTACGATATAAATCGATATAAATTACACAATGCCAAATCCTTCCTCTTGGGTATCTATCGCTGTATCCATGTTCTTTTTAAAATCTTCAAAACTTGTAACAGCTCCAGGCAATTCCAATTCCATTGGGCAGGTGTTTGAGTTAGGAAAGACAGAAGAGTTTTGTAGTACTGTTATGATGGATTGCAGAAACCCATTGGTGGGACTGCATCAGCACCGGTTGCAAACATTAAAAGGCTATTTACCCGTGTAGCTAAATAAAAAACAAGCAGTAAATTTCTTATTAACTTGCAGCATATGTAATATCAGAGGGTGGCATGTTTTTGGGTATTTCAACAGTAAATTCAAAATATAAAAAATTAACAATGTCAATGAACTTTTTTAAATGCCATGAATCCTAATTATGGCTGCAATTTACCTGGTAATTCCACATAACGGATAAAATGTTGCTTTACTTCATCATTCACATCTTCATACTCAACAAGGGAGAGAAACTCTTCTGCACTTAGTGGCTTCTTGGTACCAGCAAGAAAAAGTGGCTCAATTTCCTTTGGATGTTTCTTAATTATGTCGACCAATGGTCCCATACCACACACAAACTGGTCAAGCTCTGCTTTCCTTGAGAGTATAATTCCATGAAGGCAGAGCGAAGTCATGGCCTGAAAACGGTTTTCTAGGCTCAGAGCATGTGGAAATCCAGTTTCCACCAACAATTGCTGTACATCACCAGCAACTCCTTTCACATCGTCCTCTTTGCAAATGCTGTCTATCTATCTCAGAAGAAAATTAGTGTAAGAAATCATCAGGCCATCCAAACACGGAAACCATTAAGTTGTGTAAAGAAGAAAATTAAATAGTAAGAAATGAGAAACAGGGGACAAAGCTAAGGAACAAAATTAATAAACCGTAGTTAAGGGTGAAGTTTCAATTAATCTAGACTGGCTGTACACACCTTACTTAAAGCCATCACATGATCAAAATCAACAACATCATCTTGTGAAAGGTACTCTGTTAGGTCATCAGGGGTTGGGTTTTGAAAATATGAATACACAGACATTGGGAAATGGGGAAACCCTGGCCCCCCTTGCAATATGGAAGAAGCCACCATTCGACCAGCAACTTTGAAGAGGTTGGCACGGAGTGCATCAGTGTTATGCATTGGCAAAAAGCGATCATTTCTGCCCTCAAAGAGGCGAGGTGTTGCTGAAGGTGACAACAATGAACGTAGAGCAACGGTAAAGAATTCCCTCTTTGGCCCTCCACCATCAATAGCTGGCTCTCCTTCAAAAGTAACTTTTAAAGGTTTTGTGAAATCAAACCTTCTTTGCTTGAAGAAAGCTATGCAATCAGAGAAAATGGTTTCTCTACTCACAGTTAACCTTGATGGAGCAACAGGTGCTGGCTTAAATCTCTTTAGAATGTCTTGGAGGGATGCTGCATCATTCAGGCAATTAGGAGCATCATTACAGCCATTAGGAGTAACATCTATTAATAAATATATCAGAAATAAGAATGCACTGTGCAATTAGTGATTATTCTAATGCCAAACGACAACTAATCTAAAATATGCAATTGTAATGCCTCAAAAAATCAAAAACACTTAATACATACATGTTGCTTGTGCAGGATTACTTATAATGAAGTCTATTGCAGCATCAATTGTTACAGATTGTTCTGATGCTTCTTTCAGAACATCAGCAGGACAGTCAGGGAACATATCTCTTAATTGTTGGACTTCTAAATCACACAGAGTCCATGCATTTAGATTCATTGTTTGCTGACTTTCCATTGGAGCAAACTGAGACTGATTGGTTACACTTTCAGTGGCTTGATTGGTTACACTGCTGGTGGATGGATTGGTTACATTGCTGGTGGATGGATTGGTTACTGCTGGTGGATGGATTGGTTACACTGCTGGTGGATGGTTCGTCACTTGAAGCAAATGTTCTTATGTCATTAGTTCGCTCTGTTGTCATGACAATATCTTCCTATATTAATTATATCATTAATTATGATTATGTGCTATAAATTTATTGATAGAAATTCTTTAGTACTTTCTATGTTGATATAAAATGCAATAATGATGATTTCAAAACTATTTAACTATAGTTTACCTCATCATCTATATCAAATAAATGGCGAATGTAGACTGGGCCATTGCCAGCAATGTGTCTAATTATTCTGGCATTTGCCTCCTGCCCTTCTGCAAGTTTAACAGTAGTTATCTTGTTTCCCACAGATTTAACAAATTCAAAGCTAAAAAAAAGAAGTTGATTAATATATTAATATATACTGTAGTTGATATATATATGGTATGTATATATATGGTATGTATATATATGGTATGTATATATATGGTATGTATATATATGGTATGTATATATATGGTATATATGGTATATATGGTATATATGGTATATATGGTATATATGGTATATATGGTATATATGGTATATATGGTATATATGGTATATATGGTATATATGGTATATATGGTATATATGGTATATATGGTATATATGGTATATATGGTATATATGGTATATATGGTATATGGTATATATGGTATATATGGTATATATGGTATATATGGTATATATGGTATATATGGTATATATGGTATATATGGTATATATGGTATATATGGTATATATGGTATATATGGTATATATGGTATATATGGTATATGGTATATATGGTATATATGGTATATATGGTATATATGGTATATATGGTATATATGGTATATATGGTATATATGGTATATATATATATATATATATAAACTCTGTATACTTACTCTGTTGTTTCAGATAGATGGCTTTTAAAAAGATTGAGGAGTTCCGATCGCAATTGCTGTTCAGACCAAGACTTGTCTAATGACCATGCGTCAATGAATAAGTTCCTGTTTATCAAATCTTGTTTAATATGCCGTCTGGGAAGCTCTTGCCAACGTGGCGATGGCAACAAACAGACATCTTTAATAATAATATCTGCCTTAGATTTACTTTTACTGGCTTTCGCTGCTGTAGTGTACGGCACAAAACGTCCATTGCCTGATCTTGGTAAAGGTCTTGCTGAACTTCTGTTTTGACCACGAGGAAGTCGGAATCTCTCTGAGAGTTCTTCGTTAGCAGTATTAACATTCCTGTTTTCACTGTTCCTCGAACTACCCCGTGTTTCGGCACTTGCAGCAGGCAAATTTTGTAACGAAGAAACAACCGATCTAACAAGCTGAGTTAAATCATTATTTACTTGATTACTCAAAAAATTCGAATTCGAATTGAAATTTTGCGTGTAATAACGCAAAATATATTTGACAAATTTGGTTGATTTTTACACCATTGTTAAGTTCATTTATTTCAATTTCAAATGACACATTGTACGTGTAATTTAGTTGAAAAATGAAGAAGTACTAGTTCGACAAAAAGGTTCATAAAAATCACCATTTTCCGCCAATGGGAACTGGACGTTTATTTTATTGAAAATTAGTCCGAAAGGGCTTTAAGGTGGCTCCCTACAGTTTTAGGAATATTGAAAACGAATGATTTAGATCATTTAGAAATTTCTTGCTAAACGAAACGAAATTTTCCAGATATATTAACGAACATTCCAACAGTTGAAAATTGTCTTTAAGTATCACGTCATTACCGTTGTTATAGTAACAATGGCGATTCAATATGGCCATCATTTTACCCATTCACGCATTTTACTTGAAAACAAATTCATTCGGTTACCCCAATTTTTTATTTTATAAAAAGTTTTCTTACAAAAAATTGGGAAATTTGAGCAAGTTTCAAAAAAGCCAAAAAATTTCTATAATGAAAAATCACGTTTTTTAATTTTTAATTTTGGCTCAATAGAATTTTTTTTAACTGGTTAAAATTTTCCATTTTTTTGTAAGAAAACTTTTCATAAAATAAAAAATTGGGGTAACCGGATTTGTTTTCGAGTAAAATGCGTGAATAGAAAAAATGTCGGCCATTTTGAATCGCCATTGTTGCCATAACAACGGTAATGACGTCATGCTTATGGGCAATTTCTGACTGTTAGAATGTTGGTTAATATATCTGGGAAATTTGTTTTTTTTAGCACGAAATCTCGTGCTAAAATTTTAAATAATAACCACAAGTTTTCAATATTTTAAAAAATTGTAGGGAACCACCTTAAAACCTAATTATTACTGAAAACTAAAACACAAATTTATCACAAAAATTCTGGTTATTCAATGTTCAACGATAGAAGTTTAAAGAACACAATGCCTCCATTAAGCATGGAACAACAAACATTTATTGTAAAAACATTTTATGATACATAACTAAATTTTGCTACATAACAATTTGTCGATTTAATTAAATTTGCATTTTGTTTTGTCTGGAGGTCTCATTTCGAATTCCCATTGGTGGAAAAATTTGATTTTGAGCAACAATTTTTAAAAGAACGGTATAATCGCAAACTAAATAAGCTAATCTTTGTTGCCATTTAAAAATTATATTGTTTACTTTACAGGGTGTATCAAAAAAATGTCCCAAATGTAAAATTTCCGTTTTCCAGGATGTTTTGCAGAATTTGGCAAATTTTTGTGCTCCTAGAGATAGTTAAGACTTATCTGGTATACCTAGGCCAAGTTTGGTTTTTCATTAACAAAATTATGTTACCGGGGGGGTGGTTCCTTTCCACTGATATTGAGAGGGCTTGCGCGCGAAAATGTGAAGTTGAAATTGAGATATTATTTAGCTGTCTAAAAGTTGGAAAGCTTTTTGATAAACTGTCGAAGTTTCAGGAAAAATAATGCAAACTGGGAGCAACGCACGACCCCTAAAAGTGACAAATATTTCATTGCGCGCAGTGGAATAAATGCATGGTTGATTTTAGCGTGACCAATCTCATGCAAGGCTGGGCAAATGAATAAATTAAAGCGAGAAACTGAACAAGAAGACGAAGCAATTTAATAACAAGATTTTTATTCTTGATGTTAATCCTCAACATTTCCACCATTTCTTTCTAAGCAAACTGCAGCTCGTCTGAGCATGGTAAACACTGAACGGCGAACCACATTTGTCTGTCCTGCCTCAAATTATCCATTTCGTTCGAAATTCTTTCTTGCAAATCGCCTATGCTACCACCGGCAAATCTAGGTGAATGGACAGACAAATGGTTCGCTGTTCAGTGTTTAGTATGCTCAGACAAGCAGCAGTTTGTGTTTAGTATGCTCAGACAAGCAGCAGTTTGCTTAGAAGAAAATGGTGGACATGCTGAGAATTAACATCACGAATAAATCGCTTTGTTTTGTGTTCAGTTTCTCGCTTTAATTTATTCATTTCCCCAGCCTTACATGAGATTGGTCACGCTAAAATCAACGATGCATTTAATCCACTGCGCGCAACGAAATATTTGTCACTTTTAGGGGTCGCGCGTTGCTCCCAGTTTGCATTATTTTTCCTGAAACTTTGGCAGTTTATTAAAAAGCTTTCCTACTTTTAGACAGCTAAATAATATCTCAATTTCAGCTTCACATTTTCGAGCGCAAGCCCTCTCAATATCAGTGAAAAGGAACCACCCCCCCGGTAACACAATTTTTTTAATGAGAAACCAAACTTGGCCTAGGTATACCAGATAAGTTTATCCTGGAAAACGGAAATTTTACATTTGGGACATTTTTTCTTATACACCCTGTAGTATTTTATACACAGCAGCCTGTCAAAGTTGGATTCGAATTTTTTTTATACACACTGTATGTCATATGCCAAATTCGTCATACGTGTACCATCACAACTGCTCGTCCAAATGGTTCAGGAACTTCCCCATACAACATGGTAATGTATCCCCCCCATATGTGTGGTAATGTATGTGGCGTGATAATGGCTATTTTATCTGTGGTTACCCAAAAGGCACCTAAGCTATGGCGAAATGTAATACTTTTACAGAGGAATGGCCTTCCTTCCAGGTTACATCCTGCTGTTCCTGAAGTTGACCAGCTATTACAAGATTCCAGTTTTCATCCTGCTGTTCCTGAAGTTGACCAGTTACTAGAAGATTCCAATTTACATCCAGCTGTTGCTGAAGTTGACCAACATTTAGAAGATTCCAAAAAAACATCCTGCTGTTCTTGACGTTGACCAGCATTTGGAAGAGTCCAGTTCACATCCGCCTCTTCCTGGAGTTGTCCTGGAAATAGGAGAGTCTGGTAATCATTCGGCTTTTCCTGAAGATCCAGAAGACAAATGCCCAAACGATAAAGAAATTAAGAACAAAGGCAAAAAAATATTCCAACTTTACAGTGGGGGAAAGGTTCTCTAGCTTAAAGGAACTGGAAGAGGCAATACTGCAGTACGAATCTCAGCACTACTGTCAGCTCAGGAAGAGAGAAGCTAGAACAATACACCTTTTCCAGGTCGAATTCAGAAATATCGAGATGATTTTCAGAGTATCCAACTTAAAGTAATAAACTCTAAGTGAATTTCAGATAATGCAGTTGTAATTCAGAAAACGTTAAATGAAGTTCAAATAGTTACAATCAATTTCAGATAAAATCATATGAATTTCAGACAGTTCGAATCAATTTCATGCAGTTGCAAATTCAATTCAGAAAAACACACATGAATTTCAAACAAAGCTTTTTTTAATAACTTTAGGTTACGAAAATACTGGTAATAACATCAAAAAATGCAAAAACAGCCACAAGTTCCTCTGCATGTAGTTATGAACTTATGTTCCTACATTTACGTCTTCCATGTTGAGAACACTTTGAAAAAATCCATGAGCATGCTTGTCATGCTCGCATAATGTAAATTTCCCGGGGAAATTTGAGCCATGGCATCATTGATAATTCCTTCAACGTATGTCAATGGCTGTTCTACCACACCAGGGGGTTGAACAGTGGCGGATCTAGGGTTAGGCAGAATAAATTAAAAGGCCTAATTTTAAATTCAAAATACCTCAATACGAACGCTATTGGTCACCGATTTCTAAAGAATATTTTTAAATAAAAATCTACCAATGCAATTACGATTTTAAGCTGTAGTAATTTATTCTGCCTAACCCTGAATTCTCCACTGGCCGGTTGAATTGGAGGAACTCTCATGTGCTGCTTTACACAAGCTTTCATTTTGCTTCAGATTGTCTCCACAGGGTTAAGCATCAGAGAATACGGTTCTAAACAACATACATTTAAGCCTGGATGCTGAGTAATGCATTCTTCGAACTTGGAGTGACATGGAGCATTATTACAAACAATAACGACTGAGTCAACTTGTATTCCGGCTGGTAGCCTTTCAAGCATTTCCAGAAGCCATGCCTTTGCTGCGTCAGATTTAAATGCCCCCCTTCGTCTCGTGTTGTAAATCATCTGATATGATGATATTGCACATATAACATGTACATTTGGTCCCTTGGAAGTTGGGAGTTTAATAACTGCTCGTTCACCTACTAGAGCTCGGCCTTGTGATCTTCGGCAAAATAGATTGACATTTGTAACATCCATCCAAATGATCATTTTGCCCTCTTGCATTAATTCACTTATTATTTCGACGTACTGTCGTCGCAACGTTTTGTTAACATCTGTGTTCATGGTTGCTGGCACGGCATATACTTTCTTTATCGTTATAATCCTCCGTTCAAAGTAGTTACCAATAGTTGATTTGGAAACGCAGATCCCCAATTCTTGTGCTACCCTATCTGACAACTGTTGTAATGTGAGGCTAGGATCACTTTCAACTAGGGCAACAACGCGGTCAATCTGGGCATGGGTTAGCTTCTTCCGCCTCTGGACTTCGCATTTTCAGCATCATTCGAATCCATGTATACGCCGTTTTGTAGTTAACACCAAGCTGGGCAGCAAGATCACTCCAATTCCCGCCATTATTGGCCAGTCTTACAATCCTTGCTCTATTGGCTGGTGCAATTCGCGAATATGGACCACACGGCATTATTTCTCAACACAGGGCACAAATTGTGTTGGTTGTGATGCCTTTATGCATTGGCAGCACACATTTTAGTACACTTTGTGAAAGTCCAACATCTCTTGGGAGATTTCTTATTTCAGAATATCTGCACATTGCTCTATATGTCTGATTATCATTTGCTAATGTCTGAAATCCCTTTGGACATTTTTGATTATCAATTCAAAACATCTGAAATTTGCATGGGCATTTTCTGATTGTCATTTAGAAATATCTGAAATACCATGGCAACTCTGATTAACACTTACGGCTATCTGAAAATCATTTGGATATTTCTGAATTTGAGCTGTTAAAAGAGTGCCAAAAATGGTCGAAATAGCCAACAAGAGCTTAAGAGCCCTTAAGATCTCCTGCAAATTTGGTGGAAAATCTTCGAGACAGGGTGAAAACATAAAAAAATTGTCTAGTTCCTTTTGTCAGTGCTGCCCGTTCGAAACTTATCTGACACTTTCTTTGGATGGACAAGTTTTAGAGGTTACCAAGGCTCATGACGAACAAAATCATCAGACCTTGCATGAATTATACAATCACTTTCCCCAACAACGACGTCTTGTTGGAGAGGGTAAAGAAGAAATAAAAGAGGCAATACGTCTAAAAGCAAATAAAAAACTTATACAGCAAAAGATTGAACTATCTATTAACTGGCCGTCCTGTTACGATGAAAGACATTCAAAACACACAAGCCCAGATCAGAAAGGAACATAATAGCAGTGAACTAGAGACTGTTCTCACCTTTTTGAAAAAAGATCGTAATTCCACAGTTCAGGTTACAGTAGACACAAAGAACGAATTTAAGTGCTTATTTTACCAGGATGAAAAGATAAGGGTCGTTTTTGCAATGTTCCCAGATTTGTTAATGGTTGATGCGACTTACAAGTTACTCGATTTGAAAATGCCGATATATATTTTCCTGGCAGTGGATAGTCACAGTTTAAGTTAAATTGTTGGACTGTTTATAGTTGCTGAATCAGAAATAACAATTGAATCTGCTGTAGGATGCTTTAAGAAGCATAATTCCGCATGGCAGAAAACAACAGTGGTGATATCGGATAAAGATTCCACTGAGAGAAATGTTTTCAGCAAATGTTTCCCTGGAGTAGACCTTAAATTTGTCTATTTCACACATTAAGAACATTCAAGAGAGAAATCACTATAGATAAGATGGGTGAAAGAAATAGATATCTAGAAGTGTTGACAAATAACCTATTCTTGTTCAGCTGAAGAATACCAGATTAATTTAGATTTGCTAAAATCAACAAAAATTGATTCTGTTGTAATTATGTCACACCATACGCCTTTAAGCATATACCAAGCAATATTTTCTGACATGGTCAAAATAAAAGAAAAACTGTCAGACAACAACTTTTTTATTACAAAACATGATCAAACACATGTGACTGCTTCACCATTCACCATGGGCCAGCTCTGCCAGTCAAACCTGAAGTTGACATTTACATTGATTTGCCTCACAGCATGTCTTTCATTTGTATGCCCCAACATGTTCCCTGTGTTTAAAGGAGATATGTCACTATCTGCGCATCTTTTCTGCGCATAAGTTTGATTTTTTCGGAAATCGTCGGAAATATCTCGGTTGAGTTGTCGGCCATTGTCATTTTCGTCAAGGAGTGATGATTAAATATGTCGTCACCTGCGGATGTTACGATTAGTCACACTACGGTAAGAAAAATATGAATATCTTTGCATTTTTTATTACTTTTGTAAAGATTCGTTCAAGCATACTGACCGCTATATTTGTGTTATAATAGGTCGAACATTGTAACTGTAAGAGTTCTTGCTGCACCAAACGGAAAGAAAACAGTAGCCGCGGTTGTCCATGCAAGGGCCGAAATGAAATGTGTTCCTTGAACTGCCGATGTGGTACTAGTTCGAAACCTTGTAAAAACAAGGTATATAAATATTTTATTCATCACAGCGAGAGTTGTCCTATTACTTTCAGCGTTTGGTGATGCAATTATGAAATGTTGAATTAATCCGATATTTCTTCAGGAAACAGGAGAACAGTGCTTGCTAAACACACTTGCGCCTCGTCCGACTCGCCGTGGTAAACAGAAAAAGCCTGGCTTACGCACAAGCCAGTAGAATCCGAGGAAGCAATCAGAGAAAAGGAAGATAAAGATGTAAAGGTATTCTGCTGTCGTACTTTTGCTATTGTATGGATATTAATATCAGTTTATCATCCTCTAAGTTATCTGTTTACAAATGGCACATTTGTTATTCACAGTAATGCTTGTTGGCCCAGAATGGCTAGAGCTAATGCAAAGGAATTTTACTTTGTGGCTAACTCTTATATCATAATATGTGCATGGGAAAAGCACTTCTAATAAATGTATAGTTATGGCATGTTTTTAATTTATATATAGGCCTTTATCGCTACATTAGATGAGGCTATGGTTAGAAAATTAGCTGTTCGGAGCCTGAGAAGAGGCATTGGGAGCATGGATTATATCCACTCTCTCTTGATAATGGAAGACTACCTTGACAGTGAGGAGGAAGATGGAACAGGAGAATTTGGAGAACAGTTAGGAGACCTTTCCAACACAACTGTCAATGAAAGAGCACAAGCAGCTGAACCTGAACCTGATGAACCCATGGAAGGAACAGTGCCTGACTGGTGTGTATGTCATCGTTGTAGACCAATGCCACAGGAAGTGGAAAACAAATGCTGTAGACAAAAGAAATGTATAACATATTCATCAAGGTTTGCTAAATTATGTATGGATCCTGATGTTTTAGAATTATGCATCAGGAACACTAGTGATATACGAAATGACCAAGAGGACAACTCAACTAGAGCATTTCGCAAGGCAGCATACCGGCAGTTTATTTTGGCTCGGTATGGCTATCTGGGCAAAGGGAATCGGAGGGTCTGCCCATCCTGTGTAGTACTAAAGATCAGATCTCGTTATCCATCGCTCACAGGAGTGTATATGGGGTATAGAGAGCAGTAGATACAATTTTTTCAGCTTAATGCTGCCTTACATATTATGTTTTTTTAATTACAGAAGCAAACAAGACAATGTATATACTCTGTATATAGAGTATAAATGATTTTTTGGCAAACAAATGACATACTTGTAGTTATTCTTTTTTTTCGAATCTGCTTCTTCTTTTGCATATTTCAGTTGTAGTTGGTGCAGGTACGTGAGCAATTGTTGGTGCAATAAATCCAGGATCACTTTCATTCAGAGATACATGTTGTGTTACACCACTAACATCTTCTTACCTTCTTTGTAATATTTTAGCCATCAAGAGGGGGATGTATTCGTAGCCTTTCGTGACTTTTACAATTTTTTGATCCCACTGTCTTGTTCTGGGATTGTATTTCCTTGTGACCAATTTCTCCCCTGTCTTTCCTGTTGCTTGGGGTGAGTTCACATGAAAATTCCAGTCAATAGCCGTAAGTTGCTTTCTCGCCTTGTATGCTTTGTAACTGAAACATGATGAAATAAAATTTACTCAAGTAATAATTGTGTGTTAATTGTGCAGTATTATTCTATTTTCATTGCACAGTGCTTTTTCTATTATTATCACAGAAATTGGTACAAAAAGGTATTCTATATATGATACCTGAAAGGTATTCTCTTTGGTGTATACATTAAACTTAGGCTATTGGCACACTCAATGCTGCCAGTATGCCTGAAAAACAACAACAGTATTATTAATAAATAGTATTAGTATTCTAACAGAGGGGGAGTTTGAGATGGAAGAAGGTGGAGCTAACAGCAAAAGATAACTACAATGTTTGAGGACTTTTTTAGGAATTTGTTAATTCTAAGATGAATAAGTCAATATAGTTTTCAGTTCACAAACTGTCTTTTCTGAAAATTATTAGGCTGGCTAGAGAGAACTATATTTGCTTATGATTATGAAAATCCATATTTCACAACAATCCATGAGGCAGATAAAATTTTAGTTTCATAAATATATTCACCTAAATCTAGTGTAATATTTGAAGCTAGCAAGTAGCTCTGGGTTCAGGATAACCTTCTGCAACTCCAGAAAATCATTATCCCTGTGGTCAAACCACGGTAGGCTTTCATCATGTACATCAGCATCATGGTCACATTGTCCACCAAGCTATTGATGTTCATTACAAACATGATGTAGTAAAGCTATCCACTTGTCCTATAATTAAATTTATTTACTCCTTTTTCATTTACTGTTATTAGAGAATGTAACAGTGCTTAAATTTCTGAATGTCATGGAATTGGTGGTGTAATACACAACTCCATAAGGATCATACCTTCATTACTTTTAAAGCTTCTTCATCAGATGTTGAGCCATCTCTTCTGCACATATTAGCGCAGTGCCAAAAATGCCTTACAATGTGTGGGGACCAATCCTGAATTTTTCTCATGGCCTTTGGTTTACCAAGCTGGAATATATACAAAGCATGTTTTGATATAGAGACTTTTCCATAAATGGCAACCAAACCAACAACTTTCATATAAAAAAGCTACCACTTAAATGTGCTAGATTATAATGCTATATAAAATGAACAGAATAAAAAGTGTTCTCTGGGTGGTAATCTATCAAAATATCTTTTTTAAACAAAAAAGTCAACATGGGAAGAATTATAAGCCATGTAAGTTCAAATTGTGAAATAATTAACTGACCTATCCAGAAAACCATACCTTTGCAAGACATTTTTTTATGCTTTTTGATTTGTGCCAAACATCAAGGGTGTGAGTAATATCCCCAAATTCTTTTTCTAAAATGGAATATACAGTATAAGATAGATATTTATTAAACAAAAATATTTTGTATATAAAAATGATACTTTTTACATGTGGTTTAAATGGCCTTAACGCCTTGGAGTAAACTGTATATCACTAATTACTTTACAATTTAAAGTGTTTTCAATAAATTTACCGATCATAACATTAACATACCAAGAAAGGCTATTATTGAAGTTGATGCATCAGTCACAAGTTCCACAACATTTAAAGTCTTTGTTATGACATTTAACCCCCTCTTTATAGCCTTTCTCTCTCCATGTTTGTCGAGGCGAGGCCAACATGTCTCTTGTCCAAGACTTCGATGTCAATGATGTAATTTGTTTCTGCTTCAACCAGGAGGTAACACAAATTCTTGGCATTGAAGCCTGGAGAATCACATTGGCCATCGCCCCCAACAATGACATCTTTTCCAGCAAATTCCAGCAAAATTTCCCCTCTCATCCAGGACCACCATTCATTTATGGTTGGAATTATGTACAGCCTTTGCATTCTGTAATATGTGGAACTAGACACAAATGTCAATCCATAAAAGTTTGCAAGCCTTTCAATTTTAGCAAAACTGTTACCCGACAGCAAGATTGAGGCTGCTGCCTGTATGTTGTTGATGTACATCCCATTAACCTCCGGTGATGAGCAAAATTTGAAATCATGACCCGACAAGCAAGAACAATGAATTATGACAGTAGTACCAATGATATGGTGTTTCACAGTGGTGGTATTTGTGCAACCGGGTGTCTGACAACGGTCTTGGAAAACTTTCAACAGCAGGTCGAGTGAGCAAATGACTTTCTGGCTGCTTATTAATTTAACTTCTCGGGTATAATGATTAAGTTCCTCTCCTCTGCTCAGTTTTTTGTGGGGGCCATATGTAAGGGTGCTGGAACTAGTGTTGACATCTTGCACAGGTATAAGTTCTTTAGTGCTTTTTTGAAGTTCCCTAATAATGACAATAAACCTAATTAGTAATAAATACACAATTGCTTATATGTAGCATCATATTCCAACTATAAGCCAGCTGGAACAGTTGTACACAATAAACATTGTATGCTCTAGAAGAAGAACTATCATATAAATCATATTTAGCTCAGCATTAACTGAATTTAAGCTCTGTTCATATAGCTTCCCAGTACACAATACAAATAAACAAGCTATGCAAAATTAATTTTAAAAATTTATATTAAAAAGTTCCATATCTTGCTTGCAGAAGCATATCACTCTCCTCATCTGAACTGTCTTCATCTTGACTATCATCACGTGGGAGCTGGCTTGTGCTACTGTAAATTGTAATAAAGAGGAGTCAGCGTTTTAATTTGTTATAAATGAATTGTAATTAGGACATATTTTTTTAGAACATTAAGTGATCTACTGATAGCGATCTTTATCAGGTTCATATTTATTGGTTAAATAAGATCACTTCTTAAGCATCACTATGTTTAAGAATACCTTTCTTCATCTGATTCATTCCAATGCTGGTTGTCTCTTTCAACAAAACCCTTCTCTTTGATACGTAAACAACGTACAGCTGAAGATGAAATGTCATGCAAACTGCAAAACAAAAACAAAGGTTCACATTACAAATTAAATACAAAAACCCACACAATATTGGCAATCTTCTCGCTATCGTATTTAGCTTGCTAGCAATGATTTTCTTTACCTAACCCTTTCATCAGAGCTTACTTCATCCGAGGATACTCCTTCATCGTCAGTAAAAAGGGACACGTTTAACCTGTTCAATACAATACCTTTTGTTAAAAGGAATAACTATACAGTGTGTATCATAAAAAAGGCTAGTCTTTGAAATCCATATTAGGCATATTCTATTGAATTCACATGACAAGAACTGTACGTGTCAGATGAATTCAATAGAATATGGCTAATTTGAATTTCAAAGACTAGCCTTTTTTATGATACACCATGTAGAATACCTCGCAAATGAGATTAATACGCACAATAGAAACACAATAGAAACACAATATACAATGAATATCATTAGCAGGGTATTCTATGGTTGTACCATACTTGTCAAGCGACGTTTCAACAGCAGTGGCAGCTTCCTCTTCAACAATTGCTGTGTCAGTGCCATTGTCTTTCAAAATAGGTGATTGGTTCTGTGCCAGGGATAATTTTATTGGGGCTCTCAAAGGTGTCGATGTATGTGGGCCTACGACATAAAACAGCAAGTAATTACAGGTATGTGGCGTTTTTCAAAAGACATTTTTCGTGTTTGTAAATTGCTGGCAATAAATTACACTTGCCTTCCAAAGCCGTGTCCAACACGTCCATGCTGCTGATGTTCAAATCATCAGAAGCATCTCCAACTGAAGTCTCAGCTATCTCTTTCGTCCACTTGTTTCGATTTTCAAAACATTTGTTCACTGCAGTCCTAAATGTTTAGATCTCAGCTATTTATTTCGCTTAAAATCCAATGCTGATAAAACGAAAAACGTAAGAAAAAGTAGAAATAATACCTCCTGCGATATTCGAGTGAAAGCAAATGGGACGCAAAATCGCTGTCGCTATATGAATCATACCCAGCGAGATATTTCGATTCCTTCCAAGTCTCATGGAGTTTTCAGCTTAAATAAATCCGTCTATGTTCACGGTTCCACATTTTTTTCTTGGTATTGTCGTCTTCGTACTTTCTTTTGCGTCCAGAATTCTTTCGCTTTCCACCACGGCCATGCAGTGGCCGCTCTAGCATTTCCGCCATATTGAAATAACAATAATGAAAAAGTCAGCCTGACTTTTTCAAGTTGAGAATGCGCAGAAAAGATGCGCAGATAGTGACATAGCTCCTTTAACAATAAATACTGTACACATGTTCACCATAATAATACCAATGTGTAATGTGTAAAATAACTGTACAATCTAGGAGATCATTTTAACCAGAATGAAAATCCTGCAACAATTGCTTTTTTTTGTTTATGACTGTGTGCTAGTTAGAAACTTCCTATTTCATATAGTTCTCTCCTGCTAAAGATGTCTGCTTGAATACTCTTTAAATGTAGTCTAGCAGGCAACTAAAGCTATCTTCTCTTGCAGATGGATATCTTGGTCAATACCACCATAACTCATGGAGATTAAAATTTAATTTAAAATATAATTCATATATACACCATATAATAATTATATTATACCATATTACAATTATAATGCATGTAGAGTGTTTCACACCCTATCAGATATAGAGAGGAGGGGGTTACAGAGATTGCTAGGCAGTAATTATATTTAAGTGTTCTTTGTGTTATTGCCATTTACATGCAACCTCATGGGTTATGTCCAACAGGTTATGATACATATTTGTGAGCATAGTTTTTAAAACACCTTTTCAAAAACATCTAGAGCCTGATGCTACATCACAAAATATTTAGACCACAACGAAAATGTTGGCAATAACATTTATGTAGTTTTCCTAATGTTTTGCTTTGAAATCATTTGATGGCATTTGCTTCATTATTCATCCTTACTGTATATTAAGTTTTCAACCTGGTGTTCAATCATAGTGCAGTATATGCCCCTAAATAATAAAACAAAATATAGTTAATTTCTGATTATATAAGGCAACATAAATAAAAGCAAAGCAAAATTAATAAAAGCATTGCACAAAATTGACTTGCTGGCAGAGTCCTTGACTAAAACTAGATATCTAAAGATATATAAATTTGTGAATAAATTTTTTATAAAGTGCATGGCCACACTATTATATTCAGAAAAATTTATGCTTTTAATTTTCATTCTTGTAGATTTACCTAATTATTGGTACCAATTTTGAATCTTTTGGAAATATACATACCACAATCCCAGCATACATATGGCTGGCAAAGATGTTTTGGGATGTGGCAGGTGTGTCTGAAGCAGTGGCGTAGCCAGCCTGACGATTTTATCCCGCTTATTTAAATTTTCAGTTATTATAATTATTCATGTCTTTAGAAATCTACTGTTTTCACAGTCAGTGAACACCAAAATATTAGCATAGCGGGACAAATCGACAGGCTGGCTACGCTACTGGTCGGAAGTGACGTACAATTGCAATATGTGTTGGTCTCGTGTGATGCGTGGCTTTTTTCTTGGAAAATAGTTTTGCTTTACTCTGAATGTGTATTAGGTTTTGGTAAAAACAAGTGATATATTAACAGCTTTGTGTGATTTAACTATTTGTGGCACCTTCGACAGGATATGCTTGTGGTCAGAGACTCGCAGAGTTGACGAGAATTGTGTATGATGCATCTTTGAGAACTGGGTCTCAACCATCCTGAAAGGATTGCTTAAACATAGGTCCACCATTGCAAAACCAGTTGTTCAAGGTTCTTGTTGGGGGACTGTTACACCCAGTTGCACTCATTGGAGACATCCATAAGGCATTCCTTCAAGTAAGCATTCGATCAGAGCACCAGGATGCATTACACGGTTCCACTGGTCAGAGAGGGCTATTTGGTATGGGGCCATCTCTATTCCTCTTAGCTGGGGTATTACAGTGTCACTTTAAGGCATGTAAAGAGTGGTACTCTAGGCATGCAGAAGAAATTGAGAGGGAGCTGTACGTCGACGACCTGGTGACTGGAGGAACTTCAGTAGAAGAAGTCAGCAAAAGAAAGGCTGCAGTTGACATATTCAAAGAAGCTTCATTTCATTTACGTAAATGGCAATCAAACATCAAGGAGTTAGAGCAATGCAAACAATCAGACAGCAGCAGCGACACCAGTTTTGCAAAACAGCAACTAGGTGAAAGATGCAAGGCAGAAAACCTACTTCGCATGAAATGGGACAAAGAAGCAGATACAATTGAAGTGAACATCCCTGGTGACAAAGCAGCTCCCACCAAAAGAGGCATCTTGGGCAAAGTTGCCCGTATTTACGACCCACTTAGCCTTATAGCTCCCACAATTCTACAAGGTAAACTACAATACAGAGAAGCACGCAAGCAAAAGTGTGGATGGAACTCAGGTCTGCCTATCAACATGAGCAAGCGCTGGTTAAAGTGGGAAGATTTCCTCCCTCTTCAAGTTAAGGCTCCTAGATCTATACCACTTGCGCAAGAACCTATACAGGACATCGCCTTGCACTTGTTCGGTGATACTAGCAGATGTGGTGTGGGTGTGGCAGTGTATGCATTGGTCGTTAAAGAATCTCAAGTAAATCAAGGTCTTGTTTGTGAGCAAGACTGGCAAAGCAAGGACTAACGATTCCCCAAAGAGAGTTAGTCTTGGCACATATGGCTGTAAATTTGCTTGACAAGGCGCGGAATTCTTTAATTGGGTTTCCAGTCACTTCCCTGGTTTCTTGGTTAGATAGCAGTGTAACATTGCACTAGATATGAGGCAAAGGTGAATACAAAACGTTTGTTGCTAATCAACAAGATTCTTGAGGATAAACTTGTATCGTGGAGACACGTTCCCAGTAAGGAAAATCCCACCGCTGTTGCTAGTCATGGTAGTTTGATTGGCAGAAAAGATAATTTTTGGTGGAAAGGCTTATGTTGGCTGAACAAACCGACAGAATGGCTGCCAGATCTAAAGACTACCACCAGTGCACAGTCTGAAGCAGAAATTAAGCTAACAAAGCAATTGTTTGCCTTAGCCAAAGAAGAAGACAACGAATGTGGCTGCCTAATGTCCATGTTTACATATTGGAAGACTTTGAAGATCATGAGTGCATATTCCAATTTTTCAGAAACGCTACGTGTGCCCAAGTAATCCAAGTTGCTGGACTTCTCACAACGCACAAACTGGAGAAATCTGAAAAGCTTTTCATCCAAAAGGCCCAACTGCAATTTGATGAAACATTGACAAGGGATCAATTACAATTCAACTTACAAAGGAATGTGGATGGTGTTCTAGAGTGTACAGGAAGACTTCAGGGGTTTTACCTATCTATATTCCGGATTCATCATTGTTCGCGAAAAGATTTGTAGAACATGCGCGCAAGTCTACGCTCCATGGGGGGATAAGATTAACCATGGTGAAAGTTAGAGAAAGATGTTGGATTCCCAGTTTGCGAAGATTGGCAAAGAAGGTTATCAAGTCATGCCAAGGTTGTAAGAGATTCCAGGCCATAACCTACGCTACACCTGCTACTGCAGACTTGCCTACCACTAGAACGGAATGTTCCATTATGCAGGCCCACTGAATATTTGAAAGTCGAAGGGAAAGGACGGCAAAGCGTACATTTTGCTGTATGCGTGCAGTCTTACTATGGGAGTTTATCTCAATCTTCTTCCAACATGGAAACATCAGAGTGTCTACACAGTATACAAAGATTCATTCCAAGACACGGTTGCCCCGAGCGTATCTACTTTGACAATGTATCAACGTTTGCTGCTGCACCAAAGTATGTGAAAGCAATAAGGCAGGAGGAAAGGTTGCAGGATTATCTCGCTAAGAATGGAATATCATGGATGTTCAACTTAAGTCGAGCCCCTTGGTGGAGCGGGCAATTCGAAAGGCTTGTTGGGTTGGTCAGAAGGTAATCGGTCATGGTCAATTGAGTTGGAAGAAACTTGAAGCCGTATTGCTGAGTGTGGAGACTACCTTATTCAGTGGGCTGTGATAACACCAAATTCCTTGCTGTTTTTGCGATCAAACCAATTGTTGGAACCTTCACATCACATAATCGAGGACAAAGACTTGTGGAAAAGATACAAATACCTACAGAAATATAAGGATGCTGTTTGGAAAAGATGGTCAACAGAATACCTTAAAAGCCTGCGAGAATGTTACATCGCAAAGAAGAAAGGAGGTAGGGGAGTACCTGCAGTGGGCGAGGTCGTTACAATTCAATCAGGGCAATGAAATTGAGGAGTGTCGACTTTAGGGATCATTGTCTAACTTATTGTAGGAAGAAATGGTGTAATATGAATTGTGAGGGTTCGCACTACAAGTCAATCCTAGAGCAGTCTGTTCAGTTCTTATATCCTATCGAGCTTTCTTGTGATACAGTCATTGAACAACCAAAGAAAGCAGAATTAAATCCTGCAACACCTGAATTTTGTTTGAGACCAAAGGGGGATGCAGTGGCAGCAGCAGAGGTGAGGATTAAGAAACTAGCTCAGCAGAGCGATGATAACATTGAACACTAGTAACAATTTTAATGAAAATTGAGTTTTATAGTTAAAGTTTAATAGTCTTGTGTGATGCGTGGCTGTTTTATTGGAAAATATTTTCGCTTTACTCGGAATGTGTGTATTAGGTTTTGGTAAAAACAAGTGATATAACTCATCTGGAACGCTTACCTCATAACATTGAAGATGGCTATCAAATGTGATGGCCTCGAGTGGCTGCACAATAAATTAGATTTCTTGAAGATTTTTTGAAATCACCAAAATCTTGTGGATCTTCCAAAAGCATGGCATGTTATCCTCGTCAAATCCACTGTGAATGACCTCTTTGATTTTGTACTTTGTTCCTTAATAACAACCCATTTAGTGCTTGAATAAGAATGAAAAGAAGATAACATTTTATTCTCTGATATTTTACCTGTGCATTTTATGATTTTTTATACATCTGCATTCTGCAAATCGTTTATGTTCATGTTCAAATTTACAACTCAAATTGCACTTTTAATGATAAAATCACTAAATTTTCTTTATTAACTTTTCCAGTGTAACACACCCTACAAATAGTAGTAAAATCTCTCTTACCAGAGACTTGACCGCAATGTGGACAGAAGTTGCTAGGAATAGGAATCCCCTACAGGACACCGCTGACAAGCTGCCATATTGTCGTCAATTTATCTCGAGCCCATATGCATCACATTTTTTATGGATTTCCTAAACAGTTTCTGCAGACGTTTAAATTTGTATGGAAAGCATTTACAGTTTTACAGATGTAGTTACAGCTGCATCTACAGTAGCTTCAATATAACCAAGGAGCAATGTGGCAGCATCTTCAAACAACTTAGCATCAAATGTGGTATAACAACTGCCCAAATAGACAAAACTAACTCTCCTGATGAAGGCCCTCAGATCGAAACGTTGAGAAGTGTTTTGTCTATTTAGGCAGTTGTTATACCACATTTGATGCTAAGTTTTTACTGTAGTTGTTCAGTATTTGAGGGAATATTCTTTCGCTTTGCCAGAAGCTTTATGAGTTTTTACAACTAGATTTTATTGGTGCGGAAATAACATAATTAATACAGAACAAGTCCATTTCTCGAAAGAAAGAAGAAACAGGAAGAAACAGGAGAATATTGATGGAAGAAACATGTTCCTAATAGGCCACTGTACTTTAGAGACATGACAAAATTTTGTACTTCATATCAATAGTCTCTCTTATGAAACTCTAATGTCTATATGTGTGAAATGTCATACAACTTGTTCGTTTACGGTAACTATCTTGTTAACAAAATCATGTTGCTATAATTTATGGTAGCGCATGACTTATTTTCGGAATATTTAATCGTTAACGTTTTTGTCCAGTGTTCTCTGTTCTTCTTGTTTGTTTAGCCCCCACTTTTCCAGCTATTCTGTGTAAATCTATATTTTAATGTTGTTCATCAACCACCTAATAGTAGTGTTCTGTTTAGAGGAAAGCATTTTAAAGTTGTTTGTTGATTTATTTGTCCTTGTGTTAGTCTCACTGCTCAATGTTACTGAACAATTATTTCATTTGAACTCTGTTATTGGAGAACCTCTTCTCTGTGTGTAATTCCATATGTATCTTGATTTCGTTATACCAAGAAGTGTGAAATAAAATAGATAAATATTATATCACAAATTAACTCTTGTTACAAAGACTAAATGAGGAAATAAACAATTCAAACAGCCTTATTTGTCGTATTTCTGTGATCGTAATTCGTAAGGACTGATTCGAAACCAAGTTATAGACCTTATTGTTGACAAACTTCTGTTCAATGATTTCTTTCAAAGCTGCTCATTAAGAAGCCATAATGCATGCTTTTTAATAAAAACTTTGCACTATCCTTGGATCCCTAGTTAATTTTGCCATGTCATGACAATAAATACTACCCCTTGCTTAAAATTCATAGTGGTACCAATGCCATTCCGCACCCAAAGTATCATACAGCATTTTAGTAAAATATATTACGGAAATCAGTAGAGTGTCTTTTCCGGAAGTCAAAAAGATATTCAGAAGCCAGTAGAAACGTTCATGTTTTATGATGTCACCGTGAAGGAATGCAGCGTGGAAAGTTTATTATATTATAAATGTTTTTATTAATACAATAAAATACTATTTGCATCCAAATGGTCTTTTGTTCGTGGGATGGCAATAGGTGAGGAAATGCGATGTGCTATAGTTGATTATATTCTGAATCTCGGAGGGGACATGGCAATGGGGTTTTTTCCTGGTAGTTTTATTGAAGTGGCAAATTGTTTTCAAATATGGCCTGAAACAGCAAGAAAGGTGTGGAAATTAGTTTCCTCTGAAGGTACTGTTAAACCAGGTCCGCATACAACAGGAAATCCTACTCATACATATCCCGAAGATGTCGAGCTTGTGGAATTTCTAAAGAAAGAACAGCCAAGCATTAGCTACTCGACACTGAAGGAAAGATTAGAAATCTTCGGCAACATCGAAGGAAGAACTTCTGTTAGTGCAATTGGAAGAACTGTTCGGACTTGTATGTCGGACGGACTGTGGACTTGGAAGAAACTTACGAAACAGCCTATGGACAAATTTACAAATGACAATATAGCCTATGCGCAACAGTTCTTGCAATTCCTTCATGGTTTGGATCCTGCTTAAGTTAAATTTTTTGACGAAGCAGGCATAAACGTAGCTACAGGGCATAGGTCTTACGGACATTCGCTGAAAGGAACCAATGCTGTTGAGATATTAAATGGACAATTGAAAGGAGCCAACTATACTCTCAATCTTTTATGTGGATTAGAAGGCGTATTGTATGCGAATACTGTTTTTGGAGGAGCTGATTGGAGTACTCCCAGTGGACTGCCAGTGCTCGATAACGGAGATGTCATCGTTTTGAAGGTGGACAAGCAGTTGCTAGCTGGCTAAACGATATGGGCATAGCTGTCATCTACACGCCAATTCGTTCACCTGAATTTAATGCAGTAGAATTAGTTTTTAATAAGATAAAGACAATGTTGAAACGCGACGAATATTCAAAACTTCTTCATGTTAATGTTCCTGCTGCAATATTTGGTGCAATGTCAACAATTTCTGAGGCAGATATGGCTGGATTTTATCGATATGTAAACTACTTTCAGATGCAATTTCACATTTGATGTTATAAATACTGTAGAAATTGAAACAATATATTGCATTGCATGTACAATATCAATTAAAGTTCTGTTTGGATAAATTTAAACTTGGATAAATTTAAAGGGTATATATGAATAATATATATATGAAAAAACTGTGAATATTCTTCATGTTATGTGCCATTTATAGGTTGTTTACCCAGGAAAATTGAAAATTACGTCTTAGCCACATGGACAGAAATTTAGGTAGAATATAGGGACATCATGAAATTACTTGATGTAATATATACTAGAGCAAAATATGCAGATAGCATTTTATGTTCATATAATTTTTGATACAGTTTAATGGGATATGTATGGAGAAGAATTCACTGCAGAGTACTATAGCAGCATAAAAAATAACTATTAAGTTTATATATTTGAAGAACAATTATATAATCAACATAGATATGTACTTTTTCTCAAATTATTGTACAATCAATATTATTTGATAAGCATGCAAGTCTATATACAATTGATTCACATCAATATACTAATTAAGCCAATATGTTTTTAGACTTGGATTAAATCAGGCAGAGAAAGTTTAAAGAGATAGCTATGGTTAATAATTTGAAGTCTTGTCTAAAATAAAGCACTTGTTGTGTACTTGGTTCAATTACTATATTGTGGTACAATTACGGTCCTACTAAAAACCGCCCGAGAGTATAGAAAAACCGCCCGAGACTTCGACGGTCCTGTCAAAATATTTATTATTACTATTTCACTTCACCTGTTCAAAGAAATTCAAAATATGTGAAAGTTTGGCACTTTCTAAATCCCTAATGTTATGAGCAGAACCAATGCGCAGAAGCCGGCAGAATAATAAATGTGACATGGTGTTGGCTAAGAGCAGCAGATGAACAGAATATAGTTCAACTGAAAAAAACTGTAAACTATAGGTCTAGAGACCTTTTATTTTAAAATTGATTCAAATTTAGGGACAAAACCAGTCAAGGCATGGGGGGGGGATAGAATCTGAAAAATGAATTATTATCAGTTATCAACCTGGAACGAGGGTGATTCCACAAGAAATTACCGTGAGGGATGAAATATTCCTCGGGCAGTCAGTTCTGACACCAAACGTTGCTTTTGTCATACTACGTAGATTCTCCTGCCCACGGCTACACAAATAAAACATAATTTCAAACCACACTTTCTGTAGTAATCCATGGGGTGATTCTACGTCAAAAACACATGTTTCTCCGCTGTAGAGCTTCCGCATATCGGTTTTTGTTATTGGAGAATGATGGTTTGTGGCTCCTAAACCTCGACAATGTAGATCAGTCATGGTTGCCTTGAAAACTTTGGTGCTGTATGCAAATTCTTTATCGTTAACAATGTCAATGTTGTTTGTTTCTGAGAAATGCCGTCTTAGACGGCTTTCTTGCACTTGCATAAAAATTTGCCAAAGCCTTGTCTAAAGTGTTAGTGTTCTTTTCAGCTTCCGCGACGTCAAACAGTCCTGGCAAATAGTTTGTGGGCGAGACTAGTTGCTTTTGCAGTATTCTTTGCATCTTTACTGGACAAAAGTCGTTCAATTTCATCTTGTACCGACGAATTTCCCTCGTCATTGTCGTCCGGCATCTTGTTGCCGTCGGCCATATTTACAATCTGACACCCGTAACGGCAGGCTAGTTTACAAATTCGAGGGTGATTTAAAGTGGAATCACCCTCCCTTGCGGGCAAAAGAGGGTAATGCGACTTTAAATTACATGCCCCGGGTAAAAATACCAGGATTTAAGTTCGCAGTCTATGTGCTTCCACAAAAAATCTACTCATCACGTGGTACAAATACAGTTTTTTTATTGGACAATTTGAATCTGAGGTATAATATCAGCAAAATATTATCATCAAAAATTGTTTGTTTAGCAGCGAAACACATATTTATCATACATTGATATAGCTGGTATACGGTACGGTACATTAAATATATATTGATAAAAATCATCAGGTTGATGCAATTACTAAAAACAGATGTGAACAGAATATAGTTCAACTGAAAAAACTGTAAACTATAGATCTAGAGGCCTTTTATTTTAAAATTGATTGAAATTTAGGGACGAACCAGTCAATTTTTTAAAGGCATGGGTGGGGGGTAGAATTTGAAAAATGAATTACAGCAAAATATTACCTTCAAAAGTTGTTCGTTTAGCAGCGAAACACATATTTATCATACATTGATATAGCTGGTATATGGTACGGTACATTAAATATATATTGATAAAAATCATCAGGTTGATGCAATTACTAAAAACAGATGTGAACAGAATATAGTTCAACTGAAAAAACTGTAAACTATAGATCTAGAGACCTTTTATTTTAAAATTGATTGAAATTTAGGGACAAACCAGTCAATTTTTTTAAGGCATGGGGGGGGGGGTAGAATCTGAAAAATGAATTGCAGCAAAATATTATCTTCAAAAGTTGTTCGTTTAGCAGCGAAACACATATTTATCATACATTGATATAGCTGGTATACGGTACAGTACATTAAATGTATATTGATAAAAATCTTCAGGTTGATGCAATTACTAAAAACAGATGTGAACAGAATATAGTTCAACTGAAAAAAACTGTAAACTATAGGTCTAGAGACCTTTTATTTTAAAATTGATTGAAATTCAAGACAGACAAGATGGCGACAAGACAACATGCCCTAAAGCGCAGTGCGCAAACTCTTAATAATTCAGTTAATAATACGCCCACGAAATCGGTTCAAAGCAAAATTTCAAAACTTAATATCACACCGCAAAAGTCTGAAGGAAAAAGTAACACAATGGAAACAAAGGTAGACGAACTACATGATATGATGAAAGTTGTAATGAATAAGCTCAATAAGCTGGAGTTAATTGAGGAGCGTATAAAGAAAGTAGAAGATGGTTTTCATGATTTAAGGAGCTCAATTGACTTCGCACATGCTGAAGTAGACGACTTAAAGGAGGACACCAAAGTTCAAAAGCTAAAAAACGAAGAAATCCAAGCAAAAATAGCAAAATTGGAGCAAGATAATACCGCATTAAAAAATAGCGTCATTGACCTCAAAGCAAGGTCAATGCGTGACAATCTTTTATTTTACAATATTGAAGAAACTGAAAGAGAGAATACAACCGAAAAAGTTCACAAATTATTAGAAGAAAAGATGGGATTCAAGGACACAGCTTTGAAGATTAAAATTGATCGCTCGCATAGAATAGGAAGAGCAAAGAGAGACGGAAAACCACAACCTATCGTGGTTAAGTTTAATTGGCATCACGACAAGGAGCAGATTAGATTTAATGCAAAGAAACTCGCGGGAACTAATATCGGAATTTCGGAGCAGTATCCAGAAGAGATTAATGCTACAAGAAAGAAATTGTACCCTGTATACAAAGAGGCAAGGAAAAATAAGAAAAAAGCAACGCTGGTTCGTGACAAATTATTTATCGATGGAAAGGAATTTAAACTATGAAGAGCAGACATATAAAGAGACAAGAGTCGTATTTCATTCGACCTTGGAATACATTAGTCCATATATATAATATATCCTTTTTAATAATTAAACTTTAATCATTTTAATATTTCCCTTACCCTTATAGCTAAATTTAGCAATGTCTACAATTAGTACAAATAATGATATTGATTCTATGCCATTTATATCGATATCCAACATTGAATTATCTCAGGAATTTCCCTTAAATAACCAAGAATGTCAAGATATCAGAAATGGGTTCACACAGAATAATATGGATAGACTAAGTCAATTGAAATTCAATCCCTTTAAAACTGATGAAAAAATAACACTTTGCGGAAATAACACCAACTTAGATAATTCTCTTGAAATTCAGAAATCCAAGTATTATTTGCCAAATGAGTTTACAAAGCAAGTAGCAGGAATAAGTACTAAAAGTAATTTTTCTCTCTTACATTTGAATATAAGAAGTATTACAAATAAGTTTGATAATTTTAAAGAGCTACTTAATTCTTTAAACACAAAATTTAAAATAATTGGATTAAGTGAAACATGGCTTAATGATAACACTAATGATGCAGGTTTTGAACTACCGCAATATAACTATGTTGGAACAAACAGAACAAATAAAAAAGGTGGAGGGGTTGGAATATTTATCGCTAAGCAACTAAAGTATAAAATTCCCAAAGACCTTAACACAAATATTGAAGAAACAATGGAATCAGTTTTTATTGAGATAAGCATATCCACGGGTAAGAACATAATAGTTGGAACAATTTACAGACCGCCAAATAATAAAATTGAATTATTTCAAAATACATTAAATGAAATTATAGAAAAAGTTGACAAAGAAAATAAAATCTGTTACTTCATGGGTGACTTTAACATTGATATGCTTAAATCCGAATCATGTGCTTACGCAAGTGGATTTACTGAGCAATTTTTTACATCCTCTTTTATTCCACTAATAACAAATCCAACCAGAATAACTTCACATACTGCAACACTAATTGATAATATATTTACCAACAATATAGACAAAATTGGCCAAAGCCTTAATGGCATTATTTTTAGTGATCTACCAGATCATCTACCTATTGTTCACATTTGTAATTTAGAAAACACTACAGAATATAATAATCAAGCAATTTACAATAACATTGAATCGGACTACAAAAGAATTTATAACAGCAAAAATATTAATTCTTTCACTAATGAAATTAAAAATATTTCATGGGATAATATACTTACTAATGTAAACCCTGAAAGTGCCTTTAATGAATTTTCTAAGCAATTTACATCAGTGTATGAAAACAATTTTCCATTTAGGAGAAAGTCTTGTAAACATAAAATAAACACAGTAAAAAGTCCTTGGATGACAATTGGCATACTCAGGTCAATTAAGAGAAAAAACATACTTTACAAGCATTATCTAACAAATCCTTGCAAAAAGAATGAAAAAAAATATAAAACGTATAAAAACAAATTAAATCACACAATAAAAATTTCCAAAAAGGTTTATTATGAGGAGCAATTAGTAAAATATAAAAATAACTCAAAAATGATATGGAAAACACTAAACGAAATACTTAACAGAGAAAGAAAAATAGAAGAGCTACCCAAGACATTCTTTGACACTGACTCTTCAAATGAAATAAAGGATCCCAAAACAATATCTAATAAATTTAATGAATACTTTACCAATATTGGGCCTAATCTAGCTAAGAACATCAGGAGTAATATAAATACATGTTTTGAAAAATATCTTTCTGGTGACTATCCAAATAGCATTTTTCTAACACCAATAACTGAAGATGAACTAGAGACAGAAATTAACAACATGGATCCAAACAAAAGTCCAGGATATGATAATATTAGTAGTAAAATAATAAAATTATTGGCAAGAGAAATTGCAAAACCACTTACTCATATATTTAATTTAACATTTATAAATGGAATTATTCCTGAAAACTTAAAGCTTGCAATAGTAACACCCATCTATAAAGGAGATGAAAATAATAAATTTAAAAATTACAGACCAATTTCAGTTCTCTCTTGCTTTTCTAAACTACTTGAAAAGCTAATGTATAATAGATTAATTAGTTTCATTGATAAAAATTAAATTCTATCTAAGCACCAATATGGATTTAGAAAAAATAGATCAACCGAACTTGCAATAATTGAACTTGTTGATAAAATTACGAAAGAAATTGATGAAGGGAAATATGCACTCGGTATTTTCCTTGATCTATCAAAGGCATCGACACAATTGACCATGGGATACTGATTAAAAAGCTAGAATATTATGGTATAAGAGGAAACTGTCTAAAATGGTTTAATTATTTACAGCATAGAAAACAAATCGTCAAGTATATTGAAGTAAAGTCAGATGAAATGATAATAAAAAGTGGTGTCCCACAGGGATCAATACTTGGGCCACTGCTGTTTCTATTATATATAAATGATATTCAAAACTGTAGTAAAATAGTTTCTATCATTTTATTTGCAGATGATACAAATATATTTTACAGTCATAACTGTCTAAAGACACTTAATGGAGTTATACAAATGGAAATCAATAAAATATCTGATTGGTTGAATATAAATAAATTATCTATAAACACCACTAAAACTAAATTTATGTTATTTAGATCATCAAAGAAAAAACAGAAACATAATATAACAATTTCTATAAATGATCAATTAATAAAACAAGTTAAGAACACTACATTTCTAGGCGTCGTTATGGACGAGTGCTTGACTTGGAAAGAACATATTAATTTAATCTCTAAAAAAATCATAAAAGCTTCAAGTATCATTTCCAGAATACGTCATTGTACTAATCTGAATAGTCGTAAGCTAGTTTATTATGCACTGGTCTATCCATATCTGATTTATGGGAACCTAATTTGGGGTAATACGTATAAAACGAGAATACAAAAGATAATGAATGTACAAAAAAAAATTATGCGTTTGATGACTTTTAAATCATACTCTGAAACTATCTTCAAACATTTAGAAATTCTAAACATCTTCCAAGTGAATGACTTTTTAACAAGTTTATTCATGTTTCGATATTTTAACCTAAAAAATTTACCTGAAGTATTCAACAACTATTTCACAATTAATAATGATGTTCATTACCACAATACTAGAAAAAAATTACAGCTCCATAAAACTTATAAAAGGACTAATTATCTAAAACATACTCTCTCAAACAAGGGAGTTGATATTTGGAATGGTTTAGGAAAAAACTATAAAAATATTAGATCCCTTCAAACTTTTAAAAGAATAATTAAAAAGCACTTCTTGAATATCTGCGGTACACACAATTAGAATTAATTAAATCACAGTCAACTGATGAAACTTCAATTTCATATGTATTCAGAACTCTTCTTTTTAAGATTCTAAATGTATACACTTTGGCCATATATTTCTAGAGTAGTATATCCTAGGTAGCAGTTTAATTACCTAATTTACAATTTTGTATATAAGATTATAGTTATTGTTTTGTTTTGAAAGTTTTGTATATAAGATTATAGTTATTGTTTTGTTTTGAAAGTTTTGTATATAAGATTATAGTTATTGTTTTGTTATTGAAAGTTTTGAACTGCCAAAAACTTTACATAGATACATAAAAACTAGGGGCCTTAATCAAAAGCCTGTAAAGGTTTCTAGTAGGCTCCTAGCCCTTAGAGTAGTTATTAACATTGTAAATGTATATATATGTATGTTATTAATTGGGAAAAATAAAATAAAAACCTAAAAAAAAAAAAAAATTACTAAAAACAGATGTGAACAATGTTGTGTTACACCCCATGACTATAGCAGTATTCGGCCCTTTAACAATGTTTTTGAACCTTGTCCTTTAATTTTTAACAACAATCAATCCTGTGCAACTAGTTGCAACAACATTGATAACAATACTGCTCATGGGGTGCAACACAACACTGTTCACTCCTGATGGGAAAACCTGATAATTATTGATATAAGTTTCAGCGGATTTTTGTTCGTGTTTTTATGTTTTTTATTCTTTTCTTTATTCCTGGTTTTCTTGCCACTTTGGGTGTTCTTGGCACAGAGAGCAATCCATCAGTGGAAATAAGTTCCATTTTCTTTTCTGGTAATCCTTTCATAAATCTCTGGTAAATACTCTCTCTTTCTTCCTCTGTTTTTTGGCTTCAGTGCATTTCTGGGACTCTCATTTTCGCCATCCAAGGAGCAAGGTCATAATTTCCCTGCCCATGCAAAGTGCGTCGACAGTCAATTTGCTGCAGCTTAACAATACGGTATAAGCGATCTATTAAATCTGGTAACTTCATAGTCTTCCAGCTGGATGACAATTTAATAACGTGGTTCATTGACTCACGATGATTATTTTTCCAGTCTATTGGAATCCATCTGTTTTCTTCATGTGACTTGAATATAAAATGGCGAATTTTATCCGCTTATTTTTTCAAAATAGCTCTTAAATGATGGCAAATGCTTGTGGAAAGTGTCACAAAGTTGAAAATATTTAAGTTCGAAATTCTTGGTGTCGTTTTCATTTGTTAAACCATGTTTGCCAAAGATCAAAGAAACTACTTTACGTTGTACCTTATCATCTACACCAACTGTGTTTGTCAGGTAGCGACGAACGTTTTCTTCTAAATCTCGAGTACAGAGGACATGTACAGCAGATGGAAAACAATTTTTAATTGCTTTTGTGATTGCTGCCTTTTCGTCGAACCCAACCACAATTTTTGGTTTCAGGGAGACCTGAGTAGAAACCGATGTCTTTCCTTAGTTTGCTTTGGAGATAAGGAAAAAAACGGTGATAAGTCGTTTTGTCTGTTTTCCAAATTAGAAGCCCCTATTTTTTTTCTCTGTGGTATAAAGCTTTTGCTGAACTTACCGATATACTCCACGACAACGATTTTCTTTAAAATTTTCTATGTTCTGCGAGCACTCGGTTATCACAGAAACACGATGTTTGTACAAAGGGTCCCGTTTTAAAGCTGTATAATAGCACTTAAAAACTATTATTCTTCCTTCTGCAGGTTGGGGGTCTATCGGAAGACGTTTTCCTTTGACAGCCCTGACGTACAGCCTGTCCTTCTTCTCTATGTATACCAGTTTGTCACCCTCGGTGATAAGTTTTTCGTTTTGAGACGTATATACTAAACTTTTCGCTAATGCTTCCACTCATTATGTTAACATCGCCATGCACATTAGACAATTTGCCACTATTTCACTCTCAATTTTCTCTTCAATTTTCCATTTCAAATTGAACAAAAAATTGAAATGTGTGTTTAATAATTTTAGAATGTGCGGGGTGTACATACCAACACGCTGCTTACCAACACGCTGCTTACCAACATACAATTACATAAAGAAATGGAAAATCAAAATATTGGCAGGTAAACACTTTTGATTCATTCTTTCTCACTAGACAACATGATTACGACAATGTTATGCGCCACTAAATTCCTAATTAACTGTTTTTGTCATTAAGATAAGTTGTGTCATAATACGTCATACTATCTTATTAGGATAAGTTAGTAAGACGTAACCGTGTTGACTGGTTGGCAATGATGTTATAACTTTAGTTACAATCATTGTCTCCTTGATCTAAACGTATTGTATGATTAAGCTGGTATGATTAAACTGGTATCCTGACATCTGGTATCCTGATTAAAGGAGCAGTGTCATCGTGTGCGCATCTTTTCTGCGCACGTGAACTTGAAAAACTACTGCCGTAGTTTTTCAAGTTCTCCAGTCCAATATGGCGGATTCGCGAAGAGGCTTGCACGGTGGCAAACTAAATAATTGCGGCCGGAAAAGGAAGTACGAAGGACGAAATGCACAGAAAAATTGGGACAGAGAACACAGAAGAATATTTGTATCCTTGACGATATTTAATTCTTGGAAAGATGCCAAAAGTATTGCAGGATATGAGTTACGTAGTGACAGTGAATTTGCAGCACATCTACTTTCACTGGAATATCGAAGAAGGTAGGCATAAATATAATAGCCATTATAGCGCGTATAATAGTCATTATAGCCCGGATAATAGCCATTAAGCTTTAAATGCCCTGTTCGATTAATGCGCAGATTATCATTATTATACAGGTCTGATGAAACAAGGGGATACATTCAGCCAGCTGAATGCCCTGAACCAAGTTCGAACATTATAAATATAAACACGATAGGTAGGTTTTGAGATGTCATAGTTTTTATACTGCAAACAGACGATTAATCTTCAACGTATAGTTGTATATATTTAGGCCAAAACGTAATATCAACACCGATAAAGAAGACAATGAAGGATGTATTGTATAAACTTCCCGCAATATGCGAGTCTCCCATTCTGGCGGGAAAACATGAGGGAACAGAAGAAAATGATGAAGTGGAGAATACTCAACGTTTTCAAGAGGTTGAGATGGCAACACACGATGAATGGTATAGTAATGAAGGCCTGAAATAAGTGAAAATTAACTTTACTTACTGTTACTATTTATATATCACAATACCCGATACAACATTTATAACACTTTTATCTGTTGCCTTATGCAATCTAGCATTGGATATTCTCCAATCCATGAGTCATTTGTATCTGTTGGGGGAAACACTTCATTGTTTACAGATGATGAGGGTGATGCATCGGAAGAAAATTCTGATGAAAATAACAGGTATATAATTTATTTCCTTCGTCTAAATTTGTCTCTTCATTTCACCAAAATGCACGAGAATTGTTTCAGATCTTAAAATATATAATTCATTTGCTTTTAGATCAAGCAGGGTCAAAAAATAATTTCTCTCTAAAAATGGTATTATTAAATATTTTGCAGACAACATGACATTTCCTATTCAGCCCTGCAATATTTGAATGCTGACAGGGATCTAGAAAGTGATGATTCAGAGACAAGCAGGTACAGTACTGTATGTATTCACTGCAAAAAATCGAAGTCTACTCTAGCATAGTTTTCTTATTACTGTAAGATTATTTTCCTAATTCTTATAAGAAATTATTTCTTGCCAAGAAATATCTTATATTAATCAGAATTATATTCTTGTATCATAAAATTACATTCTTGCAGTAAGAAAAAGGTGCATCACAACATTGTGGTTGACATGTTAAAATAGATTAAATTTTATAATTCTCAATTATCATAAATTATGCAGCCTGTGTTACCATAAACTCTTGTGGGTATTGACATGATTTATGATATCTCTCTTATAGTCTGGAAGATATCGATTCAATCATTAATAATTCAACTGCTTATAGTGAAGATGAAAGTGAAGATAGTTTAGAGGAAGATATGTAAGCAATTATGTGAAATGCTTTATCATAATGAGGGTATTTATATGAGATACAAAAAATCATATGTAACAGCAAATTTTAATTTGTGTGCTACAAAAAGAAAATTCTCTTATTATAAATAAATATTCAATAAACGATCAAACAAGCATTTTACATGGTGATACTGAGACACTGAGTAACTATAGAAAGCTATTTTTATTTTCTGATAGGCATATTGACTATGAAGATGAGCACGACTACAATGGTGGGGATTTAAGTAGTGATGATGAAGTACTGTCAAGTTTGGAACAGCAGACATCTCAAAACTTTCACAATATGGTCACTACAGAAGTTGCATACGGTCCACACAAAAAACTGAGCAGAGGTGACGAGATATGCATGCTAAAACAAGAGTACAAAACAGTAACTGAAAGGAAGTTCATATGCTCGCTTGATTTGCTGTTAGAAGTGTTTCAAAGTCGTTGCCAAATACCTGGCTGTGTTCAAAGTCCTACAGTAAATCATCATTTTAATGGAACAACTTTAATTGTGAGTTGTTCCTGCTCATCAGGTCACAAGTACAGATTTACCTCATCACATAATATTAATGGGATATATGCCAATAACATTCAGGCTGCAGCATCACTTTTGTGTTCCGGAAACAGTTTTGCTAAAATTCAACGTCTTTCTAAGTTCTTTGGTTTGGCATTCTTGTCAAAATCAACTTATTATAGACTTCAACGGGTTTACCTAATTCCTACGATCAATGAATGGTGGTGCTGGATGAGAAAACAACTCCTTCACGAATTATCAGGGGAAGATATTGTAGTGGGAGGCGATGGTCAGTGCGACTCACCTGGATACAATGCAAAAAACTTATGCTATTTTATGGCTGATCTGAAAACCAATTATATCATTGACATCCAAATCCTAGACAAAAGACATGTCAAGCTGGTATCAAATAATATGGAAAGAGAGGCTGCTCAGAGAGGATTGGAGAGCTTGTGTCAGGACATTAAAGTGGTTGAATTTGTAACTGACGCATCATCATCTGTGAAAATATTGCTTGGTGGGTATATAGCTGGGTAACTCGGCTCCATATAAGCAAGCCGGGCCCTAGGAACAGACAATGCTTGCCTTAGTATTTTCCTTCGTGGCCGATTTTCTGTATGGCAATTCATATATCATTTTAATATTTCGTTGCAGAAACACAATTTAAAGACATTGTGCATGGCCTTGATGTTTGGCACAAGGCCAAAAGTATCAAGAAGTGTCTGACAAAGGTACTGTATATATTTTTTATCAACTGTGCTACAAAGGTTCTGTTTAATTTGTATTTTTATATTCCTACTTGTACTTCTTCATGAGGGTTTTTGTTTTACCCAGATTGGTAAGCCTAAAGCAATGCAAAAAATTAGAGATTGGTCCGCTCATATTGTGCGACACTTTTGGTACTGCTCAAGTTCGTGTGGAGGAAATGAAACATCTCATGAGGAAGCTCTTAGAGCAATGAAGGTAGCTATCTAAATCACCAAAAAATTGACATTGTATAAGACAGTTAATATATAATTCTATATTTTCAGGATAAGTGGATTGCATTACTACACCATGTCTGCAATGAGCATGATTGGATAGGTGGATCTTGTGACCATGAAGATGGTGAACACGACACAAGCTTGCCATGGTTTGATAACAGAGATGCAGACTTTATTGAACTTCAAAAAGTCATTTTAAATCCTGACCTGCTTGCAAGCTTCAAGTACTACACACAATTCCGGTAATTATATTGTATCATTAGATCAATCACCACCAGATGACAATAAATATTCACCATTTATTTTGAGACAAATGATTAACCAACTAATGTCCCCTGTCCTCTCCCACCCCTCCTCGCGAAATTTCAAACCGTTTTTTTACTTTTACAGGCATACAGGCTCCATAGAATGTGCAAACAGTCTGAGCTTAGTATATACTCCAAAAAGAATGCCATTCAGGTTTGCCTCTACTACATGTTCAAGCATTAATCATGTCTTGTCTATCTTAGGACAGTTCTAAAATAATATATGTATGATGGCATCTAGTTACAGAGCATTCAAGGCAAGAAAGCAATTGACAGCTATAGATTGGAACTTTCACATTAATCTCCCACAAGCTAAGAACAAGAGTACTGGAGATGTGATGGTCACACGGAAATACAACCCTAGAACAAGAAAATGGGATGTAAAGGTTGTGAAAGTGGAAAAGGGCTATGACTACATCCCATTACTAATTGCAAAGGTTTTCAGAAGCAGAGAAGATGATAATGACAGTGTCACACGAAGTGTGCCTCTGAATGAAAGTGACCCTGGCCTTATTGCCCAAACAATTGCACACATAGTCCCACCTCCCACAAAAGAAATTCCTAAAAGAAGTAGATTTGAACACAAGAAATAAGTATCATTAACTGTTGCTATAAATAAATTGTATATAATAGTAAACATAAAAGCTTGTTCATGCATGCAATGTCTTAATCAATGTTCTCTATAACCCATATACACTCCTGTAATGGATGGGTACTGTTTTCGTATTTTCAATACTACGCAAGATGGACAAACCCTCCTGTTCCCTTTTCCTAGATGCCCATACCGTGCCAGAATAAATTGTCTATATGCCGCTTTTCTAAAGGCTCGTGTACTATTGTCCTCTCGATCATTCCTTATGTCGCTGGAATTCCGTATGCACAGCTGTAAGACATCAGGATCAAGACACAATTTTTCAAACCTTGATGTCAACGATATGCAGCTCTTTAGTTTACAACATCGATTTTCGATTTCTTGTGGCATGGGTTGACAATATCCACATTTGCACCAATCTGGCCCTTGTGCAGAGGGTTGGTTTTGAGGCAGATCAGGAGTATTTGGTTGCTCAGTTTCCTCTTCAGACTGTGCTCCAAATTCACCCATGTCTTCATCCTCTTCCACAAGATCATCATCCATAATAAGCAATGTATGAATATAATCCATGCTTCCGATGCCTCGTCTAAGACTGCGAATAGCCAATTTTCGAACCATATCTTCATCCAGTGTGGCTACAAAGTCCTAGGGCAAATTAAAGCCTTTATCCTAACCCTCGGTGTAGTTAGTTTTAAGAACTAGTTTGAAAAATTGATTGGACATTGTTTACATATATTACCAAAACTATATTAATCTTGACCAACGCAATCAGTATATATCAGTAATTGAATAAAAATAAGTTATTAAAGAAACTGTTCTACCTTTACATCCTTATTTTCTTTTTCTCTTTGTATTTCCTCTGTCTCTCTTGGCTCGTGAGTGAGGCGAAACCCTTGCTGATTCATACGTCTAACTTTACTGTTCGTTGGTTTCCCCCGACTTTCACCTTCATAGTTTGCTGCCGCTTTCTGAAACAACGCCATATATTAGAAAAGTGAAGAAATTGTAAAACAGAAAAATAATTTATTTCAAGCTTACCTTATTCTTGCAAGGTTTAGCACGAGTGCCGCATTTGCACGCTACAGAGCAATCCATATTTGAACCTTTGCAAGGGCATCCTCGATTCGTATTCGGTTTTCGCTTCACGCTACAAGAGCTCTTGCACTTACAATATTCAACCTGCGCTAATTTAAGAAACATGATATGCATTTGGTATTTATGTTGAGTAGACAAGAAAATATGCATAGTTTTTTACCGTCGAGCTTGCCTCAGGGGACGCCATTGTTCAATATTATTTAACGCACCGAACAATATCCGAGACTTTCCGATTCGTTTTTTGTTATGCGCAGAAAAGATGCGCACACGATGACACTGCTCCTTTAAGACACTGTTTTAAACGCAGGCCGGGCAAAGTAAAACATAAAGATCATGTTGAGTAAAACAACAGAGCCAGGAGAATTTCCATGCACAATTACAATTCAGCCCGTTCATCAGTGCTAGTTAGTGTCAAATGTTCTTGTCTAAGCATACGGGTTCTTAGAACGTTTCATATTTACTGATATTTAATTTAAAAACACAAAATAACTTCAGATTTTTGTCAGCTGCTTTTTTGAAGTCTCAGGCGGTTTTTCTATACTCTTGGGCGGTTTTTCTATACTCTTGTCTAAATGCTTTTTTAGCTATATCAAATAATCAAGTGTAGTGTAAACAGGGCTATATAGAGTCACATGCAGCTATATAAAGCTCCCTGATGATATTAGCTACATGACATTAATTTATTACAAAAATATCATGTCAGTTAACAAAGATTGTCAATAAGTCTGCATTTTTATGAGTGTATGCATTTTATGACAATGATCATTTTTATATAAAATGATATAAAATTATAATTTTTTAGATAATTAGATTGGTACAAATATGCCAAAATATCTTGAAGAGCCCAAAAAAAGGCCATTCGTTTTGGCAATTGGTGGAAGAGAGAATCCAGACCAAGTATTTGTAATAGTCGACAGCAAGGATTAGTTGCAATGCAGGCATTGATATATTATTGAATATTCAAATATTATTGAATTGGATATTATTTGACTTTTTTATTGTACCCAATCAATTGTCGCTGTTAATTAATTTTCCATATCAAGGTATAATATACATTTGATCGCTAACATATACATTGTATTTTAACAATTTTAGAACAATTTCATCAAGCTTATTACCTGCTGTTAAATAAAATAATACTTATTTTGCATTAATTCTTTATGCTGTGAAATGTAATATGTCTTTTGAACATAAACTACTTAAAGAAAACTGTACAGGACATGTGTACATAAAGTTTGCAATGCACACTTTATTTCAGATTATACCTTCATAAACCATGAAGATATTAGCAATATTTTGATTGTATACTGGTTACTTCCAAGCACTTTAAGTGTAAATGTGCAACTAGAATGGCTGGTCAAATTTAACCGAAAATCCTGGTTAATTTTGGTAACCAATTTTCCTGGTTAAATTAACTAGGTATGTGTTGGTCCAATACTGATAAATCTCCTGGTTAAAATTTAACCCTATTTAATCCACAAGCAATTATGTACATTGCATGATTTACAGTGGCTGATATGTATAGAGAGAAGACAGTTATATCTCATTTAATGATTTTAGCAGGCATATATACAGGTGCTATCAGTAATTTGCCTCCACCCTTATCTGGCATAAATATTTAGAATTTTATTGGAATGTATTCAAAAATATTGTTTTGTTAGACAGAAAAAAACTGGCTAGAAGAACCATCTCCTAGCCAAAATTATCCCAAAACGGTGTAAAATTTAATGTGTCATTATTGATGCTAAAAAAACTGAGCTGCAGAAGAGGTGTGCAAAATTCCTGGCTGGCAACATATATATAAAAAATAAATCAATTTTAATTCCTAAAACATAGTGTGTGTGTGTGTGTGTCATGTATATCATGCATATCTCATGTATATGTATATGTGGATGTGGGTGTTGGGGGGGATGTGGATGTGGATGTGGATGTATATGTATATGTATATTTTAACTGCCAATTTGCAAAACTAATAGGTTTAAAAATTCTTTCATTCCTTATAACTTATATAACTTTCGAAATATCAAAAACCTGTGTTGGCCATGTAGCTCAGTTGGCAGAGCATCGGACTAGTATCCGATTTGTAGTAACTTTCACATAGCTTAAATTTCGTGTCGTGGCGGTGGTGGTGAGCGTACCGGTCACGTGGTAGATTCGTAAGTTGCGACAAATACCGAGTCTTTCCGATGTGATTTTATATACTGTAAAGACACATTGAAATTTATATTGTCGGAAACGTCGATTGCTAAGGACAATTTTACAAAACCGAGCGCTTTCGAAGGTAGGTAAAGGCTTTGCTGTTTTTTTATTTGTCTCAAATACTGCATTCTGTTGTTATTTTGGAGCCGTTGTGCTCGCACTGATATCGAACGTCCGTCCACTGCCAATTTTTTGTACTGGGATTTATATTTAGACCTTAATTGCCATTGCATTTTACAGTAAAAGAATTACAAATAGAAACTCAAAGAAACCAAAGAGAATTTCAAAGAAACTAGATAGAAACTGAAAGAAATCAAAATACAAGTTCGAAAAATAAATTACAATTTATACAAATTAACCTTGCCATTGTGCAGGTAAAAACTAGAGTAGCCCATTGCCATTGTGCTGGGATTTTTGAGACTTTGCCATTGTGCTGGGATTTTTGAGACTTTGCCATTGTGCAATTATAAAAGAATTACAAACTGAAAGAAACTAAATAGAAATTCAAAGAAACGAAATAAAAAGTCAAAGAAACTAAATTCAAACTCAAAGGAACCAAATAAATATTGTCAAAAGCTGTGAGAATATACATAAATGGGTGTGTCAATTGAGATATACAGAGTAAGAATTGGTTCACATAACAACTTTGTGCAAGGACGACAGTCAATGAATCGAATGAAAGGTAAATTTTGGAATTTTGTGTTAGTAATGTTTTACTTAGAAGTATTTTATTTACCATGCTTGAAAAATCTAGTCACAATGGTTGAAAAAAATAATTAAGTTTCCATATGGTATACACAAATGATATCTTATCATGTTTATTTACCATTGCTATTGAGACTTGCAAATGATGTTGAGGAAAATCCAGGCCCAATTAATATATATGATATTGTTGATCGCAGTTTCACGGTTCGAGCAGACACCAACCAAGGTAATATATCGATGTTTGGATTAAATGCTGGAAAGCAATGTGTTGCCATGTCAATTTATGCTATTGTATACAATGAAATAAAATCTGTTAATATTTGGGATACACCACTTATGAACATGCTTCTAGTTAATGCAAACAATCTTTATGGCATAATTAGTCAGCACATTCAAAAAGAATTCTTGTTGCTTACTGATGTTCCTGAAGTCTTGTCTATTGACAATCATACTTTTAATTTGGAGTACAGTGACTCATTTTCTGGAGCTTTATGGATGGATCAGAACAGTGAACCATATGTTACACTTGAACATGCCTTTCATGAAGTATTTGATGTTGGTAATTATAAAACATGTTTACTCACTATTGGAGCAAACACTGTTGCAGTTTTAATGCCTTTTCCAGATGTCTTTAAGGTTTTTGATTCTCATTCACGAGATATGCATGGAATGCCAGTGGCAATGGGTTATAGTGTTTTAGTTTCTATTGAAGGAATTCAAAATCTTGTAAGTTTTTTTCATAACCTTTGCAATTATCTTGGACAAAATAGTGAAAATAGTATATTTGAATTGAAGGGTGTAAAATGTTGTCGAAACAATTCATTGTCAAACAGTTTGGATAGCACAGTGAATGATGACACAATATCAAATAACCATGAACAACAAACAAGACATCAAGAGTCAGTAATAAAAAGAAAAAATGCACTTGCAAAGCTAAGAGACAAGCAAAGAGAGAAAAGAAAACAAGCAAAAGAAAAAGAGTCAGTTGCAATGAGAGAGAATAGACTTGCAAAGCAAAGAGAGAAAAGAAAACAGGAAACTGTTTCGGAGAGGGAAAATAGGCTTACAAAGCGAAAGGAGAAACGAAAACAAGAAACTGTTTTACAGAGGGAAAATAGACTTACAAAACAAAAAGAGAAACGAAAACAAGAAACTGTTTTAGAGAGGGAAAATAGACTTCAAAACCAAAAAGAGAAAAGAAAACAAGAAACTGTTTTGGAGAGGACAAATAGACTTGCAAAGCTTAGAGAGAAAAGGAAACTGGCAAAACAACATGAAACTGTTTCAGAGAGAGCAGATAGGCTTCAAAGTCAGCGAGAAGCACGAAGGTTGCAAAGGCAAAATGAAACTAGCAAGCAAAGGGAGCAGCGATTAGCAAAAGGAAGAGGTCGTTATCAGAAAAATAAAAAAAGACATTCTGAAATTAATCTCAATAATGGTAACATTACATCACATAATAGTGTATCACAATTGATAGATAAGTTCCATAAATTTGTATCAACAGGTCCTCTGTATAAATGCTCATGTTGTGATCAATTATGGTATAAACATAGTGTTTGTCCTGCTGAGAAACTTCGACTGTCCAATCTAAATTCTACTAAACATCTACAAGGTATTAAAAGTGTGGATAATATTGAATGGCTGTGTTTAACATGTGACAAACATCTTAAAAAGGATAAAGTTCCACCATGTGCAATTTCAAATGGCTTGAAGTTTCCAAAAAACCCTGACTTTTTTGATTTAAATGAATTAGAATGCAGGCTTATAGCTCCAAGATTAGCATTTCAAAAAATAATGCAAGCTCCTAGAGGAGGTCAACTTAAAATTAATGGTAATGTTGTGAATATACCAGCAGATGTATGTAATACTGTTAACATGTTACCTAGGTTACCACAAGATACTGGGACTATTAAAGTTCAATTAAAACGTCGACTGCAATATAAGAGTTCGGCGTTGGCTTTAAATGTCAGACCTAATAAAGTGATGCAAGCTGCAGCTTGGTTGGTAAATAATAGTGAACTATATCGAGAACAAGGAATAAGTTTTGATCAGCATTGGTTATCATACTTTGATGTTACAACATGTAATAGTAACATTGAAAATACTTCAGTTGATCAAACTAATTTGGAATCTTCAGAAGATGAATGGAGTGAAGATGAAGCAGAAATTCCTGCTGGTGTAACAGACAGTATGCTCACACCTACTGATTTTGTAGATGATACTGAAAGACAACATACATACAATGTTGCACCAGGTGAAGGTAGTAGACCACTCAGCATATTTCGAGATCAGTATTCTGAGGAACTAGCTTATCCAGGAATATTCCTAGGTCAAAAGCGGCCAGATGAGAAGCAAAGATTGACTCGTGTCTTGTACAGTGAAATATGCAAATCTGAACTAAGACGTTCTGATAGAAGAGCTGCAATGTGCATTGAGAACATATTTTTTAAGGCTAAAAAGTGCAAATGAAATTATTGCTAGGGCAATCTCAGCTTGCTATTCGCAAATGTAAAATGGGAAACAGAACACTTACTGCTAGAGACTTAAAAACACCGGAAGGTTTAACAAATCTTATTTGTCATGACGAGGGATACAAATTTTTAAGAGCTTTGAGAGGTTCCCAACCTTACTTTGAAAAAGCAAAAAAAGACTTGTTTGCTATGATTCGGCAGTTAGGACCTGAATCGTTATTTTGTAGTTTTTCATCTGCTGAAACAAAATGGATTCATTTACTAAGAATCCTTGGAAAGCTTGTTGATCACAAGGATTATAGTGATGAGGAGTTAGAAAATTTAAATTGGGATGAAAAATGTAGATTAATTCAAAGTGACCCAGTAACTTGTGCAAGGCATTTTGATTACCAATTTAACACTTTCTTAAAAGACTTTTTAATGAGTAAAATTGCCCCATTAGGGAAATCGAAAGATTGGTTTTACAGGGTTGAATATCAACAGAGAGGGTCACCTCACATTCATATGCTGATATGGCTTGAAAATGCACCTGTATTTGGTGTTGATAAAGATGAAGATGTAGTGAATTTCATTGACCAAATAATAATTTGTAGAAAGCCTAATAATGACAGTGAATTATTTGATCTTGTAAACAGACAAACTCATAGACATTCTCACACATGCCGAAAGAACACCAAAAAAGTTTGTAGATTTAACTATCCTCAGCCACCTATGAGAACAACACAAATACTTTACCCACTTGATGATAATGCTTCTGAAACTGTCATAAGAGCCAGAAAAGAGTTGTGGAAGAATATTAAGAATAAACTAGATGATTTAAAAGAAGGAGAGGACGTAACATTCGATCAAATACTGAAAGAACTAAATGTTTCAGAACATCAGTATATTCTGGCAATTCGATGATCACTAAATTGTCCAACAATATTTCTAAAACGAAGTCCTAATGAATTAAGGATTAATAATTATAACGCTGCTTGCCTTAAAGCGTGGAGAGCTAACATGGATATTCAATTTGTGTTGGATGTATATGCCTGTGCTATGTACATTGTTTCTTATATTTCTAAAGCTCAAAAAGGAATGAGTGACTTGTTACGTAACGCTTGTGCTGAAGCCAGGGAAGGTAATTCCACCATCAAACAGCAGGTTCGTGACATTGGTAACAAGTTTTTAAACTCAGTTGAAATAAGTGCACAAGAAGCAGTGTATATCATTCTCCAACTACCGATGAGAAAGTCTTCTCGAAATGTTGTATTCATTAACACATCTCCTCCAAATGATCGTGTTGAACTATTGAAACCTCTCTGTGAGATTGAGAAAATGTCAGATGAGTGTGAAGAAATTCACTCTGGTGGACTTCTGAAACGATATGTAGAACGACCAGACAGTTTAAAAAATATTACATTAGCTGACTGGGCAGCTTGGTACGATTCATCTGGTCAGACAAAGTATAAAAATTCTGCTAATAAATCAGATATTGACAACCTCCCTTTGGAAGATGAAGATGGAAATAATGATGATGACCTAGGTGTTGAAAACAGTGAAACTTGTGATTCATCTAAAAAGGCGATAAAAAAAAGATCACGTGCGCGAATTATCCGCAGTGTTTGGTTTAACAAAGAATCTCAACCAGAAAAACATTATCGCGAGTTGATCATGCTTTTCACTCCATGGAGAAATGAACAAGTTGATTTAATTGGAGGTTACTCTTCCTTTGAAGAACATTACGAAGCTCGTCGTGATAAGATCGGTGAACAAATGCAACAATACGCAGTTTGTATTGAAATTCAACATCACCTACAAGAATTTGAAAATTAAACGAGACTTACTTGTAAGTTGAAGTTTGATTGGAATTCTGTCATGTCATCAGTCAGGAACGAAGGAGTCACATGAGATGCGCATGCGCATTACTGGTCAGTCTTCAACGTGAGTAGGACAGAAAATTATCGGAACGAAGAAGTCTGGGAGGGGTGGGTTCCAAGAAGAGAAAACGGGCATGTGACTCCTTCGTTCCTGACTGATGATGACATGACAGAATTCCAATCAAACTTCAACTTACAAGTAAGTCTCGTTTAATTTTCAAATTCTATCATGTCATCAGTCCACGTCACTACGGAGTCCCATGAGATTTCAAAGTTCTGTGCTACGAAGTTCAACATGTCCAAAACTCATACATGTAATAACGAAAACCTTTATATTTTATTGTACAACCATAAAAATAAACTAGAACAGCTACTGTGTCAAAATAGTAGTTCCAAAGTTATCACCGTTATTAACCACTTGTTTCTCATAAAACCTGGAAAATGTACTTTCTTTTGACCAACCAGCTGACTTCATTATTTCTGCAATATTGAGCCCTTTAGTCTTGCACTTAGACGTGGACGCAGCTCGACTGCTGTGGGCGGTGTACTTGTCTACGTCAATTCCAGCGGATTTCAAAATTTGCTTGATCCATCTGGCTATGGTACTTTTACATACTGGCTTGTAGGGCTTGATAAAACTCAATAACAACTGAGTATGACCTTTTCGATAAGACTTTGTCCTGTCTAAATATTCCCTCAGATGATCCACCACACAAATCCTCTTATCTTCTTGAAACGAAAGTAGATCTATCGGTTTTAAATGTTTCCCCGGTTTCGTTGTTTTTAGTTTATCCTTTATTGTTATTCTATATCGATTTGGCAGCTCTTGAATATAGTTTACATCTAACATGTGAATAGTCTGCCCTCTTTGGCCAGTTGTGAGGCACAGTAACATTGTTACTTTTAGAATGAGGTCCTTTAATGTTAACTCCTTAAGTGTTTGAAATGATTTCAAATAGTCTAGTACAATATTTACATCCCAAATTTCTGTGTATTTGGGTAGTGCTGGTCTCAGCTCGAATACCCCCTTCATGTATCGGCACACTAAAGGGTGCTCCCCAAACTTCCCTCCTTCCTTCAAAATCAGTATAGAAGAGAGAGCAGAACGTGCTGTATTTATAGCGCTATAACTTAAACCCAAATCATATAACGAAACTAAAAACTCAATAGCCCGATTCAGGCCTGGTTGAAACACATCAAAGTTATTGACCCTACAGTAAGTTTGCCATCGCTTTAGATAGGTCTGGTACTGATTTGCGGTGCCCGTCCTCCAGGGGGCCATAAGTATGTCTTTAGCAGCTGACGATAACTCGTAATCCCCTAAGCTCTGTCTGACAAGAGACATACCAGTAAGTTCAGCTTGTTCCACAACGGATGTACGTCTTTTGGATGGCTCGGTAGTGTTAGAAGATTCTTGTACGCCTTGATCCGGATTGGTTTTTGACTCATCATTTGCAACGCTTTTGGATACCACCCTTGTGTTGGCCAATCTGGGAGTACACACACTCCATGCCCCCCCTTGTTTTGTATTTTGCAGAGTACCGCTGGAATCACACTAAATGGTGGGAAAGCATAAAAATCTAGTTTTGACCATTGCAGGCTGAATGCATCTATTGCAACAGCCTGTGGGTCTGGGCGATATGATGCATACTTTGGGAATTGTTTATTCGTACGTGATGCAAACAAATCAATTTCAGGTATAAAATGTAGTTTGTGTAAGGCGTCAGTAAGCGCTGCTTTGTCTAACATCCATTCAGACTCACGTTGGTTTCGTCTCGACTCAAAATCTGCCACTAAATTGTCTTTGCCTGGGATGTGGGCAGCACTGATCCATAAACCTCGCTCTAAACACCACTCCCATATTTGCTTTGCCAATTTATTGCATGGTATAGAATGACTTGTTCCCATATGGTTTATGACACTTACTGCTGTGGTGTTGTCACACATTAGTCTTATGTGAGTATTTGTTATCTCCTTTGCAAACGTTTGTAAACCGAGAAATAATGCAAGCATTTCTAAATAATTTATGTGATTTCCTGTTTCTAAGTGGGTCCAGGTCCCTCCAGTGGAGACCTCTTTATACTCGGCGCCCCACCCTGTTAGCGATGCATCTGTGGTAATTTGGTGTTGGGGCTCTTCCCGTGTTAGTGTTTGATATGCGGTTTCAACATTCCGTATCCACCATTTCAACTCATTTATTCCCCCTCTGATAACAGCATTTGTGCATCAAAATTCCTTTTGCCTGTTTTAGAGCAGAGGTCTTATCTGTGTCAAGTTCCCGATAGTACAAAGGGCCATGCATTACCCCAGGAAAACTTGCTACAATCTTACCAATTACTCTTGCTACTTCTCTTATAGTTAGTGTTTTAGAAGCAAGCAAGTTCGTACACACATTTTTCAAATCATTAGCTTTCTCAGCAGTTAATTTGATTGTCATCCTTACTGAATTAATGAGAAAACCCAAAGTTACTATTTCCTGTGAAGGGATGAACCTAGATTTTGTAGGGTGTACTACAAATCCCAAACTATCCAGTAGCAATGTGGTGTCAATTACATTTGTAACACAATTGTTGTAGGTATTGCCCTGTAAGTAGCAGTCATCAATGTGTGCCACTGCTATATTGCCCTTGGTGTGTAGAGTAGCTAAAGCAGGTTTTAATGTTTTTGTAAACTTCCTAGGTGCACATGATAAACCATTTGGGAGACACATAAATTGATATAAGTCTGCTTTCCATTTAAATCTTAAAAATTTTTGATCCTCCTTATTTATAGGGAGTGAGTAATATGCATCTTTGAGGTCTAGAACAGCCATGAAACAATTTTGTGTCACTAATTTAGTCACAGTATGGATTGAGTCCATTTTAAAATGCTGGTATGTCACTGAATCATTGAACTTTTTTAGATTAAGGATAAGACGATAGGTTCCATCTTTTTAGGTCTCAAGAAATACCAGAGATCATTTGTCCCTGTTCATATTGAACTTGTTTATAACACCTTTATGAAGCAATTTCTTCACTTCTGCATCAATAATAGGGTACTCGTGTGGAAGGAATTTTGAGCTAGGTAACCTATGCTGGGTAGGTGTATCATCACAGTCAATTTTTAGACCTGATACATTAGATAATATTTCTTTATCACTTGTTATGGCAGTCCAAGCAGGGAAATGTTCAGCTACTTGTCCCCCTTTAAATCTTTGACAACAATCAGACAAATATATCACTAATTTAGGTACAAAACCTTCAAATTTACCTACCGAATTTCGTATTTCTCTTAAATTTGCAATTATTTCCTCTGATGACCCGGCCACGGGTTTTTTTTTGGGGTGGTTTTGGTACTGGCGCTTGCCTAAAAAAGGCTTCGGTGTATATCTATAGTTCTTACGATCATAATTCATATCCCCATAAGATTGTTTATTCTTGGAGAATGATTTAGTGGCACCCTTGAGGGCATGACCAATTTGGCTGGCTTCCTTGGCATCTTTCATGTTTTTGGCTAAATCATCACCAAATAGGAATTTGCTGTCAGGATGTTCCTCTGTTTCACAAATTGCTGAATATTCTGACTTGAGAGCAGGTTTAATTTGGTGTTTTCTAAATTGAGATACCTGAGCACTTGCATGCCCTAACATTGCAATAGAGTCCACTGATTGGGTAATTAGTTTGGAGAGGTCTCCCTTTGCGTCTGTTTGAATTAAGGCATTAGCTGTCTGGAGTGTGGCCAAGGTGGCCTTGAGTAATGTCTGTTGTATATTGGGAGGAGGTCATTCCGGGAGGATTAACCTTGGTGTTTGTCATTGTCAAGGAGGATTAACCTTGGTGTTTGTCATTGTCTGACAATTTTCAGGGCGTTTGTATTTATCAAGGATGTCCTTAAGTTTTTCAGTTTTTAATTTTTTACCCCACCTTTTCTGTGCAATATCTGCCAGTTTAGTGTCAATTTTTTCTCCAGGGACCTCATCATCATCTAGGGACTGAGCAAGGTCGTCTAATAGGCTAGGTTGAGATTTACTAAGCCCTTTTTCGTTGCGTTTAGTAAGCTGACGTATGTCATCTTCCTCATCCCAACTATCACTTGCATGAATACTGATTTCAGCATCTGCATCAGAATGGTTAGGCCGCTTTCTTTTGTACCTTGACGCAAGTGCACTTTCTTGGTCAGATGACTCAGACTCAGAAGCAGATGTTTTTCTTTTTCGACCCGTTAGGCTGTGGTTTCGTGTTATTACACCGTGTTTGCCCGTAGGGCTCTGGCTTGGTGTTGTTACACCTTTGTCGCCACGGTTTTGTGTTGTTACACGTAGTTTGCCTTGTGAAGGCTCGCCTGCTGTTTCAGCAGACGCATTGTACATTTTTTCCAGTATGATTGCCATTTGGCCCATATTCTTATTAATATTTGCCAATGTGGCATGTACATTAACATCTATAGTGTTCGGGTCCTCAACCTCACGCTGTTCGGCCCCATCATGGTCGGCGTGTTCGCCCGAAGCCGCATTTTCCTCGTCCATATTTATGCAAATTTAACCTAAATCAACGAAAAATTTTAATGCATGGATACTTACCAAATCGGGCTTCCCTATGATCAAAATTTTTACTTGTTTTTTGGGCGGATGGCAAGGAGAAAGAAAGATTTAAAGAACGAAATACTCACAAAAGTTGTTGACTTTCCAGCAAGCGACTTAGCACTGACCAGTAATGCGCATGCGCATCTCATGGGACTCCGTAGTGACGTGGACTGATGACATGATAGAATGTGATGATGATGCGTATGACAAGATCAAGATCAGAACGAAGGTAATATAGATACCCATCCTGATTTCAATGAAAGATATGATGTCTCTGAAAACTTGGGTATCCCATCAAGGTTACCTAATAATGAACCACTCATTTTAAATGAAATGGAAGATGATGACTACCGACGTTTGGTTCAAATGCTAAACAAGAAACAAAGGGAATTTTTTTATCATATTCTACATTTAATGAAGACATCTAATGATCCATTTTATGCCTTTTTAAGTGGAAGCGGAGGGGTTGGTAAATCTCACTTGATTAAGTCAATTTATCAGGCTGCTTTAAAGCACTATAACAAACAAGCTGGCGAAGACTTTCGTCGTGTTCACGTATTATTGCTTGCTCCAACAGGAAAAGCAGCTTACCTAATTAAAGGAAGCACAATCCATAGTGCCTTATCAATTCCAGCAAGCCAGTCACTTAAAATATATAAACCATTAGACTCTGGTAGGTTGAACACTTTACGATGTGAGCTTGGTGCATTAAAGTTGATCTTACTTGATGAAATATCAATGGTTGGAAACAGCATGTTTACTGTTCAGTTAAATAATCGTTTAAAGGATTTAAAAGGAAGCAAAGACGACTTTGGTGGTGTTAGCATCATTACAATCGGTGACTTATTTCAACTTAAACCTGTCATGGATAGTTACATTTTCACTGATCTCCAGTCTTTAAATTATTATAGTGTACTTACTCCTAATTTATGGAAAAAATATTTTAAATGTTTGAACTTGATGAAATAATGCGACAAAGAGAAAGTAAAATGTTTGCTGAAATCTTAAACAGGTTACAAGAAGGTAAACATACAACTAGTGATCTTAAAAAATTAAAGGAAAGATGTGTTCAGGAATCGAATTGTCCTCGAGAAGCTCCACGCTTGTTTATTCAAAACGCTTTAGTAGACAAATATAACGATCAAGTATATGAATCATTTACGGATAATAGATATACAATTAAAGCTCAAGATAGCGTTATTGGAGCAGCGTCACTTGAACTTAAAGAAAAAATGAGGCAAATACCTTATGTTCCCTTAAGAAACTCTAAACAGTTAGCTCACAAACTAAAACTTGCTGTTGGCCAACGTACTGAAGTTGCAACAAATGTGCGCACTGATGATGGTCTTACAAATGGGGCTAGTAATATTATTAAGTTAATACAACTTACTGACGAGAATAAGCCTTCGGGTCTTATCTGGGTCGAATTTGATTATGAAGATGTTGGTAGAAAAACTCGTCAAGAAAATAGAACGCTCTATGTTAGAGGAATTCAAAACACATGGACACCAATTAAACCTGTCACAACCCAATTTTCCGTTGGTAGAACAAAATCTGCTCAAGTTGTTAGAAAACAGTTTCCACTGCGACCAGCATCAGCAAAGACTGTTCATAGATCACAAGGTGATACCCAAACACAAATTGTTGTAAACCTAAACAGTAACAGGGCTATTCCTCACATTCATTACGTTGCTTTAAGTCGAGTAACAACAATAGAAGGATTATACATCACTGACCTATGTGAAGACAAGATATCCGTCGATGAAAGAGTTGTTAAGGAAATGGAAATCTTAAGAACTGAAAATAAATTAAATCTTTGTTTCAAACCACTTTATATGTTTGATCAATCCGATTTAAAAGTTTGTTACCTCAATACAAGATCTCTACATAAACACATTGAAGATGTTAGAAAGGACATTAATTACTCGTCTATGGATATTCTGATATTTACTGAAACAAGGTTAAACTTGTCAGACTCTGACAATACATACAAAATTGATGGGTACAGCTTGTTCCGGAATGATGTTTTCCAACCTTCTGGTCAGGGACGTCCATACGGTGGAACAGCTGTTTATACCCGAGTTCCTTTAAAAGAAGGATATCCTTATACTCACAACATCAGTGGAATTGAGTTCACCATTATTAAAGCAGAAAGTAATCCACATCTCAATATAATTGGGGTATATCGTTCACCCCATATTCCTATATCACGTTTAATGTGTTCACTGCGTTGCATACTTGATGAAGATTCGTCTGCACAAAACATTATAATTGGAGATTTTAATGTAAACTGGATGATAGAATCTGACCGACAGTCGCTCTACAATTTGATGGTTGTACAAAATAATTACAAACAACTGATAACAGGCTTTACAACCGACAACAAAACATTAATTGATCACTTATACACAAATTTAGTTGAAGAGCAAGTTCATGTTGGAATTCTAGAGACTTACTTTAGTGATCATAAAGCTATATGGGCTTCTTTAAGGACATAGAAGAAAAAATATTGTACTAAATTTGTATGTAGCAAAATGGACAACAGGGGCTGACAAGCAGGCTTAGCTTATTTCTTGGTTAAATAACCAAAAATTCAAGGCAAATCTCTGGACAACTTGTCTATAAATTCAGAAATACATTATTTATTCAGAAATCTTGTCTGGAGTGATAGAAGTTTACTTCTCTGAAGTTTTGATAATATAAACAGATGAACAAAAATAGACAAAATAAAACAACATTATAGATTTTAGACACAGTTAGTAGTTAGCACTAACCCACCTCTGAACAACTGATAAAACAGAAAAATGGATACCTATTACAATTTACATGTAGCATATGAAATGTGCCCTACGAAACTTTGGTATTGTAATAATTATATAGATTTTTTTTATATAAAGGTAAGTTTTTATCTGCATTCTTTTTTTTCCTTTCTTCCCGTCTTTTCTTCTCATTCTTTCTTTTTTCTTTATCTTCACTTTATTTTCATGTTATATTTTGCACTCATATCTTATATTTCTTCTTAGCTACTGGGTATTATATTTTGTGGACACAAGAATATCAACTGTTACAATAACTTCAGAAAATGAAACTGCTGTACTCCTATTGCAATCATGGGTAAGTAATATTCATGACTATGAATAATCTTTCAAGATAACTACTGTTGTTCTTTTTGTGTTAAAAGATTGCTTCTTGCTCTTTTGAATGCTTTTCCACTTTGCAAGTAGTTAAACATAGTGTAGTATAGACAATAGTTTTCACCTCTCGGAACTACCTTCAGAAAGAATACAGATCTAGTCACATTGGACTAAGGGTAAAAATATGGTATATTGTTACAATATGGCTGAAGTGGAAAACACACCATAGAACATATTTCCAGTACATTAATATCACTTTCTTGAACATTTTAGATACAACAAAGACATATTTAATACCACCATTTACATCACTGTGAAGATGTTACTGGTTGAAATATTTTACATTATGTCATTTGTAAATAATGAGAAGCCTCAACTTTAAATTTGTACAGTTCACCAACTTATAACGTCTCAAGTGGTGTCTACTATTGCAATGTCATATTGAAAAGTGATATTGGAAAAATGAAGGTATTGCAGATTTCCATCCGTTGGTCAAATGAAATGTTTCAAATCAGGAGCAAAAGCTACAGAATACAGAAGGAATATATAATGCATCTGTTATGGTTTGCATACAGTGTATTTTTTCAACTCAAAAATGACAGAATGTCGATTATCCTGAACGTACTGTATTTGCAGTGCAAATGATTGTTACTAAATTTTTGTAAATATTGTATAAATACTTCACATTATCAAATCTGCTTAAAGAGAGAGGAAATACAGAGAAACTTTAGCTCTAGTCTGATTTTTTTTTGGTATAAAAAAATAAAGATTCAAAATATGCTCTTCTATTATTTATTGTGGACTGGTGAGATGTACAGTACAATAGACCATACAATCATAATGATGTTTCATGACAAAATTTAACTACTAAGACCAGAATGCTTTGCTAGCTTCTTGGTTAAAGCCTGAAAAAGCTTAGACTTAGTAGTTAAATTATGCCATGAAACATCATAATGGGTATGGTCTATTAAATTTCAAAGAACAATTCAATCTCTCCAAACACAACAGTAAGTTTTTATTACAATAAATGTGAATTTTCAACCATACCTTCTTCATACATATGTGTTATTTAAAATATCAATTTTTTCAAGTCTTTCTTCAAACTAAACCACAACAAAAATATCTAATGTTCGTGTCATTAATACTTTGAATATAATTTTAGCATTGTCTGTACTGATATAATGTTTTCAACAATATGATTTTGTTTGTTGTATGTCATTGAAATGATGGCTGTATCAAAGAGAACATCTTCAATCAGTTCTTTGGTGAACTTGGTATCCTCTGGAATTTCACTATTGGCTTGAACAATCTGCTTTATAGAACTTTCAAAGAGGGTGACGCTAAATCGGCTGGATTCTGTTGAACTCAACAATTTGTTTTCAACGAGGACTTGAGCAAACCAGTGCTTGGCTACTGCTGCTTCTTTCTGCTTGAAATGACAGTGTGAACATTCAATAAATCTTCGATTATCAGTATGTTGAATTTTTTTGCTACATTTTGTGCAGGCAAGATATGATTCAACTTTCTCGATACCAATGATTTCTACATCAACAGTTTCACTGTCAACGACTATGATCGGCAGTGGTTCTTGAAACGGTAGTCCAGATTCTATTTTAGTATCGGACTCAATTGTGTTGACAACAATTTCACTGGTAACTTTATCCCTTCGTACACGTATGTTGGTAAAAGTGTATGTGTCGCCTTGTTTCACTTGATGTACACAATCTTCCCAAAGGGTTAATGTGATTGTCCCAGATGGGTCAATAATAACTACATTCTGCATATGTAATTTTTTTATACCGACTCGCTTTGGAGGGTGCACATGAGCAACTTTAGCTCTAATGGTTATAATCTGACCAGGACACACCAACTTTGCATTGGATATATTCATAGTGGATGGTAGCTGTTGCTTTTGAAAGTCCACATCATTGTATGCGTTAATTACAACATCTCCCATCAGCAAATCCTCTGAATTTGAGCCAGATCGGTCAACACGATACTTCTTTATTTTGACTGGAGAGTCCTTCTGGTCAAGTTCAATGAACCGCTTTCGCTTGGGTGGTGAAAAACAGACTCCACGTACTGTTTTGCTCCTTTCTTGCAGTTGGAATTCAAAGTACTTTCCCTTTTTAATTGGTGATATATTGTGAAGATATCCTATAGCTTCAGGTTCAGCAATCGTACTGGGACTGGACTGCTCAATTGGCGATTTATCACACTCAGCATTAGCAATGAGACCAGGTCCACTCTGGCAATTATCAGATTCAGCATTGGTACCAGGTCCACTCTGGGAATTATCAGATTCGGCATTAGCAATTTCCCCAATTGGAGAATTATCAAACTGAGTAATGACTTCAAGAAGTTCATTGTATGCAGCACTGTTTTTCTGAGTGTCATCAGTGGTAATTATGTTTTCCGCCATCTCATGATCTGACTCATTATCCATATTGATATACTGCTTCCTATCAAAATAGACCAAAAAAATCAATAACTAATGCCTGGTTCACACTAGTTGTAATTCGTCTGGGATCTATTGTATTCTTTTCCGATAGACAAAGCATTTTACACAGCAATGACCACAGACAATGAAAATCCCCGATTCTTAGGACCAGTGTGAACCAGACTTAAAGCTTATATTTGCAACTGAATAGGATTATAGGAATGAATAAGGCTTATCTCTGCCATAGGCAGCCCAATAATGCGGGTCATCTAATCAAGGAATTTTTTTATCTGGCCTATGCATGACATGATCAAAGACTACAATTCTTCATAAACCTAAACAATATACTATATCTAACAAGTTTTCAAAACATCTATTCCAGTATAATTAAATTATTTTCACACCAATGTAGACAGCATCTAAATATTTATACAGTGATTTATACTATGAACTCAAATTGCTGATATATCATATTACTCTTGTTGACAGGTACTGTAATTAAATGAATGTACAAATTTTCCTTTTACACTAGCGCTGTTGCGCATCCAGTAATAAAGAAATTTGACAGTTGTGGCAGTTTGCGTTTTTGTTATACATCCTGTATTATACCATCGAAGACTCCCTTCGAAAAACTATAAATGTTTAAGGTGAACCTTACCTATTAGCTACAAAATTAGTTGTTCCAAGCACAGCACGAGGTCGACGTAGCCTGCGAACAGGCACTAATACGTAGTTTAAAAACACTTCCAATCACAAGGTGAAACATGTTTCCACTATGTACTTTTGAATTTTTAGAATTCAAAACAACAAAATTGAAAATTGGAACACAAATTACACGCCAAAAATAAGGTTTCTGCGGTTGAGGTCGCTATATCAAAATTCAATGTGGACTTTTATACTACATAATATATATTATATATATATATTATATATATATATACATGTATATATATATGTATATGTACATGTACATGTACATGTACATGTACATGTACATGTACATGTACATGTACATGTATATGTATATGTATAAACAATGCGCCCTCCTGTTTGTCTCCAAAGGCAACTTCTGCACTTCATTACAACTAGTAATTCATGTAGTATATATTTACTATAAAGTTTAGTATCTGTTATTAACTTAACGCACGCCTGGGCCAATGTGGTCACACGTACAATACAATAAAAACTTAACGTTATTGTTTACTGTTATTTGCGTTATAGCCAATGTTCAAAATAAGTCTTAGTATATACCATATAGATGCATCGTGCTGAGCTGTAAGCTTCAATGGCATGCAACATGTACGCACTGCGTACCTATTTTTTCAATCACTGGTAACATTGTTTTCTCACATCCAACAGTCTCTTTCCATTAGAGACCCACTTGATTTAGAGCATTGTAAGAGTAAGTTAGAACAAAGTATTCTAATTGTTTCGGCATTATTGCTGGTTGTAAATAGCAACACAGATGTTATAGTCAGGGAGCATGTGTACTCCCGTGGGAAATCACTGAAGAAAGCAAGCAACAATGCTAGTCATGTTCAGGGGACTTCAAATAGTAAGAAAAGTGATGTTGCCAAGTTTGTAACTTGTCCTGGACCAATTAAGGGGGTATTTTTAAAAAGGACGTCAACATTTTAGCACGAAAACGAGGCTGGTACCAAAACCATTAATATCTTCGCCGTTTTTAGACGAAATGTCATGAAACTTGCAACAAATAATCACCAAGACATGCAGAAGACAATAATCTAGTTTTTATGTTGTCACGTGACTCCCAACATTAAAACGAGGCTAGTGTCTAAATCATCAATATCTTTGTTATTTTTGAACGAAATGTCACGAAAATTGTAACAAATGATTACCATACTACACAGAAGAGAACAGTGTCTCTTTTATTTTGTCACGTGACCCCAAACACGAAAACGAGACTAGCATGTACCACGTGACTTGTTTATAAGTTAATTGTACTGTTATGACGGTTAATAGTTAGCATCAGACTGAATACATTTATATAGTTGTTCTTAGTTGCATAAGTCCATGTGTTATTACAATGTCTACAGTCTAATGATCATCTTGCTATTAAAAAACAATGGTGTCATTTTTTATTTTGTCACGTGACAAATCAAAAATTAACCATAAACCAAACGGGGAAAGTCCTTAGAAAGAAAACAAACCAACAAATAATAATAGATTATCACAATAATGACAGACTGTCTATGCATTTGAGAGTGCGACTTTGAAGACTGAAGGCTATGCATCAATGTTATTGCAGTATTGCTGGTCAGTGGTATTTTTCATTAAAACAGAAAGTGAAAGTGAGTGAGAGTGATCATTGTCATGACTTTTTTTGAAGTTCTGTAAGTACATATTTTGCGGCTTTTGTTCTCTTGATGTCAGCCAACGTACTCGATTTCAAATTGTGCATTTTGTGCCACAAGAATACAAAAGAACCTCTGGTAAAAAATCCAACGTCACATGAAAGATTGCTTCGATTTGTTGAAGAAAGAAGTGCGTATGGAAATCCTAACTATCGTGACACTTGGTTAATGCTACAACAATACACAGTACAAGACTTAACTCTTCAGAATGCAACTTGGCACAGGTCGTGCTACCAGGTTGTCACCAGTAAAGAAAAGTTAAAAAGAGCAAAAGAGCAATTTGAAAAAGATGGTGCCACAAGTTCTAAGCGAAAAAAGGAGGAAAGCAAAAAATTGACACGGTCGCAAACTTGCCCCTACAATAAGGAACTGTGTTTTTTTTGTGATCAAGCGGCTGTCAATAAAGATCCTCTCCATTCCGTCTGCACCGAGTCGGCAGGACAGTCAATCCGGTCTGCTGTAGAGATTCTGGGAGATGAAAGATTACAAACAAAACTTGCGACCTCAATTAACGCAAATGATGCTCATGCCATAGATGTCAAATACCATAAGAATTGTTATCTAAACAATGTCACAAATGTGCTACGAAGATCCCAGTACCAACCAAACGAGGATAATGGAGTGGCAGCTGGTAGAGTTGAGTTCTTAGATATCACCGAGAAAGCGTTGAAGGAAGGGAAGCTCTTGAATATGGCAGATCTCGAGACCCTGTATGTAAATGTGCTTCTTGAAAATGGTGTAGTAAATCCCACATGTTCCAGAAAAACACTGAAGCAGTTAATCTCAAGTTATGTTCCAGATGTTGAATTTCACAGACCGAAACGACTGAATGAACCTGAAAGACTAACTGTGAAGGAAACGCGGGATAACTCAATAATATCAAGCGAAGAAGACAGGTGCACCGAACCTGAAATGAAAGCTATTTATGATGTTGCAGCACTCCTTCGCAAGCGCATTAACCACAGCAAGAGTTGGACCTTCACCGGTCAGTTTGACGACCTTGATGCTGAACAGCTTCCCAAGGAGTTATATTGCTTTTTTAGATGGATTATACACGGACCAACAGGATTTGCATCAGGTTAGGGCATGTGTCATTACAATATTCTAAAGACATTGGGCAGAGTAGGAATATTCCAGTAATGAACATATGAAACATTTATAATGTTTTCTTTTCCTAGATGACAAGTTCAGTGAAATCTACAAGCGGGCAGTTACTCTGAGCCAAAGTACCATCTCCATGACCCTTACTGATCGCCAAGTGAAACACCGGAAGTCAGAGGTACGTCAAGTTTCACATCTTCCAAATTAATGACATTAAATTAGATGTATTTATTTTCTTTGATCAATGTTGTTCATAGGTAATTCGATCGACAAAAGAAATACCCCAACAACTTGCCATTGGTTTGGCAATACACCAGTCTATTAGGAGCAAAGCACTTGTAAACATGCTAAGTGGGTTTGGTATGTCAGTAGAATACAATCGTATTCTTCGAGCGGAATCTCAAATCCAGAAGCACGTAGTTCAGCGCATGAAGCAGAGCAATAACCTGTATATTCCTCCAGATGTTGTACCTGGGCGCCACATCTTCTTTGCTGTGGATAACGTAGATTTTTCTGAAGATACGCCTGATGGAAAGGGTACCCTCCATGGAACGGCTATGGCCATATATCAGAGGCAATACGACCAGGATGCTTCACCACAGCTCAGGTTATTTGTAAGAAAAAATGAATCCGTAATCGGGTTTAAACAACAGTTAACTTCCAACGCATAGACCATTTACTATTATAGCTAATTTACCATGTTGTTTATAGTATCAACTATAGCTTAACTCTATATGTGTTTCCTTAGATTGGATGACACAAATATTGCAGGCCGGAAAAGCGATCGTTCCTTAAAGGATCTCCCTAATACAACACTGCTAGAGTGCCCTAATCCTCAAGCGAACCCGAAAAGTCCTACATACCCCTCGTATAGCGTGAATGTGGAAGATCTAGCAATAACGGTTAAGCTTAAGGACTTTGCGTGGCTCATTGGACGCAGCTTAACACGGTTCCCAGCTCAAGATAGCGATGGCGAGATGACGCAATCTCAGGTGCCTGTCTGGTCCGGGTATAATTCTCTAGTCTATGAAACACAGCCCCTTACAAGAATCGGATCTCCGCCACTGATAGCAGCCCCTGCCCACGAATGGACTACAATGCTTACCATTCTCATGCAGGTATGTATTTAACCTCGGTCAAACGTTTGAGAAAGTGCACATGTAAAAGTTGTTAGAACTAGAGCCACTGAATATATTAAATCTGAAATAGGAAACAACAATAGCAGCCATATTCTCGTTTCTTATTTTGTAATTGGTCTGTATTAAATCTAAAGTATTCACAAAAATTGCAGGCCCAAGGAATCACTGCTCACGTCATGGGTCCGGGCCGAAAAACGGTCGTATCGTTGGACCTCGGCTTATACCTACCCGCTAAAAAGCTCCAGATGGCTCGTAATGATTTAAACCATCTCATTCTAAGGCCTGGCGAGCTCCATATTGTTATGGCGCAACTTAGAACCCTAGGTTCATTCATCGAACACAGTGGAATCGACTTGTGCTGGTCAGAGTCTGATTTGTATGGCCCAGCTACTGTCAAGCAAATCCTGGCAGGGAAGCACGTAAAGAGAGGAGAGACAGCACATTTGGTTACTCTTCAAGTCCTGTTTATGCTCTACCAGAAGGCGTTCCTCTCTAGCCAAGATGAAGAGTTGGTGAAGAAGATTGACAAGTGTGCAAAGCAGCTAGGAAAGGCGTGTGAACAAGGAAAAAATAGCGAGGTAAAAGAAGCTGAAGATCAAATGGTAGAAGTAATGAAATCTGAAGATTTAGTTGGCAAAATGGAACGATTTGAAGAAGGGAAGAATCCTGAGTTCAAGGTTTTCCGTTCCTACATGAAGATGATTATGGAGATGTTGCTGTTTGTACGTGCTGTACGAACAGCGGACTGGCAGTTGCATTTAAGATCTTTGCAGTTGTTTACGAAGTATTTCTTTGCGCACGACAAACTTAACTACGCCAGAATGATTCCCATTTATCTTGCCGAGATGGAAAACCTTCCCGAGTCAGCTCCTGAAATCTATAAAGAGTTCGCCGAAGGCAACTGGGTTGTGAACAAGAACCGACACGTACCATTTTGTGGACTTGGAGCAGATCATGCCCTGGAACACATTAATCGATCCATGAAGGTATCAGGAGGCCTAGTAGGCATCACTTTGAATCCAAGTGCACGTACCAAATTCTTCATGATTGCTCCAGAGCTCGCGCGTCTAGCAGAAGAGGCAAAGAAGATGGCTGGCAGGGCAAAAACGAGAGGAGGCGCCAAACACCACGCTTTGACGGCTGCTGGGCTCTCTCGTGAAGAGAAGAACATCACCAAGCTATTGAATACGATAGAAGGATTTACAAATCCCTTTACCGAGCAAGGTGACAAGCTATTCAATCTTGTGACGAAAGTGGTTGCATCGGAGAAGGTGAAGAAGGATCTTATAGAGCAAAGCGAGATTGGCCAGAAGCTCTATGATGATTTTGTTAGAGATCGCATCATAACCGGAAAGATCAACCTGTGGTCAAGTATGAAGAAAAGAAAGTTGCAGACATGGAAAGCGATGACCAAGAAGATTAAGATTTCAACCTCGGCCGAGACCATCGAACTGCAAGAAGATAGAAACTTGTTTGCACGCATGCTAATCATCTGTAAGAGCCGTCCAGAGATCGACATTCCAGAAGCTGTTGGAACATACAAATTCAGAGTTGTTCCACGATCGATGTTTACTGCTGATGGCACCATGTTACACTGTAC